>NC_091628.1:17878787-18181818 GCF_027580195.1 Bos mutus | reverse complement strand
CCTGACCTTGTTCTTAATGTGCTGTCCATCTGACTCTACTAGGGTTAATCTTTCACAATCTCTGATTAGTTTAGGAGAGAATTCCATTTGCCTTAACATTCCAATGGAAACAGTGACAGACTTTATTTTTTGGGGCTCCAAAATCACTGCAGATGGTGGCTGCAGCCATGAAATTAAAAGACACTTGCTCCTTGGAAGAAAAGTGATGACCAATCTAGATAGCATATTAAAAAGCAGAGACATTACTTTGCCAACAAAGGTCCGTCTAGTCAAAGCTATGGTTTTTCCAGTAGTCACGTATGGATGTGAGAGTTGGACCATAAAGAAAGCTGAGTGCCAAAGAATTTATGCTTTTGAACTGTAGTGTTGGAGAAGACTATTGAGAGTCCCTTGGACTGCAAGGAGATCCAACCAGTCCATCCTAAAGGAAATCAGTCCTGAATATTCACTGGAAGGATGGATGCTGAAGCTGAAACTGCAATACTTTGGCCACCTGATGTGAAGAACTGATTCACTGGGAAAGACCCTGATGCTGGGAAAGATTGAAGGTGGGAGGAGAAGGGGACGACAGAGGATGAGATGGTTGGATGGCATCACCGACTTGATGGACATGAGTTTGAGCAAGCTTCGGGAGTTGGTGCTGGACAGGGAAGCCTGGTGTGCTGCAGTCCATGGGGTCACAAAGAGTCAGACACGACTGAGTGACTGAACTGAACTAACATTCCAAACTGACATCAGTCTAACTTGGAAAATGATTTAGTATTCTTTATCAAAATTCTGATTTCTAGTAATGGAAAACTTTTGTTTGAAATCCAGTTCTAAAACTTGCAAATTAGGAAAATTCGGTAATAGCAGAATAAAAGATTATTCTTTAAGTAAGGGTGATGGTATTTATATATGCTAAGTTTCTAACACTCTCCCTATATCCAGCACTCAGAGAGTTCCTCATTATAGTTCTGCTATCCCAAAATATTTTCCAGCCACAGCCATCCGTAATGAAGATGTGGTTTCACTTCTTGGTCTTCCTGCTGCACAGTAGATGTTCGGATGGATGAAGATGACCTGAACTTTGCATCATACATTTAATCCACAGATACTTGTAAATAACATATTGTTGACTGAATTATATTTTAAATGCATAAAAGTCTGCTATTCTATCAATTTATCCTTATAATGAAAAGGCTTTTTGCAATGTAAACAATTGTTCATTTATTTACTTACTCAAATAAGTACTTACTCATTTCTGCCAGTTTCTGTTGAAATTTGGATTCCCCTGGGAGATGTTTACTGCAGATTTAAAAATTCAACATATTTCATATGTATATGTATAAATGAAAAACTCAAATTTCCAAAAACTTTGGCAATTTCAATGACTATTTATGCTCTTACTTTAGTAAATAGCTTTTATTGTCAAAGGATTATAAATCAAACATCTAAAATACAAATGTCATAAATTTATGAGCCTAGATATTTTATCCGTGGTTCTTATAAAGTAGGGTAGCGTTTTTCAAGAGTGAGCATTTTAAAATCTAATGTTAATCAAAACTAACAAAATTCTATCCATGGCATTGTAAAGCCTGATTAGATTTGTAAACATCTGATATTTTCAATGAATTTCAGTAGATTTACGTGGTGCTTTTTTAACTTTGGGATGCAGTCACATCTTTTATTTTGAGCAAGCCTCATAATTTCCAAAATATTATTGGCATGAGAGAGACTGGCAGAAGCCAGGAGCAGAGCGGCCACTCTGGGTTCTCCCGACAACCAGCTCAGCTCCTGAGACACGTGCTAGCACTGTCCCTACCTTCCATCTGCTTCATCGGATCCTTCGATGTCAAAGCGCAGTTTTTTCAGTGGTTTAGGAGGATTGCTTCCTTCAGCACTTCTTTTGAGCACGCGGTCACTGTTACATACCATTTGATTTATTTTCTGGAACTTCTCTGAAGTCTACAAATTATGGAATTCTTTATTTTAGATCATTTTGTAGTTAGCAACCCCAAATTGTAGGTTTGAGGTGGGTCAAAAATCAGGCAAAGGTAATATCTGCATTTAACTTCCTGCTTTTTTGGACCAAACGGGAGATACGAAAAATGTTAAAATCAGACTAACCGCACCTAACTCTGTCCCAATAAATACCTGCTCTTCTCACACCCTCCTGTGTCTTCCCAACAACTCTGACTACTACTTCAAAAGTCCTGGTTCCTCATTTTCAGAACTTACTCAATCACAAAACCAGGGCTATTTCTCAGAAGCATGCAAAGCTGGAAGAGCTTTCTGGAACCTTTTTTTTTTTTTTTTAAGCACAGCATAACTGGAGCAAATGTTACAAGAATTCAATAAGAGGTGTCTAGTGAAGAATAATTTTGGACTCACTTTATGAATATCATGCTGACAAGTCACACAGCTTATAAATTTGAAATCATCACTGATGTAGTATTTGTTGATATTCCTAACTCTTAAAGGTTTAAAATAAAATATTAAATATCTGAAAAAATCAAAGTATTTGAGTCCTTCCAAGTACTATTAGAGATAATTTGATTTATATATCTCCTGAGGAAGAATCCTTTCACAGTAAAGAAAACTTTGGTAAAAAGTGCTGAAGAGGGCACAATACCTTATTTTATCCAAAGGACAAACACATGGAAAAACTGTGTCTTATCTATTTCAGAACGAGACTGAGGTGATTATCTCAGTGATGTGTATTAACATGCTTATTTGGATTCTAGCATGAAATCAGACTTTCCAATAGAAGTTAAATCTGATTTGACTGATTTGACACTGAGGATTAGCTTTGCTAATTATGCAAAGCTAATTTTCATTAGCTAATTTACCAAAAATTAAATGAACTAAGTTTCTAAAAATTAAATGCAAAACCAGATTTTGATGGAAAATATATTTAGAGGGCATGTATAATATGATAGAAATGAAATTCTGTACACCTATTAAATGGATTTCCAGTTATCAGCTTTAAAATATGGAAGTATGTATAACATTCTTTCAGCTCTTTCAGAGTTTATGGCAAGCAAAACAGTTTGAAGACCACTACTCTATACTTGACTTCCCTGGTGGCTCAGATGGTAAAGCATCTGCCTACAATGCAGGAGACCTGGGTTTGATCCCTGGGTCACGAAGATCGCCTGGAGAAGGAAATGGCAACCCACTCCAGTACTCTTGCCTGGAAAATCCCAAGTCAGACACAACTGAGCGACTTCACTTTCTTTCTTTCCACTCTATACTTAATCTGGATCCAATCCTATTTATGTGGTCCACATCGCCTTTGTGAAGCCTGACAGCTGTAGCCTGTGTTTAGCTAAATGTCATCGCATTTACTATTTTGTAACACACATGTTAATATTTGGTCTCATAGTATACAACATGTATCTCTCTCTAGTTATTTCATTGGAGGGGCAGTGTGTAGGCAGAGGCTAGAATGGCCTTCAATAATTGTCTCCTTGAATGTGGGGCTGGACATAGTGTTGTCCTGCTTCTGACAAAATAATGCAGCAAAAGTGATGGCAAGTCACTTCCAATATGACAAAAAGACTGACTTCAATTTTGCTTATCTCCCTCTTCCCTTCCCCTCCTCTCTGTTGTGAGAAGCCACTCGAGGGAGAAACCCGGGTGTCAAGGAACTGATGTTGGCTTGAGCCAACAGCCATCGAGGATCAGCCAACAACCATACGAGTGAGTCTAAGTGAGAAAGGTGGTCCTCCAGGTGAACCTGGAGATAACTGCAGATCCAGCTGACATGCTGACTGCAGCCTCGTACAGACAGACCCTGGACCCGCTGAGCCAGGCCTGCTCAATGACCCACAAGGAATGAGATTAAAAAAGGTTTAAGTGCCTAAGTCTGGGGGTGGTTTGTTACGCAGCAATAATTAACAAACATAGGTGGGAGTGGTGGGGTGAAACATTCAGTATGCTCACTGAATATGGACTGTGAATTACTGACCGTAAGGAAAGGCCAGCTAAAGTAGTGGGCTCCCAGACTAGAATAACCATTTCCAAGCTTAACTTCCCCCTGGATTCCACTGCAACAAAGACCACCACATAGCCTGTCACTTACACTGGGGCATGTAACCAATTCCTAATCAATTTACCAGGGAAGAATATCCTAGAAGTTGGAGAAGAAGGAAAAGCAAAAGTGTATATATGTACAGAAAGAGACCAGTAGGCACTGGCTGGTGACAAGTGGGCGTGGTGACTACATTTTGGAGTATTTTAAATCATACTCCCAATTAGTGAAATTCAAAGCTGTTTTCTAAAACATTCCTTTGAGACTGTATAATGCACATATATATTTGTATGTATATACATTAATGTATACACACATATAAGCTCAAAGATGTTTAGAAAGCAGTTTTGAAATACACCAATTATAAATATGATTTAAAATTAGACCTGATTTGAAAATAAATCTGATATATATCTTCTAAATTTTATGCAACATGCTTGAATAAGGTACTTGAATAGTAGCATTTATAAATTCAATTACAGAAAATTTCAAATTCTTTTTTAATTATGGTATCATGCTATAGTAATTCACAGAAAAAATACTCACCCCAAATGATTCACCGATTGATACTAAGATTCTGTCAAGTTAATATAAAATACAAATTAGTAATGCAAATCATATATAGCTATGCAGAGATGAACATACACAAGTTATTCTGAACTCACAGGAAGACCAAATCAAAGGTTTCTTCTACCCCTAGAACCACTGACGAATTATACTCACTAAAGGCTAATTTTGGTAGTGCTAGTCTAGTTACACAATAAGCTCGTTCCTTAGATTTTTAAAGCAAGAACTGCATGTCTACAAGAATATATTTTGCCATTGCTCACAAGGAAAGAGGGTAAAAGAAAATTTTAAGTTTACTCATACTTAATTCTTCATAAATCAATGAGTAAGGAAACAATTCAAATTCATTTCACATTTTCTCATTAAAAATTCAAGTTGTACGACCCAGAGGGATGGTGTGGGGAGGGAGGAGGGAGGAGGGTTCAGGGTGGGGAGCACATGTGTGCCTGTGATGGATTCATTTTGATGTTTGGTGAAACTAATACAATTGTGTAAAGTTTAAAAATTAAAATACAATTAAAAAAAAATTCAAGTTGTATTTGTAAAACTGTATAAGTGATAACCTGAGTTCTGTTTAGGAACTACACTGATATATGGTAAAGGCTATTTAACATGTGGGCTTCCCAGGCGTCTCAGTGACCAAGAATCCGTCTGCCAGTGCAGGAGACGCGGGTTCGATCCCTGGGTTGGGAAGATCTTCTGGAGAAGGAAAGGGCAATCCACTATAGTATACTTGTCTGGGAAATCCCATGGACAGAGGAGCCTGGTGAGCTACAGTCCACGGAGTCACAAAACAGTCAGACATGACTTAGCAACTAAAGCAACATTTAACACATATCCTCGAATCAGAAATCTCTTTTAGTTTGTCCCTGTTTGAATCATATAATTTATGCACTTGATAATAAAGCTGAAGAACAACATTAGCCTGATATGACAAAGATTTGATCATATGCACATGGAATCAATAGATATACGGATTTTATTGTTCTCCAATTCTTTGATAAGTAGCCATAGTTCTATATGATTTACCAAAATATGGTGAATACGGAGAGTGTTAAGATGCTCTCTTAATAGCTGATCAGGATTTTCAGAATGTGACTTTTTTGCTAAACAATTCCAACCCAGAAGTGAATTAACTAAGATCAGCAAGGAGCTATCATTATCAGCATAATATGGGTTAATTATCATCATTAGAAATTTACCTACGTATACATTTTCCTGTAGCAATGTATAAATTAGACATGGTGTGCACCTCAGCAGCTTAGAATGTAAATTGTAGATATTAGTACATAGATACTCAACCATAAAAACACCAAATATATAGAAAATAACACAGGGGCACACGAGAGCATTGATATCATTTGCCAGTTATTTTCTACTTTTTCTTTTACTGTACAGTTTGAAATTTTTATGAGTGTGCATTGCTTATATAAGTAAACACACTACACTTATGTTTTCATAGGATTACTATATCCCCTTCTCCTTGTCTGTTTTTCTTGCCCATTAAGTGCAACTATATGGGCTAACAATTTCTGAGATGAGACTACATTAACTTTACTAATTAATCTGCCTCCACTATTCAAATAAAGTCCGTTTCAAATAGCCCATGATAGCATATAATAAGTCAGCTGAAGTACCTCAAAGCCAGAGAGCACCCAGTGTTGAATGCAGAAGATAACATAATGATTTGTAGGTGCACAGAGCCTTTCATCTAAGAATTTAAAACAGCTTCACACTCATCATTTACCTGAGCCACAGCAACCTTCTGAAGCAGAGACCTGCCAAGGTAATACAAGGAGGCCGCGGGCAGAAGTAGGGATGGGCTTCTAAAGACTTCATTTACCATCATCTACATTTACTCAGTCATCTACATTTTCATAAGCAAGATGAACAGATGCACAGAAAGAGTTCACAGGACATTCAATAAATTCTAGAATAAAAATTCTTAACAAAACGAACCTACTTTGTTTAGCAGGGTAGCTACTTAAAAAACTCTGAGAGTGATCTGAAACTTAGGATCAAACTAGTACTCAGATTGTTTACAAAAGACCCAAGAAGCCAGGAAAGTTGATGACTAAATTTGCAAACTCATCTAAGTAAACAGATGATCTCACCCCCAAAACCCCCGATTTTTATTTTTTATCATATCACTTACTATAAATTAGGAAATTAGGGACTAGCTTGTAGTAAATGAAGAAAGCTTTATGGTTTTATGCTTGGATTAAAAAAAAACAAACCCTCTCATTCTTTACCGCTTTCCTAAAAAGAAAACACAAACCTTGATCTTGGAGTCATTTTTGTTGGTGTCGGCAGACCTTCTGAAATTTTATATGGATTCTTTAGGGGTGATATATAGATGTTCCCCCCAGGAATCCGTAAAGGTGAACTAGAAAACTTGTAAGGACTTCGAGGAATGTGAGGAATCGGTGACAAGGTAGGGGGCTACAGCAAAAACAAAAGCAGGAGGTTACTTAACACTTTAGTGAGATCCACTGCTTTATAAGCAGATTTGCCCAAATAAAGGATGCCTTCAACATACCCTGGTGGAAGCGTACTGCAAAATATTTGTTTTCAGTCTCTGCATGAAGACCGAATTATAGAATACGATAATGGAATCATACTCCTCTTCTCTGATCAAAACACGTTTGAATGTCTGAGGAAGAAGAGCAAAAATACTTGTTAAATGAATTTGGGAATTTATCTCTTTAGAGTTTCTATTCTAATAGTTCATGATACTTTTTAACAGTAAAAAGACACATTATTTTATAGGAAAAAACAATCTAAAGAAGCCATTTTAGGCTTGGGTTATAGCTATTCCACTGGAAGTGAAAAGTCAAACATATATACTGTATGTGTTTTATATATATATATAAAAGTTTATTACAAATGTTCTGCTTACTGGCACAATACAGTGTTGCCTATTTATTTTATAATATGAATTTGAATATTAAATTGTTAGCTTCCCAATTACATTTTAACTACAAATAATTAATAATATGAAAATAAAAAGTAGATATGTAAATTTATACAAATCAGTCAGAACATATGGTACAATTAATGACTAAAGTTATCCATATTATAGATATGGATATATTTTGAAAATTCTTATCATGGAAAATTACCTACCTCCTGAACAGCATGAGGAAGATCTTTGTATGCTGTGACAATGATTTTGAATTTAAGGTCTATATTCTTCACTTTGCATATGCCATACATAGAACACATCATAATCTAGTAAATAAATGTGATACAAAAACAGGGTTTTGTTACACGGTTGTGCTCAGAGAACGAGATGGTTAGATGGCATCACTGACTCAATGGATATGATGAGTTTGAGTGAACTCTGGGAGTTGGTGATGGACAGGGAGGCCTGGCGTGCTGCAGTCCATGGGGTCGCAAAGAGTCAGATACGACTGAGCGACTGAACTGAACTGTGCTCTAAAACACACTGCTATCTTTTAGTTAAAAAAAAAAAAAAAAAAAGGAAATTTAATCTCCTACAGAATTATCTTTTCCTATCCTGAGTTCATTTGGCACTGTTTTAGATCAACTATTCTTATGTCTCATGCTTTTTCCACACTAAATGAATTCTAGTTTACAACAACACAGAAAACGCCTATGATAAAGTTTCTTCAGTGGTTTCTGCAACAAGAACTTTCATGTCATTAAATAAGTAAATACTGAAATATTCTCAAACTCTAAAGTTCTCATTTGTAAAAAATACAGCAAAAATATAAAGGGTAGCCAGTAAGCAAATATATGTTAACTAAATTGATGCAGCTTCTCATTTGAATCCAAACTTTTCTTAAGAAATCAGTACATAGCTAACAAGTAAGCAGGAGAAGAGAAGTGCATAATTTCCTTACCTGGTCCAAATGCCTGTCTCTCATGAGTTCATACTCATTTTGCAGTGTGTGCTGGAAAAGGGTCCAGATGATATGCTCTAGTTCTGGGTGGTCAGACAGAAGGCGTGCACACAGGGTGTTCAGTCGAAGATATGCTAGTCGATACACTGGAAAAATAAGGGGAATTAATCATATTTACTCTTAATTTTGTATCACAGGTAGATATTTTCAAAATATTAAACTGTTATAACGAAATGCTGTTAAATAGCATTTAACATTAACTTCATTTCTCCCACTATTTTCCTTATGATTTCTAGTCTTAGGATTGTCCTACATACATAGAAGGCAAAACAATACTTTGCTGAAAATACTATTCAGCAAAAATAATTATTTTGCTGAATTATTATAGCACAAAGTTGAGGCAGAGGTGAAAATTAGAGGAAGAAAGATCCTAAGATATTGTGAAATTAGACAACCCAAATACAGTTTGTTTCAGTTTCACTGGTAATCATGCATTACAGATGTTGAATATTCTATCAATATTCAAGAGAGTAATTATTTTTAAAAACAAGAGAATTTCCAAACTCCCTTAATTTTTTCAATCCTGAAAACAAAAAACAAATAGTGTATTTTTCTATAAAAATGCTAGACTTGTAGATTACTTAAATGGTAATATGACTGTGATATTAAACATATTGAGCGAGTTTATCTAAAAATACTACTGGCACACAGGTTGGAGAAAAGTAATCCACAAAATTGAATTTTCCTCCATCTGGTTTAATGCACCTGTCAAAGACTTGCATAAAGTAATCAGAATTTTTTAGTTAATAATTTATCCCACTGGTCTTCAACTTTGGCTTACCTCATACTTGCACTGCGGACTTGTTAAAACAAGGATTTTTTCCTCATCCTACTAGAGTCTCTGATTGAGTAGTTCTAGCACTGGGGCTTAAACAAAAATTCTCCTTTCTGCAACTTATCAAGTGAGGTGGATTCTGCTGGTTGGGGACCACACTTTGGAACCACTGCTCTAATTTAAGGACTTATAACACGCCTATAAAGCTCAGTATATTCACTTTATTCAAGTCAGAAAGAAGATTTATCACAGAGGAATCTGGCCTTCTACTTTTCTTCTAAGAGTTTCAAGTGGGTGTGCCCTTGTGTGTACATGCACCGACACCCAAATGACCTCCCCACCCCGTCACACACACAATCAGAAAATGCTGTACAACCTGGTCACCAGGAAAGGCATCTGCATTAGGCCACAGCCCATCGTATAATCTCAACTTACACACCTCAACAGAAGAAGTAATGTTAGGGGCAAATATTTCCAAGCATAAATTTGAAAGCGTAACAGTAAGCAGCAAGAATAACAACATCTGACACTTTTTGAGTGCTTACTATGTGCTAGACACTCTTGGGAGCATTTTATGTATTCATTCATTTAATTATCTCAAAACCCAAATAAGGTAGGTTATTATTATTTCCATCTTACGGATGAGGAAACTGAGGCATAGAGCTTTTAAAGTGACTTGCCCAAAGTCATACCTAGTAAGCCGAAGAGCCAAGATTTGAATCCAATCAGCCTCGTTCCAGAGTCCACGCTCATGAAAGTAATCATCTACTAACCTTTTTTGTAGAAGAGTGAAAGGGAGGTAGATTTCAATGGCTTCTGAGTCTGGAAGGCTGAGGTTGCTTGTGCCTCTGAATTTGGAGTAGAATTTACACGTGGAGTTGGCCCTTTTTTCTTTGGGGATCTTACAGGAGAAAGATACCTAGATATATTCAAAGTAAAAGTCTTCATGTGAAGTTTTCTCAGAATCTCTCTCTTTCACAGATACACAAACACACACAGCTGTACACATGCATCCAAACACATTTTGTCTATTTAATCTACTGTTTTACACCAAAGTCCTATTTAAATACAAGTTGGAAAAGAGAGCTTAAGAGGAAAAGCTTAAGGCTTGTTATCAAAAGCTTGTTATCAAAGGCTTGTTGTTATCATTTCTAACCCTATTTTCATAAACGGCCTTTCCTAGAAATTACTGCCTTATTGAAAAAATAGCTATATATGTTTATATGTTCAATTTTAATAATTAAAGTGAAATTGAGATAATAAAAATGACTCCAGCTTAAAAGAACAAGCCATTGATATTAAAATATCAATTTCTCTGATTCTTCTCTTAAAAATGTTTCACTGATAACTACGGTTCATTTACATAAGACTGAAGTTACATACACATACATCTTCCTAAATTATATAGTACAGAATTATATGAATTAATATTCAGGTAACATTAACAAGGCAGGTTTACACCCATATACTAGACATGTAAGGCATAAATCGAGACGGAGATATGAGTACATATGAACTCTCAGTTTCTGACCTATCACTGCTCTGTGTTGCCCTTTATTTCAGGGGACAGTCCAGGTCTACCTTCTGTTTTAGTATCAGACAGTAAAAAAATCCACCTGCAGTGTGGGAGACCTGGGTTCGACTCCTGGGTTGGGAAGATACCCTGGAGAAGGGCATGGCAACCCACTCCAGTATTCTTGCCTGGAGAACCCCATGGACAGAGGAGTCTGGCAGGCTACAGTCCATGGGGTCGCAAAAAGTCAGACATGACTGAGTGACTCAGTACAGCTGAGAAATAATTCTGAGCAGGAAGTAGGATTTGTACCTTACTATGGATGTTTCTACTACATGTAATACATTAACTAGAACACTAGAAAAAGGGAACCAGTATCATGATTTTATAAGTACCAGGGTCTAATCTATCACCCTTGAATTTCCCTTCAATTTACTAGCAATACTGTAGACTGACTTAACTTGGGTAGAAGTTAGTCTCCCTCGAAATCCAGGTGAAAATATTACCTGCTGGATAATAGGTAATAACTATAACCTAATCAGGATAATACTTACTTCACTTCCTGAATCTCAGACTTAAGAAGGCCAAAGTGGAGCTCTTCATTTCTCCATGTTTCCAATCTCAAGAAATGGCTCCGTATTACAACCAGTTTTTTAAGTCAAAAACTTAGGAGATATTTTAAATTTTTTCCTTTTCCCAATCTTCAAACTCAATGGAAAAGAAAGTTCTCCCTCTAGAAACATACCCCAGATATCTTCCATTTCTTTGTATCTCTACTGACATATCTTAGACCAACTCATTTATTTACATCTCTCATTTGGGCTACTGAAATTGTCTCCAAACTGGGTCTTTCTATTTTCTTCCTTGCCCTGTTCTTTTCTCTCCTCCTACCCCGTCTGTACTTCAAATGGCAGCCAAAAAGTGGCCCTTTAAAAATACAAATTATAGCAAGCTGCCCCTCTGCTTAAAACCTTAATGTTTTCCCACAGCTTTTTAAAATCTGAACTCCTCTCTGTGAGTCTCCTCTCTGATGAGACTCTACAAGATCTAGCCGCAGTCTGCCTTTCCAGCCTCATCTTGCATTGCTCTCCTCTTGTTTGCTTTGGGATTTCTTTCTGTTCCTAAGACCAGGTAAGTGTGATCACCCAGGGACACTGCACTCACTGTTTGCTCTGCCTGGAATGCATACCATACAGATTTTGGCAGGCCAGCATCTGTTTGTTCTTGAAGTCTCAGGTCAAACATCATTTCAATAGAGAAAGCTTCCCTAAACATTCTATCACTTTCTCAGCTCCTCTCTTTCACATCATTCTGTGTTTTTCCATTACAGAACTTATTACACTCTAAGATCACCTTACATATTAGTTTCCTTGTTCACTGTTCCTTGCCTTTCTTCGGAATGTAAGCTCTGTGAAGGGAAGGACCTAATCCATCTTACTTGCCTTTGTATTCCCAGTGCCTAAAACGCTTCCTGGCACCCAACAGTCAACTGCTTATTGAATTAAAGAAAAAGATAAGGCTTGACATATTTATATTAACGTATGACCTAGCAAGCTAAGTTATACATGAAGGCAGAGGTTCCACACACTAGAAATACTCTGGATACAAATTAGCATGGAAATGGCACCTCTGGAAAACAGCCCCTGCACTCATCACAGAGCTTTGTAATGTCAATTCTTACACAGAACAACAGAAACATAACATTACACACATTCCTGTGAAAGGCAATGTAGCTGGAATGTTTCAGAGCATGGGCTTTGGGGTCAGACCGCTTGGATCTGATTTCTGTTGGCTTTGGGTAAGTTACCTTATTTCTCTAATTCCTTTTTCATAGATAATGAAGGCTGCTACAGTGTCTATTGCCTTACAGGGCTGTTTGGTAATTCTCCAGCACTGAGTGGGCCCTCAATAAAGGTTAGTGATTGCATTCTTCTTCTAGCATGTCATCAGGCACTCATCAACCATTTTAGTCTTCTGTTTGCACTGCATACTCCCTATGCCCATCCCATGGTGGTTTTAGTCGCTCAGTTGTGTCCAACTGTTTGCGACCCCATGGACTGTAGCCACCAGACTCCTCTGTCCATGGGGTTTCCCAGACACGAATACTGGAGTGGGCTGCCAGTTCCTTCTGCAGGGGATCTTCCCAGCCCATCCTATGCTGCATTACAAAGGCACTGAGCTGCACTTGTGAAAAATGTTTCCTGCTCTCCCGGCTGTTGTACTTTGAGGTTCATGCTCTTTCTGTCTCCTCCGTCCTCTCCCTTCTCTCTGGTTTCCATGTTGAAATCCTGGTCTACATCTGAGGACTATCTAAATTGTCATCCCTGCATGAAAACTGTCCTCATGACACTAAACTGGAGTGATTTCAGTAGCACTCTGTACCTCTGTATATGACCTTTATTTGGGTCTTGTATCTTATATTCCTGATTCTTGAAAGCAGGAACGTCTTATGCAAAATTCTATTCCCTGCAGCTTTTGCATAACAGCTTGTATCACACTATGCTCAGAATCCTTTTGTGAGCTGGATGGACAACAGATTTCACTCACATATCTGCTGCAGTGTGATTATTCTGGAGAGGAAGGTTGAGAGTACAGGCAGGTTCAAAGTGATCAACTGGTCCTTCTCGGTCCTTTGCTTGTTTAATAAGATCAAATAAAGGTGAATCCTACATGAAACAAGATGACATTAAAATAACACTGGTAAGCGTGACCTTCTTATATATGTATCAAAATCATAATGTTTGACATAGTGAGCATTATTAATATAGTCGTAATTGACAACGGCAATTCTGAAGTCAGAATAAGGTTCTTGTTTCCATTTTGAAAATGATTGCCAATTTTTGTACTATGCACAAAATAAATTAGGAATATGTATAACTTAAAATGCTTATATTAGAAAAGAAATTAAAAGTTAGAGAAAGAGATACAGAAAAGACCCAAAGAAAGTAGAAGGAAGAAAATAATAGAGATATGAGCAGGAGTTAATGAAACTGAAAACAAAGATAAAATACACGGTCTGATAGACAAAGCTAATAACTGCTTCTTTGAAAGAACTAATAAAATTAAACAAACCTCCAATCATACTGAGAAAGGAAGAGACAGATAAATAATATTAGGAACAAAAATGGGGCCACCATTACAAAGATCAGAAAGATAATAGGGGACAGTTATAAATAATTTTATGTCAATAAACTGGAAAATGTAGACCAAGTGGAAAATTCCACAAAAATAAAAATTAACAGAACTCAATAAGAAATAAACCTCAATAATCCTATAAAATATTAAAGAATTTGAAACGGTAATTAAAAATCTACCCACAAAGAAACGGCAACCCACTCCGGTACCCTTGCCTGGAAAATCCCATAGATGGAGGAGCCCGGTAGGCTACAGTCCATGGGGTCGCAAAGAGTCGGACACGACTGAGCGACTTCACTTCACTTCACTTCCATAAAGAAAACATTCAAGTACCTCTGGTTTTACCAGTAAATTCTACCAAACATTCAAGGAATAGATAATTCCACTTTTACTTCAACTCTTCTGAGGATGGAAAAAGTAAGAACATTCTCTGATTTTTGAGGCTAGTACAACACTGATACTAAAAACTGTCAAGGATATTACAAAAAGAAAAACTATAGCCCATTCTCACTCATAAACAGAGATATAAAAATTCTAAAATTAGCAATCCAAATCAGCAGTGTTAAAAACAGAGTATGTCATTTACCAAGATGAGTTTATCCAGGTTGCAAGATTAGTTCAATGTTAGAAAATCTATAATGCAATTCACCTTACTAATAAATCTAAGGGGAAAAATATTGTCAAAATCAATGCAGAAAAAGCTCTCATTTTAAACCCCATTTATTATGTTAAAAAAGAAGAAAAGTTTTAATAAATCAGGAACAGAAGGGCACTCCTAATTTGATAAATGACATCTACAAATAAACAAAAAACCCACAGCAAACATCATGTGTAATGGTGAAACATTAAAAGCATTCCCCTTAAAAAATTGGAGGTAAGAGAAGGATGTCCCATTATCAGGCTTTCTATTCAGTATTATACTTGAGGTTCCAGTCAGTTCAAAAGATAAAGAAAAGAAATTAAAGATCAAAAGACCAGGAAGGAAAAAAGAACAAAAATACCATTATTCACAAATGATTTATGTCAATAAGGTGGCTCAGTGGTAAAGAATCTGCCTGCCACTGCAGGAGATGCGGGTTCAATCCCTGGGCCAGGAAGATCCCCTGGAGGAGGAAACGGCAACCCACTCTAGTGTTCTTGCCTGGAGAATCCCATGGACAGAGGAACCTGGCAGGCTACAGTCCATGGGGTCAGGAAAGAGTTGGATACAACAAAGAAAACTCAAAAGGATCTACAGAGAAATTATTAGAATGAAAGAGATTAGCAAGGTCTCAGTACTGCTATAAAACCAATACAAAATATATTTCCATATATCAAGCAAGAAGTTTAAAACGCATAATTTAAAAATCATTTATAAAAATGTAAGACCAGAAGTAAGAGCCATTAAAATAACTGATTCAAAAATTGTAACTTTTTGGAGGTGACACCTTGCAAGACCATAAAACCTGGGGACATACTTATTTCACTCTTTTAGTGCTTGAACTAAGAAAGAAAGGAAAGCAGACAAATTGCCAAGATGATAGGTTTATATAAAAAGGAAAAGTGGTGCATCTGTAAATAAAAATACAAAACACTGTAGAATGTAGATTTTGTGAAAATATGAAGATGTCTATTCAATAAAATGTGTTTGAAAAATTAGCTAACAATTTGAAAAAAAAGGCTATTATACTTTCACAATTATAAAAATTCAATTACATTAAAAAACAAAATTTAAGTATTAGAAATACAAAAGAATATCTTTATAACTTCTTCTTTTTAATCTTTTTTCACCTTTATTGAAGTATAATTGACAACAACCATATATATTTAAGGTGTACTATGTGATGGTTTCATAGAAACACACATTGTGAAATAATCACCACAATCAAGCTAGTTAGCATTCATTACCTCACAGAGTTACCTTTTGTTCTCTTTGCATCCCTTCCTCTCCTTTATAACTTCTTGATAAGGAAGGGCCTTTCTAGGTTTGACCAAAACCCAGAAGTCGTAAAGAAAAACACAAAACAACCCGACTACATAAAGCCTGAAAACCTCTGTGTGACTAAAACAGCAATAAACTAAGTTAAACAAAATCTTCAAAAAGTAAACAACACTGATTTATTCTAATTGTACTAATTCCTATTGTCAAGTCATTCTTTATATTCATTAGGGGCACTCTGAAGTGCAGTCTCAATAATGGCTTTCAGCTGAGTAAAGCAAGGCTAACAATGAAAACCAGCTAATGCATGCATGCCATAGTCAGTGTTCTACATTTTCTAGTCATTGATGAACTGAACATCTTTTCATACGGGATGAATCTACATATATTCAGCAGGAGTGGCCTTATCCCATTCTTTTCTCAAACAAAGACCTTTCAGAAGACCTTGAGACTCACAGAGATATGCAGGTAAACTTGAGCCTTTAATAGGACATAGGTATGTGGCTGATGGGCATTTTACTTTCTCTTCCAATATGGTTTAAACCCATAGATGGTTTACCTGGTTGAATTATCACAATAGGATTATACCAAAGTGAATTCTTCTTCTAAGAAGTGCCATTCTACTCACCAACAGTCTTCATGTTTCACCCAAGTATCACTTTTATTACTCCATCTCTCCCAGCCCGACTGACACAGAGGTATACAGAGAATGAAGTATGCCATGAGAATAATAATAAGTACGGCGCAATGCACAGAAGCACAGACTCTGGAGTCACACCACAGGTGTTCAAGTCTTGACTATGTACTGGCTGCCTGACCTTGGAGAGAGTCGCTTGACCTTGTTATGATTCACTTTTCTATACTGTAAAGTGGAGATACTAATGACAATAATGCCTAGTTATCATGCATCCATCCACCCACTGTTTGCCATACGTCTGCTCTGTAACAGGTGCTATATTAGGAAGTAGGAACATAACAGTAAGCAATCCTCCAGATGTCAGCTACTGATAGGGTCACTTCAGAAGCCTCTGTCCTCTTCCGCCTTACTCAACATGTTCATCTGAAATAAAGTTTAATCATCTTCTACCACAAAAACCTCCCACTCCTATCCACTTTGCCATACGTCTGCTCTGTAACAGGTGCTATATTAGGAAGTAGGAACATAACAGTAAGCAATCCTCCAGATGTCAGCTACTGATAGGGTCACTTCAGAAACCTCTGTCCTCTTCCGCCTTACTCAACATGTTCATCTGAAATAAACTTTAATCATCGTCTACCACAAAAACTTCCCACTCCTATCCACTTTTCCCCATATCATTATCACTTATATACAGTTGTCCAAAGCAAAAAGAAATCACCTATTCTTTCTCTCACTCTCCACTGGAATCCAGTCCACGGAAGTTATATTGGCTCAAACTTCAAAATATATCCCAAGTCTAACTTCTTCTCCAGGTGGGACTTTTAGAGAGTTCTTAAAATCCCAGTGCCAAGCATATAGTGGACACTCAATAAATATTTCTAGAATGTTATATGACAAAACCCTATCATGGGTTTAATTAAATACAGCAAAGCATAAAGATGAAAGTGGATGATAGGATTTGCTTTCTAATTGATAACTAAATATCAACTGTAGCAGCTGGCTTCCAAGATAACCCCATTAATTCCTCCCACTGGGTATTTATACCCTTGTACACTTGTACACTGTACCTGGGTTAGTCTGTGTGGTCCATGGCATATAGCAGAAGTGATGGCATGCCAGGTCTGAGATTAGCTTATGAAAAACCTGCAGTTTCTATCTTAGGTTCTCTCTCACGGATCTCCTCGTGCTCTAGGGGAAAGCAGCTGCCATGGACCAAGCAACCGTATAGGGAAGTCTACGTGGCAAACAAATGAAGCCTCTGACCAACAACAAATAAAGGAATGAGGGCTACTAATAACCATGTGAGTGAACTTGGGGGTGGATTCTCCAACTCCAGGAAAGACCAAACCCGATGGCAGGCTTGGTTGATAACTTGAACAACTCTCCTGAAAGAACTGGAGCCAAAACTACATAGATAAACCACTCCCAGATTCCTGACTTTCAGAAATTATGTGCGAAGTAAATCATTAGTTCTTTTATTAAACTGTTAAGCTGTGGGATAATTTCTTACACAGCAATGGATAACTAATACAGAATCTGACTTTTTTAATCTAAAGAAAATATTTAATGGAATATTTAACTTTTGAAAATTTATGTATTTGTATCTATAGCACTGCTTGCATTCAGGATTCAGAAGTTTACTCTTGGGTTTCAGGTAAGCTGTTTTATGTCACTGCTAACCTACTTAAATTAACTCTTAGCATAATCACTCTCTGGACATTTCACTCCATTTTGCCACTTAATCATGTGAAGGAAACCAGATTCTCCCTGTCAGCAATATTAGTATAAATCCCACTTAATAAGTAATATGGATAGAAAAAGTAGAAGTTGTAAGTCTATTCTACCTGATCTTTCATATTAACATACATCTAAAGCAAGAGTGAACGTCTCCAGAGAGTAAAGGACTTCAAGGCTATCAGGTCAAGGTATTCTTAAAAGAGATTCTGATTATCTAAGTAAGTACAAGGTCTCCAGTGCTAGTAGAAAAGTTAACAATAGG
This sequence comes from Bos mutus, assembly GCF_027580195.1. NCBI lineage: Eukaryota > Metazoa > Chordata > Mammalia > Artiodactyla > Bovidae > Bos > Bos mutus. The sequence goes on along the minus strand of NC_091628.1, from coordinate 18,163,330 downwards.
GGAAGTGGAAGACAGGAATTGCTATTGTTTTCTGGGCATTTTAAGAAATATTATTGGCCCTACATTACAGGAAATGTTTTTGTACTATCCTAAGCCAAATCATTATAAGACCATTTTACCTTGCAAAAGGAAATTAGAATACAAAACACAAAATTGTGGGCAGGCCTTGACCTGACAGTTCTTTCCCATTTAACTTCACTACTTCTTTAACACTGATATTTTTCAGGATTCTTCTGCTAATATATATGCTGGCTGAGCCATGATCATGAGTTTAGTTCTATCTCTGCTTACTCCTAAATCTATTAATACATTTCTGACTAAAACTACTCTTTCAAATTCCAGATCTAGTGCTTCCAACTAAACACCTCAGATGTCCGCACATATATGTGGCAAGTATCTCAAATGCCAACATGTTCAAATATTAACATGAACGTATTACCTTCACCACCAATCAGCTAAGACTTCTTCCATATCCTCTTTGGTTATCTGTTATCTATCACTTAATTACCCACAGAACAAGTCTTAGAATTACCCTCAGTGCCATCTCTGCACTTATCCTTTTGATTCATGTCAATTTTAACATATTTACACCTTCATATTTAAAACTGGTTTCTTGTACATAGCAAAGGGCTGGGTCTTGTTTTTTATCCATTCTGAGAATCTCTGCCTTTTAATTGGAGTTTGGACTATTTACACTTAATGTAGTCATTGACACGGTTAGTTTAAATTCTACATCTATTTGTCCCATTTGTTCTTTATTGCCTTTTGACAAATGTGCAAAAGCAAATCAATGGAAAAAGAATGAACTTTGACCTAAATCTCAAATTTGTAAAAATAAACTGGAAATGGATCATCTAAATATTAAATGTGAAGCTATAAAACTTTTAAAACATAGGGGAAAACCTTGGGGATCTAGGTTCTTAAGACTTGACAACAAAAACATGATCCACAAAATAAAAAACTGATAAACAGCACTTTCATCAAAATTTAAAATTTTTGCCTTGAGAAAGACCACACGAAGGGAAGAGTCTACAGAAACTTTGAGAAATTATTTATAAGCCACATATCCAACAAAAGACTAGAATCTAGAATATTTATATATTCTAGAACTCTCAGTGGTAAAAAACAAACAAACCAACCCACAATTCAATTAGAAAATGGGCAAAGACCTGAAGAGATACTTCACCAGAGAGAAAACACAGATCACAAGTAAACAGAAAAAGATATTCAACACTGTTAGCCATCATCCTGATGGGCAATGTAATTTATAATGTCAATGAGCTATCCTTACATGATCAGAATGGCTAAAAGAAAACTGAGACAATACCAAAAAATGGCAAGGATGCAAAGAAACTGGATCACCCATGTATTGTTGATGGTAATTCAAAATGGTACAACTGTTCTGGAAAATATCTGGGAGTCCATACAACACAATAATTACATGACTTTGCAACTGCACTCTTTGAGTATTTATCCAAAACAGTGAAAACTCATATGTTTATATAAAACCTGTACACAAAAGTTTATGGCAGCCTTACTTGTAATAGTCAAAAACTAGAATCAGCCCAGATATTCTCTAATATGTGTACAGTTAAAGAAACTGCAGTACATTCATACTATGAAATATTAGCAATAAAAAAGTATGAACTATTGATATATACAATATCTTAAATGAATCTCCAGAGACTCTGGCTCAGAAGATAATCCTATTTGATTTCATTTATATAACATTTTGAAATAAGAAAAATTTTAGACATAAAGGACAAATTAATAATGGCCAGGGGTTAGGGCAGGTATAGTCAGGCTAGAGAAATATGAATATAGTTCCTTGTGAGATGGAACTGTTCAGTTTCTTGTCTGTGAGGGTGATTATGTGAATCAGCACATCGTCCCCAGACAGGCTGCCAGGTAAACTCTTAGTTGAGGGCTTTATGGTAAGTGAAATAAGTCAGACAAAGACAAATACATCTTCCATATCAGGGTATGTGGAACCTGTGGATATAGACGGTTGATTGGGCTATGCCATTTTATATAAGGTACTTGAGCATCCACAGATTTTGGTATCTGCAGGAGTGCTGGAGCCAATCCCTTGCAGACAAGGGTCGACTCTACAGTAAAATCTCACTTATATGTGCAATAAAATCAAGAGCTCACAGACACAGAGAACAGACTGAGGGCTGCCAGAGCCAGGGGGTGGGCAAAAAGGGGGAAGGGGGTCAAAAAGTAAAAACTTCTAGTTATAAAATAGTCATGATAGAAGATACAGCAGGGTGAGTATAGTTAATAACACTGCAGTGAATATTTGACAGTTGCTAAAAGAGTAAATCTTAAAAGTTCTTATCACAAGAAAAAAATTCTAACTACATTTGGTGATGTGACTCACTGTGGTGACCACTTCACAATATATACAAATATTGGATCATTACGTTATACACCTGAAACTAATACACTGTGATAGGGCAACTGTATCTCAATTAAAAAACATTTTTTAACCTGGAAAATTATAAACAGCTGATTAGAATAGTAGAGTTATATCATCTGTTCACTTTTAAGCTTTTTCTGTTTCTCTTATTATTGCTAAGAACCTTAATAATATCTTTCCTACATTATAAATAAAAAATGTATTCCTAGAAAAACCTTAAACCTCACAGAATGATATCACATGTGTTTAGAAAGTAGCAGAGTTTAGTCAGAGAAAACTGAAGTCATGATTCCAGGTACAAGTAGGGATGGATAATGGTCATATGTCGGAAAATGACAGTAAGGCCAAGACTTGACTGTGAAGGACAGACATGGTAACCAGAATCTGAAGGTAGATTCAAACTTAGGGTACTATGTTATCAAGGAAAAAAAGACAAGGGGATAGAACTACCTTTAAGATCCCAGATGCTCATTCAACCATACGTAGGATAATTAACAGAAGTCAAGAAAGCTAACCTAGTTGTGCCTACTTCAAAACATACCAACAAACAAAAGCACAATGTTAAAGTTGAGTCAAGCTTATTTAGTATCTTACTGAGGACTGTAGGCTGGAAGAGGTCACGGGGGAGGTCGGTATATATGTGCATTCGGTGAAGGTGAATCTTGCAACCAAGCATCCATCTGGATAGAAGGTTAATGGTGTCAGTGCTTTTCTAAGCACAGAAAGATGCAAGAATCCAGGTTCATAAAAAATTTCTCCTGAAAATGCCTATCAGAAGGCCTCTTCTGCCAGTTTTCCCAGAGCACATTCTGCCCTGAATTCCTTTCAGGGGGTGCTAAACTTCAGTGACTGCACTGACCAAGGACTTAATTCTTGCAGAAACTGCTAGCAAGAGACATTTTTTAGTTGGCATTTGTATCAACAAGTTAATACAGGTTGTCAAATGTCACTGCTTTATTGGAAAACTGAACTCAGCAGAAGAAAATTCAGTCCCTTGAGGTAACGGGGTACTAGACAAAGCACGAAGAGAAAAAGATAAAATAACAACTGCACAGGGACACAGAAGTCAGGGTAGATCTGACTTGAAACTGAACTACTGACCTGGGGCTCTTTTGATAGTTAAGTCTCCTAGAAGCATTTAGCTTGAAGAACACTTTCAAGTAGCCACAACCAAAACAATACAAAGCTCCAGTTTATGATGTGCCATGCCAAACAAAAATCAGAAGCAGACACACAGAATTTCGTCAAATTTAAACACTATCTAGAGATTTCCAATTGCCATGAAAATCTTGGGGACAGGAACTTGGTGAGTAAAGTCATGGAAGATAAAGCTGGGAAATAGAGACTGAGGAGAGCTTTTTATAAGATTGTTTCTCTTAATTCTCCCTCCAACACAGCATTGTAAAGCAGTTATCTTCCAGTTAAAAATAAATTTTAAAAAGAGATTGTTTAATAGTTAAAGGGTAATTCTTTAAGACAGCTATGTGATTTATTCTTCACTTCTTTCAAGTGTTCCTTCAAATGCCCCCTCATCAATGAGCCCTTCCTAAAACTCTCTACATAGAACCTCCTTTTTCCTAATAAATGTAGTTTTTTTTTTTTTTCAGACAACTTATCACCATATGTCCTACCCTTCCTATAACTCTCTACTAGAACCTCCTTTTTCCTAATAAACGTAGGGGTTTTTTTTCCAGAGAACTTATTACCATATGTCTAACCATACAACTGTTTGCTTATTGACTGCCTGTATTCCCACAGTAAAATATAAGCCCAGGAATTCTCTTTCATTTGCTGCTATACTCCTAACACCTAGAAGAGTTCTTGGCACACAGTTTGCACTCAGTAAATATCTGTTCCTGAATAAACAAATAAATTCAGCATACCAGAGATAAAGATAGCATAACCAGGAAAAATAATTTAAATGTGCTTATCCTAGTTCCCTATCCATATAACCAGGACAACAATCCAGCAATCTTTCTCTTGTTTTGATCAGCCTGAAACAGTTCGTTCTTGTTTAACTGAAAACAACAACAAAACAAAAGGTTTGGCTTTAAAGGGGGCCCTTTTGTAGTCAGTCCTTCCGGTCTTTTGTTTGTAACCTTTCTGAGGCAGCACTGGTAACAGCTGGTATTGACAGGAAGTCCTCAAAATTTCCAAGAATGTGAAATCAGTTGATTAAAATGAACACACTGGCAAACCAATAAAAAGAAGTGACCATGAAAATTTTGTTCTGGGAATGGATTAGTAGTGGCTTAGAATCTTAGTGATTAATTCTTCCATATGCCTTTGCATTTAATATATGTTAAAGAGAAAAATCTTTTCCTTTGAATTTTGGCTTGGTTAGGCTAGGTTAAAAGCAAAACATCTACATTAATGCTTAAAGTCAAATGTATTTCTGCTTTTAAATGTATTTGCAATCATGTTCACAGTATTAGATCTTAAAAATACATCATTCGTTAAAAAAAGGAAAGAAAGAAATGAAATGTATATACTCATTGCCCTTCTAGGAATTTAGAATGAAACTAGTTATGAGGCATTCTTCAGAGAACTGAGGAGACAATCACTCAAATTATCTTCTGTGTTTTTGGTTGAGAAAGACATGACTATTCTAGTGAGACTACTGCTGTTTTTGTTGTTTTAGTCACTAAGTCACATCCAATTTTCTTGCAACCCCATGGACTACACTAAGACATTATTATCAGGCATGGCTCTAGTCATCAAGTCTTGAAATTTGAAACTTATTCAACTTTAAAGGCTAGCCTTCTCTAGACATCATCTGCTCTGGATGCCCTTTAACTGACTTGATTGACTCTCATCTCCATATTGTACAAAAGCTATTGTTATACTCTATATTACAAGTATTTCCTTGTTTTTTTTTTAACCTAATTCAGTTATATGAATATAGTTTAAAAGTGAGACACTTTAAGTATCGTGGAAGTAGAGAAGAGGAATTGATGAGATTGAAAGGCCTCACAGAAAAATGGGATAAAGTTTTAAGAGGGGCAGATGAAGGAATGGGGAGCAGGAAGATAGGAAAAAAGGAGGAAGGGAACAACTCAAGTGTTAACAGTGATAAACATGCTCACCCAAGTAAAGTCTTACACCACATTCTTGCTTCTCTTTACTTCATCTCTTTGCTTGAACCTGCTACAACCATCATTCTTATACACTTTTACTTTGTTATAAATCACCATCCATTAGCTTTTACATTTTTCTTCTAATCCCACCCATCCCTATAAGCTGGTTGCACTGTTTGAACTTGTGTAGATGACTCTTGCTCCAGTAAAGAGTAACATAAAGTGTTATGTGTCTGCAGTAATAACAGAAAGGTGAATCATTTTCAAATGATATCAATTATCACAAATTTAACAAATGTTCCTGTTAGGCTAAAATATTTTTTATATAAAACAAATATATTCTATCAACATACGTTATAAATGTTCTTTTTTCAAAGTGAGGAAGTTTTGCTTCTAAATCTAAATAGAAACTATCATGGAAAAATCTAAAATGAGAAAACTTTGGCTTTTTTCATAGGTGTAAATTTGAGATGGAAAAGGACCCTGAAGAATAACTTCTCATCAAGGCAAACATTTCTTGTATTCAAAATGAATAAAATAAATTTAGAATGTTTTTCTTACATTTAAAAACTTAACTGTCTCACACTCTCTTTTAAACTTGAATATATTTATTTCACATACTTTCTCATTCAATTTTTTGCATATATTTGGACTATCTTAATCTTCCAACAAATAATACATTTTCCCAGAACCAAAATTTGACATTGGGCGGTTTTCCCAAATTGAGAGTCAACAAGAAATGGCATACCTTCTACCATTAGATCATAATTTGAAGTGGTTCATGTGTAAAGATTCACAATGTATTTCTGAGATAAAGCAAATTTCTTTCTTTGACATCCGGGATTGTTTTCTTTCACTAAATGAAAACTATGCAATCTACTTTATTTTCCTTTTCTCCCTTGTGCCAAATGCAGCAGCTTCCCCTCACCTAGATTTTTCTGCCCTTCCCATTCTTCTCTTTCCCATGGTGTATTATTTTTTATTCTTTTACTAATGTGTTCAAAAATTTATGTTTTAAGATTTTTATTTTTTGCTTTTGCAAACATTTATTGCATTCAAGAGGAATAATTTTTAGAATAATGGATATGACTAATATTCAGAATAATTTCTCTCACATTTCTCACATTTAAAAACTTTTAACTGTGCCACACCAACTCCCTTTTTAAACTTTTAAAATGTAGGTATAATTTATATAAAATAAAATCTTAAATATTTAGTTCTATCAGTTTTGACAGTTTTAAAATTATAACCTGCTTTAAGTCCTTTTTGGATGAAATGAAAGGTATAAATGAATAAATAATTAGTTGATTCATTCATAACTTGATCTACGACTATCTGGCAGGGTAAACTGGTAGGACTGGAGATAAGACAAGTAAGACACTACAACAACCATATAGATAAGAGCAGTGGGGTCAGTTTAAGAAGACAGCAGTGAGAATAAAGAAGGTACAAGATAAAACTGATATTACCATTAAGGCTAGAAATAACCAATATGAAAAAACAGAAAGGAAGAATAGCTGAGGAGCCCACTTTACACATTATTTGTTTATAGCGGTGTTCAAGAAAGCCTATTTTGAATCAGGCATGAAAAAGTAGAAGACCCCCTAGAGAAGGAAGGGGCAACCCACTCTAGAATTCTAGCCTGGGAAATCCCATAGACAGAGGAGCCTGGTGGGTTACAGTCCACAGGGTCACAAAAGAGTCAGATATGACTTAGCAACTAAACAACAACATTAAAAAGTCAGATTTCTTGCCTTCTCACAACCACAGTTATGGCAGAAATTTAGTCAAGAACTCAAAAGTTACTCAAATCCTTACAAGTTAACAGAATTCTCTCTCAAACTGATAACAAAAAAAAAATAGTTATACAACTAAAACACAACTATATCATTACTAGAGTGATAAATAATATATATACTTTGAAGGCTAGCTAGTTACTGACCTGACTTCTTCATAAAATAAAAATTTGAAAAGTGATGAGAAAAGTGAAAGGTAATGAGATTCATAAAATTTCAAATCAGCTCTTAAAAAACCCATATAAGAAACCAAGAGATTCCCAGATTTAACTTTGAGAAGTCTGTTGCTGTTCAGTTGCCCAGTTGTGTCCAGCTCTTTGCTACCCCACGGACGGCAGCACACCAGGCCTCCCTTCAGAAGCATACAGATCTCATAATAAACTGTTTGGTCTCCTAAGTCTGTCAAAACAAAAGCATCTATTAAATATACTCGAGTACTTAGACTTATTTAACTGCCTTTGTAAGTAGTTATTTCACAATTTTCATATATTAATCTAAGGAATTTTAAAGTTGTCTAATTTCACTTTGATTCCTTAATTAGAAGTCAAATTAAATATTTTGAAACATCTAGCATTCAATGATCTTCCCATTCAAACAGTCATTCTGCTGTTGCTCTTCCTCAGTAGAAATAATTCTCAATAAATACCAGTTTATCAGTATAATTCATGCCTCAGTAAACATGTGAGTATCTACTAAGGGCCAAGCACTGTGTAAAACTTGGAAATACAAACATATACTAATATACTGATAATAACAGAAAGTTTAATTCAATGAATAGTGATCTATCCATTTTTAAGCAAATGAAACATGAAAAAACTACAAATGAACAGTTAACTAAATATTAAGTCAAGTGAATAACATCAGTATGTGGAAGAATATTCCAATGTCTCATTAGTTCATTTTATCGGACAATGCCATATTCAAAATGAAAGGAAAAGCAAACAAGATCAGGGCATATAACTGATTATATTTCATTATTTAACGATATACCTAAAAAGATTGTCAATTTGAAAGTAGATTACTGAGAAACTGTAACAGAAATTTTTCCCCAATGAGAATACAAACTTATTAACTACTCTCCTTATTGCTGTTCACTCTAAGTTTCCACCTGTCTTCTTTTATGAACACATACTGCCTCTCTTCCATACCAATGTGATACAAAGAAATTCAGCCTTCTAAAGTTCTAAGTTTATTGAGTGCAAGTAATATTCCTATTTTTTTGTGTGTCACTTGATTATAAATTTCCTAGTCAAAACAACAAAAGCAGACTATAATTCAGGGGATATTCATTAACAAACAACAAAAGTTGCTGATCTTGGTGACAGTGCAGTCCAAATTAAAAAGGTTAAAAATCAGCATAAAACATGCTGCAAAACATCAGTTTTAAATTAGCTACGTAATTCATGAAAGAAAAATAAATTGCTCTTAAATTTCCTTCACTGATACCCTAAAGGAAGAATTTCAGCCCTTCTACATCTAGTAAAAATGGCAATATAAAATAAGAAAAAATAAGAAAATGTGTCCATAGATTGTGATATCATCACTCTTTGAGGAAGTAACATCTATATTCAACTACCCCTTTCCCACATATACTTTCTTCTGATTTCTTTGGGCTTTAAAAATGAGTACACTTTAAATATACAGCGAGAAAACACTCACAAGAGCTTTTAAATGAAAACAAAATCTGACCCATAGTCCAATATATAGTTAATGTCATAAGAAATGGGGTAGAGGGAAGGCTGGTGGCGGGGCGGGGGGGAAGGTGCTTAAAATAAAATTCTGAACCTAAAATTTAGCCAAGTAGTGTAACTTTTATTTTCCAAAATTTATTTCAAGCAATATAGGGAAAAAATATCTTTGTTTACAAAGATGCAATTTTGTTCTGTAAGCTTAATACTACACACCAAACAGAAACATTTTAGAATTTATTCTTCAGTAAAAGTGATTATTAAAAAAAAATGGAAGTGCTATAAAATATTAATTTAAGTTTCTAGAAAAGAGCAAAGAATGTGAGAAAAAATGTTTATGAAAAAGTAAAGAGATTCAGGATTGGAGCCATTCACAACCATGGCAATTAAATTAAATCTTGAGGAGCAATTATGGAAAACAGAAGCCAAGGGTGGCAAAATTTGGGTCTCTCAACTCAAATCCTTTTTACGACTAAAAATGAAATTTCTCTCTTTTAGAGCCAACAGATTTTTTAACGTTATATTAAGTTACCACCAACAATTTCAATCTATAAATATACTTACACATTTTAGTTCCCCCCAGCCCCCAAAAAGTCTAATCCCAAACACAGAAGCAATCACATACAGATTTTTTCCCTCTCTCTCGATTACTACCAAAAAGAAATAAAGAATTTTTTAAAAAACCTCCTTGAGAGGTAGCCAACATTCCAGAAGGCATTTCTGCAAAAAAGGAGTTAAAGGGCAGACTGCTTAATTAAACAGTCAGAGGCCCTTTGCAAGCCTCCTAGGTATATCCCCAGCAGATAGGGTATCAGATTAAAGGAACTGCAAACAAACTGGGCAGAAACCTTTCTTTGTTCAAGCCCAGCCTCTTCTTCCTGTGATGTCACATTACAAATCAAGCAAGCCTCTCTTTTTCTCTTCAGAGAAAGCCCGTCTCGCAACACAGCTGGCAACTGAGGAAAAGGCCTCCAAGTCAGCAGGAGCAAACACGCTTAGGAATTTATTTCGGAACCTTTGAAAGACTCCTCTGCTTACCCCATCTGGGATCCACTGCAGGAATACCGAAAAGGAAAACTTCATTTAAAAGGTGTAAGAAGTAAGTGAGATTGAACTGGGAATGTTTAAGTCTCAGAAACTTTGCACTGAAAAGCAAAATGTGATTGCTAACTTCAGCTTAAACATTCTGCAGCATAAAGAAACTTTCATTTTGGAATATTCATCTTGACCACGGAAACAGAAGTTTACAGGATGAGGAGTTTTACTCTGTGTCAGAACACAGTTTTTATTTAAACTTTATAATCCAATGGATTGGCTTCATTGTGTTTTTAATACGAAGCCCTGGGATCACAGATTTTCTGGAAACTCGAAAATGAACATTTTTTCTTGTTGAAGAATCAAGTGGAAACTTTATAGCAACAAACTTCATGTTTCTTTTGGAAGAAAAAGAAATATTTGTAAAACTTTGCAAAGATCCAAAGGATTTGCAAATACATTGGAGGTTACAAAGTAGTCACGATCTGAATATCAAAGGAGACTGTTGCTAACCAAAGGACTTCAACACTGTAAACTGGACGTGCCTTTATAATGGTAAGCAATAACAGCTCTGACTGCATATATAATGACTCCTTTAAGTACACCTTGTATGGGTGCATGTTCAGTATGGTGTTTGTGCTTGGGTTAATATCCAACTGTGTCGCCATATATATTTTCATCCGTACTCTCAAAGTGCGGAATGAAACAACAACATACATGATTAACCTGGCAATGTCAGACTTGCTTTTCGTTTTTACTTTACCCTTCAGGATATTTTACTTTGCAACAAGGAACTGGCCCTTTGGGGATTTACTTTGTAAGATTTCAGTGATGTCCTTTTATACCAACATGTATGGAAGCATTCTGTTCTTAACCTGTATTAGTGCTGACCGGTTTCTGGCCATCGTCTACCCATTTAAGTCGAAGACGCTGAGAACTAAACGAAATGCAAAAATCGTTTGTATTGCTGTGTGGTTAACTGTGATGGGAGGAAGTGCACCAGCAGTTTTTGTTCCATCTCCGGGCAGCAATACTTCAGCAACCTGCTTTGAAAATTTTCCAGCAGCTACATGGAAAACCTTTCTCTCAAGGATTGTAATTTTCATAGAAATAGTGGGGTTTTTTATTCCTCTCATTTTAAACGTAACTTGTTCTAGTATGGTGCTGAGAACTTTAAATAAACCTGTAACATTAAGTAGAAGTAAAATAAATAAAACTAAGGTTTTAAGAATGATATTTGTACATTTGGTTATATTCTGTTTCTGCTTCGTGCCTTACAATATCAACCTTATTTTATATTCTCTTATGAGAACACAGACATTTGTCAATTGCTCAGCAGCAATAGCAGTAAGGACCATGTACCCAATCACTCTCTGCATTGCCGTTTTAAACTGTTGCTTTGACCCTATCATTTACTATTTCACGTCGGACACGATTCAGAATTCAATAAAAATGAAAAACTGGTCTACCAGGAGAAGTGACTCCAGATTCTCTGAAGTTCAAGGCACAGAGAACTTTATTCAACATAACCTACAGACGTTGAAAAATAAGATACCTGATAATGAATCTACAATATAAGCTGTCTGAAATAAGAACGCCAGGACTTTACAGAACCTCCAAGGTCCTTCAACTGTGAAAAGTGTTTTCCTGGACAACAATTTTTCCACCTCAGAAAGAAAATAAACATGTGGACATTTTAAAGTTTTTAGTATTAAAAAAGTATTTGATGTGTTAAGCATTAAAATGTATTCTGTTCTTGTATACACTCAGTTTTATTTTTCTGAGCCACTTTGATTTGTACCTTTCTCTTCATTAGAAAAAAAAATCTCTAGAAAAGTTGTTCAAAATATAAAAGTAATCATGATTTAAGTCATGTGATAACCATCTGTATGGTCTTTGAATATCACAGTGATTTTATACTAAATAATTAACAAATTAAAATTTTCATTTAAGTGTTTAATACCTTTATTCAATATACACCTAATTTTGATTTCAGTCTTAATTGAAACTACTAATCATGTTTCTTAAACTATAATAACATAAATGAGAAAGAGTCATGTAAAGAATCTATAAGTGTCTTTAGAGTATTTTTCAAAAACGCAGTAAAAATGCCTTCTGTAGAATGACACACTGACACTACTTGAGGATGTCCAACTCTTACAGATAATATTTAGGATTTTGTCTTGGTGTGTGATTTGTAAAAAGCAGATACTGTATATATAGAATAGTACACTTTAAAATTACTCTTTTGATTCATTTTCTTCATTTAACAGCACTCAATTTAAAAAACGATATATGCCACAAAAAGTGATGTGGAAACCGACAAAATGTTATTTTGCTAAGTAAATTTTAAAAAATACTACTACAGGTATATTTTAAAGGCATATTTATGTCACAATAAGTAACTTGTTTTTTAAGTATTTTAGCTCAGAGAAATAACATATAATACTTGACACTTAAGACAGTGATCAGTACATATGTTTTGATCATTTAAGCCAAACAAATTTTTAAATGTCTAGAAATTTGTATTTTCCCTTTACAGTCAATTAGAACTTTTCTCCATATAGAATTCTAGGTTTACAATCATTATCTTTCTGAACTTTGGAGGCCTTGATCCATCTTTCTTTAAATTGCAAGGTTGTTAAGTCAAATATTGAATAGCTGAAGAATATTATTTCAAGTAGACAAGATGTTATTGTATGTCAAAATAACTTGTGAAGTAAGGATATAGGTCCTTCCCTAAAAAGTAGCAAAACTAGAGGGTCAAATAACTAAGTACAATTACATTCATTTTACTAAACATAAATAAGGTATCGCGTTGAGCTAAAATTTAGATATGAAGCACTATCTACACTGAAACGCTTTCATTTTCCAACATATCTTTTCTTTCCCCAAATTCAAGCAGTTTTCCAAAGTTAACTAAAAAAATTATTTATTAGCAATCTATCTGATTTTCACATTTTCAATCTTTCAAGTCCTGAATACAAATTTGGATAAACAAAACACTCTTTGTTTTAAGGTTTAAGTTTGAATTTTGCTGTTTCTGGGTTTGAGTTGCAATGTTTCAAATAAATCATAGAAGTAAGCTAAATAAACTCATTTCAAAAAAAATAACAGTGGAGGATTTTCTTGTTAGTGAGTGATAGTCTCCTTTAAATGAACCTACAACAAAATAAACCCTTAAAAAAGAAAACTAGTGAAGAAATTAAACGTAGCTCTTTATATGCCAAGAGAAGTATATATGTTATAAAGATGTTTTCTTCAATTGACCCTGAAGTGCCTTTATTTGATACCATTCTTCAGAAAAAAACAAATATATTTAGCACTCTAAACATATAATTTTGAGTTGGAAAGCAACTAACAATTTAATAATACAGAAGAAAGGTGCAGAGTTTGTAACTGAGATTTCTCAGTTTTCTTGGATTAAGTATCTGTGAGCAAGACCTCAAAAGCATTCATATTATTTTAAAATATAAGCAAAAATAGTCATCAGATAGTTGTTACTACTGGAGAAATTTTTGTTGCCTGCTTGTCAACAGGAAGATGAATCAAAAAATTTATAAGATTCTCCTTGAATACATAACAGACAAATATTAGTTTTCCTCAACTACAGCTTCAAATCCTAGGTAAATCTTAACTACAGGGACAAAGAGGGTACAAAAGTTATTTTTCTCTGTTGGTTTTGCATTTTTAAGTAAATTATACATTCAGAGGGTTATCTCTTTCCCTTTTACCCAGAAAATCTGTATTAAGAAAACTCAGAATTTACTTTTTGTTTCCTTAGAATGACAATACTAGCCCCTCTCTCCCCCCAAACTGCCCACTGTTTTTTACATCTTTATAAAAGAGTAGATGATTTATCTAATCTTCCTTTCCGTATTAAAGTAAAAGAAGTAAGATGAAAAGTTTTGAAGTGTGTAAAACCACTTTCCAGCATCCTAAGGATTGATTTCAAACTTAGAAGTGATCTTTTCTAAGCAAATCAACCAAGTAGCTTGTTTAACAAAAGAATGTATGAAAATATATGTATTATATCCACAGAAAATTAAAAGGAACTTAAGGCACTACTTTATCAAGGAGTTTTATCTTCATATCCTGCATTCAAAATACTGAGAGTCAATCTGACGTATAAACCTTAATTATGGGATTGGTATTGAAAGAATTAGTGACTCACTTGAGGAATAGAAAATGGAAGATCAGCAAATTTCATAAACCCAACTGAGAAACATTTAACTTATAACTGGTATGCAGCTAGCAAGAATCTGAGGCAACTGCAATTTTAGACCTCTGATGAACAAGGTACCCAGTCTTTCGTCACTGTATTAACTTCTGCCCTGCGGACTGATCTTTATTTACTATCTCCCAACACTCAAGACTTCCCTGGTGGCTCAGAGGTTAAAGCGTCTGCCTGAAATTCATGAGACCTGGGCTCGATCCCTGGGTTGGGAAGATCCCCTGGAGAAGGAAATGGCACCCCACTCCAGTACTCTTGCCTGGAGAACCCCATGGAGGAAGGAGCCTGGTAGGCTACAGTCCATGGGGTCCCAAAGAGTCAGATATGACCGAGCGACTTCACTTTCACTTTCAATACTCAAGAACTTTTTAATACCTGCATGCCACATCCAACCCCAGATATCACAAATGAGGGAAGATATGACCCTTTTATATATAACATTTTATAAACAGTGCCTACTAGTAGATGAATCTTAAGGAAATTCTAAGGGAAATTATTTTTAAAAAGTTCTTTTGAGCTGTCCTGAAAACCAAATAATCCACTTATGACTTTTAAAAAATAAACTCCAAATCTAAAAGAATGAATGGATAAATGTAAAGACACAGAACATATTTAAATCAACCAGAATATTTAATGATCAACAATATTTCTTAAATAGCAACATTTTCCAGAGGTCAACATTACACTATCCTAAAATCACTAGTTCTTAAATTTCTTTTATCTCATTTTTTTCATGACATCTGCTACCAATTTTTTTGACAATTTTATAAAAGTATAAAGAATATCACTTAAACAGGGCAATAAACCAGGATAATAAAAGAATATGAAATTAACTCCAGGCAAACTTTTCTAACAAGTCTTTCTCCTTCTTCCATCTCTTAAAAAGATTTATTTCAGTAACTCCTTAAAGGGGAACAAAATTACCAGTGCTAAAAGCAGTGGCCAAAACAGAATTCAAGATGCAGGACCCCAGAAGTAGAGATAATTAACAAATTTAATTAACGGTTTTCAAACTCAAAATTTGCTTTATATAGATTCAACCAATACTTTTTGAAAATAATTGACATATTTATGGCCAGCAGGAATGTGAAAATATATTCAACATCTCTAATTAAAACAACAATGAGATATTACTTCATACCTGTTAGAGGACTATTCTCAAGAAAAGAAGGACTAACAGTGTTGGTGAGTATGAGAAGAAAAGAGAACCCTCCCACAGTGCTGGTGGGAATGTAAATTGGTACAACTGTGGAGAACAGCATGAGATGCCTCAGAAAATTATGAATAGAACTACCACATGATCTAGCTGTTCCGCTTCTGAGTATTTATCTGAAGAATATGAAAACACTAACTAGAAAAGATATATACATTCCTATGGTCATTGTATCATTATTTTTAATAGCCAAGATATGGAAACCACCTAACAGCCCATCATCAGATGAATGAATAAAGAGTCTGTTATATATTTGTTTGAATAAATGGTACTCAGTCATAAAAAAAAAAAGAAACCCTTGCCATTTTCAACAACATGGATAGATCCAGGAGGCATTATGCTAAATGAAATAAGTCAGATGAAAAATAGCAAATGATTTCACTTGTGTAGAATCTAAAAAAACAAAACAAATGAATTTAAAAAACAAAAACTTGTAGATACTGAGAACAGATAGTGATTACTAGAACATAAGAGCTAAGGGGTAGGTGAATTGGTAAAGGGCATCTATTGTATGGTGATCAATGGTTTTTGGTGATGATCTCTTTTTTCATAGTGTATACAGCTGTCAGACTGCAGTGGGGCACACATGAAATTTATATAATGTTATATACCAATTTTACCTAAATAAAAATAGGAATAACCTATGGAAATAAAATAGAATGAGAAACAAATATGTGCTTTTATGGCCAAGTTACAGTTATTAGTCATAGGGTGAATGTGTTGAGTTTCATTATGTTCCTATCAAAATGACTGGTGGGAAATTCATAATTTAAAACTGAAAGAGTCCAGGGGTCATTTATACAACTTCTTTATCTTAGGTAGAAGAAACGGAAGAAGTAAAGGGCCAAGTAACTTCATAAGGTCACATAACAAGTTAAGGTAGAGTCAGGTAAGAGTTTTTTGGTTTTTTTTTGACTTGTCTACTCCTTTAATGGTGGTAAAGGGAGTAGCAGATGCAAAGGCCTCCTTGGAGAGAACCTAGTATGTTGAAATGATTAAACCAAATCCACAGTGTCTGGAGATGGAGGGCTGAGATCCCTCATAAGCCGTGATACAGCCATGGCAAGCTCTGAGGAGTGGGGCGCTGAAGGATTCCAAGTAGAAGGAAAGACACGAGTATGCATTTCAAAAAACTCCCATCCCTCTGATTATAGTGAAGAGATGCATTTAAACTCAGGAAAAAGAAAAAAACAATCACAATAGGAGCTATATTTATTTCATTTAATTTTAAAGAGATTCTCTTATCCTCTATTTTGATTATGTCCTTTCCCCCTTATTAAAATGCTTTCTTTTTGAAATGATGGTGATGATGAGTAGGAAGACTATTTTAATGTGTGTTACTTGGAAAAATTAAGTTAGCAGCCCTGTGGAGAAATTGATAACATTCATATACTGCTGGTGGGAAACAAAACGGTGTAACGCTAATGGGTGGGAATTTGATGCACGCACACGCACACACACTCACTCACTCACTCTTATCCTTTAACCCAGCATTCTGATTTCTAGGTATTTACCTTGAAGACACACTTTCATATAATAATATAAATATATATTTTATTCATATATTCATATGAATATATTATTATATATGAATATATATTATTTATATTCATATATTAATATAAATATATTCATAATATAAAAATACATATATGTACAGGATGCAGTATTATTTGAAACTGGAAAACACTGAAAATTCCCTAGATGTCCAAGTGCAGAAAATTGGTTGAATAAATTACAGCACATGTACACAGTGCAGTATGTTAGTTTTTGAGAATTCTTAAAGAGTATAATAAAAATCTTAAAGAGAAATTATCTGTTGTAACTTAATGGAGGCTGAAGCTGAGCAAGAACAATAAAAAAATTTTTTTTGAAAGAGTGAGACACAAAACACAGCTGTTTCCTATTTTAAGTTTTCTTATTGTGTTCTAAATCTAGCATGTACAGGAAGACACCAAAAACACCTTTGATATTTGTCTATTTCTGATAGTAGCAGAAAAGATTAAGAACCAATATGCAAATTAATAGAGCCACATATGCAAAGGCCACTTGAATGCATTTTAAAACAGACTAGGTTGTGACAGTTTAGTTTTTAAAACATGACATAAAAATCTGGAAAAGATAGATGTCAAAAAGTTGGTTCTATTTTTAATTAAAAGTAACTGAACTTACACGATTTAAAAACAATTGCCCTAGAGTGGTTCTAAAATTTTATTAAACTATTAATAACAGCTTCTGATTTTGCTGGAGGAATTCAGAAACTCCATTAAACAGAACTGAGATCTCATAAGATACCTCTATTTTTGTGTTCCTTGCACATCCAGATTCCAAAGTCCCTCCTCACTATTACAGTTAGGATATGAATGACACTAGTTTAGAGACTGAAAATTCTTGGACTATATTCAGGTAATTTTCTAACATCATGACCTTATAGAAGACTCTCTGAACAAGAGTACAAGTGCTTCCATTTCAACAGGTTAAGTACAGAGGATATCTCCATGCTATTCTTTTACAATTGCCATTTCTCTTGTCTGTACTTGACTAATGAGCACTGACCTTAGGGTAATTAGTGACATGATTCACAACTAAAGCACCACAACAAATTCCAACGGCAGTATAACAGAGAACACTGCCCATATTTAACAATGCTGGAGTTCAGTTACACCTGTTTTTCCCTGAACTTATTCCATTCTGAGAAGGCAGTGAGAGAGACAGAGGTACGTCGGAAGAGAAAATTTCTACATACTTGTAAGCCAGGACAAACAGATCCAATACTGTTTAACTGTGTTCTCAGTCCTCTGTTCTTAGGAAATCACTGTATAGTAGAGAAAATGAACTAAAGAAAACTAATGATTAATTGTGATGTTTCTAAAAGGTACCATTCTCATAAATGTACATTTATTCCTCATGGCAACCCTGATAAGTATTATCATGCCCATTTTACAGATGATGAAAATACAGTCTGAGCTACAGGCACATAACTTGCTGAGAATCACACCAAGAAAGTTACATGGCATCTCTGAATGAACCTCAGCTTTTTCTTGTCTATAAAACAGGAACAGCAATGTTTATCTTCTGGGAAGATTAAATGGGATATGGTGACGCCAAAATCCAGACAGAAGGATCTGCTATAGCACAGTGACACAAACACAGATAAAACATGAATAAAGAAACTAATCACAACAGTGCATATACCTGGTGGTAAATTAATATACACCACGAGGCAGCACAAAGGTTAAAAGTACCGGCTCTGGGACCAAGACAGTTTGATCAAAATTCTAGCTCTGCTATCAACTTAGTTTTGTGGATAGGGGAAACGTTCTTAATCTCTCTGTGCCTCCACTTTTTCATCCATGAAGTGGTGATAATGAGAGTATCTACTTCATACATTTGTGCGAAGTAAATGAGTGAACACATTTCAGCACTTTTAACAGTGCTGAATGTTACCTATCGTCACTTCTACACTGCAATGTAATATGCATAAGTGAGGGTCATTTTGATGTAGGTCTGCATGATGATCAGATTCCAAAGAAGCTAGTGATGAGCTTCTTACAAGCACTGCTTCCTAAAGCAAGTTTCTGTGAGCTACCTAAGGCACATTTCTGAGTTTGAGATTTTTTGTTCTTGAATTTCTTTAGTCCTTTGTGCCAATTCATGAACAAGGAGAATGTGTCATATGGACAATGGGGGAGGGGAAGGGAGACATGAATGGACAAGTCACGAATACTTTTCCTCCACAGTGAACTCGAGCAATTTCTCACGTGTGTCAGGGTGTTCCAAAGATTAAAAAAAGAGACAAGTACATAGAGAAAAGAACACACTGAGGAGTCAAGCCCTGGGCTCAAGACAAGATGGCACTTGAACAAACGTCTAGAAATGGAAAAAATTTTACGTTTAAAACCATAAACAGATCTGGATCAAGAACTCAGGTTCACAAAAACATTCAATACAGGAGAAGATGTGGAACAATTTATAACAGTTATCTGTCTCAGTTTCTTTGGGTTTTCTGTTTGTTGTTTTTTAACATATGAAGAACCACATAAATAAACCATTTAATGCCTCACTGCTTCTTCAATGGTTCAATTATAAAGAAGAGTTATTTTATTAAATTGAGCTTACTTATATCTTAGAGCTTTATAAAGCAATAATTTATTCGAATTTCAGTGGATAATTGTTCATATGAACTAAGTTACTATCCTTATTTTTGTGCTTTTTCTGTATATTTGTATTTTTTTTAACTTCTCTCTAGATTACTTCACTAGTAGAACACAAGGTCTCTATCAAAAATTTTATTTCTAAGATATTGCCTTCCTTTATTTTTCATTCTTGGACTTTACATTTTTTCATTCTTACAGAAGATGTTAGGCATACCTGAAATTTTTCGTTTAAAACTCAGAAAGAACTCAGTTTTAACATTTCAATCTATAAAGAGATCTAGTTTTCCATTTCACCTCACTCTCACCCTTCCCTTCAATCTCCCTGAGAGTTGATTCAAATATTTAATTTTCTCAACCCTAAACTATATATATAACTACAGATTTAAAAAATACTTATATTACTATACTAAAATATCATTCAGAGAGTTACATAAATGGAACATACAGATGCACTAGTAACTTCTTTTAGAATCTCGTTTTCTCCTTTTGTGAAGTCTTCTAATCTTTTCTTCCTGGGAAATCTAGTAGATCAACAGCGACAGCACACCACACAAAGGAGGGCCTCACAAAGGGCTGCATTTTCTCCCGTTTCCAGTACCGACTAGCTCCAGGGCAAAACAGTCCACCTTGTTACTCGAGATAAAAAACGTACATGCTATTTTTTTCATTTAGAATAAAATTTTATACTGTCTCCTATGCTGGACTACGGAGAAGGCAATGGCACCCCACTCTAGTACTCTTGCCTGGAAAATCCCATGGACAGAGCTCTGAGCCTGGTAGGCTGCAGTCCATGGGGTCATGAAGAGTCGGACACGACTGAGCGACTTTACTTTGACTTTTCACTTTCATGCACTGGAGAAGGAAATGGCAACCCACTCCAGTGTTCTTGCCTGGAGAATCCCAGGGATGGGGAGCCTGGTGGGCTGCTGTCTACGGGGTCGCACAGAGTCGGACACGACTGAAGCGACGCAGCAGCAGCAGCAGCAGCAGCAGCATGCTGGACTACATGCTACAGTGGTAATAAAAACAGTGTGAATGAATAAACAGAAATAATGTGGTACAATGAAAGGAGAACTTTACTAGACTAACATGGAATTTGGAATCAAACCAATCTGGGTTCATATGCCAAGTGGGTGACTCTAGACAAACTGCTTAACCTTCCTGAGCCTGCTTCCACTTTTGAAAAACGAAAACAGTATTAACAACATCACAGGATTATTATGACAATTAAATTAGACAAACACTTTTGGTGCACAGCACACTGCAACTAGTTAAGGAGTATTAGCTGCCTTCCATCTATGGCTAATGAGCTGCTAGCTGGGACACAGATTCCTAGGTTCCTCCTCATATGGGAAATTAGACTCACGCCTATACCTACTTTGTGGACTCAGTGTAAAGAACCAACAGAGCACTTCACTTTAAAGTCAAAATCATGTAAAGTCAACTAGGATTTGGCCACTCTAAAGAGTGGTCCACGGGCTAGCAACATCAGAACCACCTGGGGGCCTGTAAGAAATGCTGAATCTCAAGTCCTGCCCTAGAACCACGTGATAAGAAAATTTATTTTAATAAGACCTCCATGCATAGTAAAGTTTGAAAAATACTCCTAAGAAAATAATCCTCCGCCTGGAAGGAAGAAAAGAACTTTATCAATATCAACTGTGCCAAAAACTCAAAAGCACAAAGGGCATTTACAATAGAACATACTGATTTAATTAGCTCAGGAGAGCAAGTTAGAGAAAACAGGCATTACGGATTGACAGAATCTGAAATTGTGAGAAATACAGAATAATTCACAAGGAAAGGGAGGGGGAAGGCAGGAAAAAAAAAATTAAAACACTGGGTAAAGAGCACAAAATTTTCCAGAAGCAAATGGCACTCTCACCCATGAATAATACAGTAATGTCTATAATGATGTCCCTAGCTCAAAAAGTAAAATTACTTTAAATATACTCTGCCAAAGAAGACAAGAAAGCATATATATTCTCTTTCAAAATTATTTCCCTCAAAAAACCTGTGTGTTTACACACATGCACACATATACACACATATATTTTAAAGTAGTGCATAAAAAAAATTGAACCCTGAATATTCATTGGAAGGACTAATGCTAAAGTTGAACTCTACTTCGGCCACCTGATTGGAAGAACTGACTCACTGGAAAAGACCCTGATGCTGGGAAAGATTGAGGGCACAAGGAGAAGGGAGCATCAGAGGATGAGATGGCTGGATGGCATCACTGACTCAATGGACATGAATCTATGCAAACTCTAGGAGATAGGGAAGGACAGAGAAGCTTGGTGTGCTGCAATCCATGGGGTTGCAAAGAGTCAGACACGACTTAGCGATTGAACAACAAAATTATCTTGTATAATATCTTTTGTACAATATCTTTTGTACAATATCTCATTTACCAAGAGAGCTAGCTCTTCACTTTTAAAGGATTAAAAACAGACTTTTGAGACTAATTTACTAGTCTTAAATCAGGACTCATGTACCATTGCCAATGTGGTTCATAATTTTCCCCCAAATATCTTTCCACATTTCCACACCCAGTTTAAGTTTTTTCCCAGCCACTTACAATTGATCACTCCCTCCTTTGACCCTCATGGCTTATCTTATTTCACAGTATATCACAATGATTTACTTTCCTATAGGTTCCAAGCCTCTTTAAGGGTAGGGGCTATTTCCCATGTCATTAGACACCTCGCTGGGGAAAGTATAATTCCTTTCAAATAACTGATATACAAATATCAGATACGATCCAAAGAGAATTGGGAAAAACTGAGGTAAAGGAGAGCAGGGAAATGAGACCTCTCTGTTATCCTTTTTTGAAAAATG
The DNA here is from genome assembly GCF_027580195.1 of Bos mutus. Classification (NCBI taxonomy): domain Eukaryota; kingdom Metazoa; phylum Chordata; class Mammalia; order Artiodactyla; family Bovidae; genus Bos; species Bos mutus. The sequence continues at coordinate 18,140,867 of NC_091628.1, read as the reverse complement.
TTTCTTCAACATTTTACACATTGTGAAGCAATCTAAAGTAGTGGCACAGCTTCAGCAGTGGCAACTAATTCTCAACATTTACATAGTTTTGTAGAATCATAAAATATTTGAGCTAGAAATACTAAAATCTTTTTGGTCTGTCTCAATTTACAAAGCAAGAATCTAAGACAAAGACATTAACTTACACGTGGAAGAAGTGGGCTCTAAATGTCAGGTCTTCTGATTCCCACATTAGGCCATACTCACTCTCACTATGTCAAAGTGGTTTGCTCCAGAGACCAAAGAATTCTCTGAACACAGTGGTTCACCATGTTGCAAAGGAAGGATACTCCAATAAAAAAAAATAAGAAAAACAAACCAAAACAACAATAAACATAGGGAGTGCTTGAAGAATAGCAGAAGGCTAGAGCAGGGTCCAGAGCAGGCACTGGCGACCCACTCCAGTACTCTCGCCTGGAAAATCCCACGGACAGAGGAGCCTAGTAGGCTGCAGTCCATGGGGTCGCTAAGAGTCGGACACAACTGAGTGACTTCACTTTGACTTTTCACTTTCATGCATTGGAGAAGGAAATGGCAACCCACTCCAGTGTTCTTGCCTGGAGAATCCCAGGGACAGGGGAGCCTGGTGGGCTGCCGTCTATGTGGTGGCAGAGTTGGACATGACTGATACGACTTAGCAGCAGCAGCAGCAGCAGAGCAGGGTCCAATTATCACAACCAGAGTAAAGAGGCTGCATTTATCTAATGGCAATGGGGAGCTACTGTGGGTTTCTGAACAGGAATATTGCATGAAAAAGCATTTAAGAATATTCACTCAGCACCAAACTATAGAATGCAGGGTAGTACCAAAGCTGGGAGACCAGGCAGGAGTCTATAATAGCATGGTCAAGGTAAGAAGGTAATGATATGATCTAGGAAAACATAAATGAAAATAGATATTTAACATACTAAATAAATATGACATGTGGTTTTTTTTTTTTTGGTTTTTGTATTTATAATTACTGATCAACTTTAACTGATGCTTTTGAACTGTGGTTAGAGAACTTCTTAGAGAAGACTCTTGAGAGTCCCTTGGAAAGCAAAATCAAACCAGTCAATTCTAAAGGAAATCAACCGTGAATAATCTTATGGAAGGAAAGATGCTGAAGTTAAAGCTCCAATACTTGGGCCACCTGATGTAAACAGTTGACTCACTGGAAAAGACCCTGATGCTGGGAAAAACTGATGGCAGAAGGAGAAGAGGGCAACAGAGAATGAGATGGTTGGATGGTATCACTGATTCAATGGACATGAACTTGGGCAAACTCCAAGAGACGGTGAGGGACAGGAAAGCCTGACGTGCTGCAGTCCATGGAGTCGCAAAGAGTTGCACACGACTTGGCGACTGAACAACATTTTATATTAAGACTATAAAACTACAGAGAAAAATAAGAAAAAAATGTTCAGTATTCAAGCCTCGATGACTTGAAAAGTAAAATGTAAAAATACAAATATTGGGAAGCAAAGGTGTATGTAGAACAAAATAATTTTAGCTTTGAAAGGTAAAGTCAAATATTCTAAATCACTTGAAAGCGCCTACTTAAACAAGGGAATTAAGGGCAAGAAATTAGGAGTATGCTGGGTCAGAATGAGAAACATTATAAAACCACAGTGATGTTTTCAGAAAGAATCAGATTTTTAAAAACTAAAATGTTTTACTGGAAAAAAGATAAATATATGCTTACTTAAAAAAACTCATGAGGAGCTTTTAAAAAACCCAACATAAAGCATTTTTCATTATAGTAGCATGGTTGCTATATAAATATAGTATATGACATCATATTACCTCACCATCCTTATTTTTTTAAGTGTTAAATACAGCTTAATCATTATCTTACAATTCATTTGCCTTCCTGAGACATTGCTCTTCGTAAAATATAACTGTTGAAAAAAACTAACGTCTAATGGTAAATACTAAAACCATTGTGCAAAGTGCACCAGAGGTTAATGATCTACCATCCAAATACACAACAGATATCCTTTTTGGCTTTTTCAGAGCCACAGGCTTTTCTCCCTTTTGTGTTCATTTCCTGTCAAGTTTGACATTTCAAAAGAATACCAAAGAAGCTTAAAAATTTGTTTACAAGTGTGTCATTAAATCAGGACTCTAAAAATAAAAGCTATTCATTGCAACTGTACTGATGTATAAAAAAGACCTTCATTTAAATTTTGGAAAAATAATAAAAAAGGAAACATTTTTGATCTTTTCTTATATAAAAGTGCTCTGGTCCAATATTTTTGAAACTGAATGAAGAAACTTGCTGATGTGTAGTGACTACAAAAAAAAAAAAAATAGAATCCAATTTAATGAGTCAGCTATATTTGACAACATTTAGAGGAGGCTCAGCTTTCTTATGACTTATTAAAATTTAATACAACAATTAATTACTAATACTTCTACATTCTCCGTACAATAAGTATCCTCTGAAATACTATTATTCAGAAGATATGATGCATTTAATACAGGAAAATAGAAATGAAACCCTAAATATTCTTTAAGTATACATATTCAAAAATCTTTATCAATCACTAAATACTATACATAACTCTTCTGGCTGTGATAAAGGAACAGAGACCAGATTTGTCTTAACTACAAAATCAAACAACATAAATAATAGTTTTCAGACACTGAGTACAGGCTAGTAATAGGACAAGCAGTATAAGACAGTAATTCCTGGGGTGGGGGGAAGCAAATGCTTAAGCTCCACCTTTGCCTGGAGAGAGTTCCCAGGTTACAAGTCAGGGAGGAGAAACGGAAATAGAACTCAGTGGTCTCCCTGCTTGAAGAAACAGAATTGAGAATTCAAGACAGAGAAATTAGGAAAATTAGCAGGACAGAGTAGCAGAGGAGAGACTTACACAGAAAAGAGAGAGTTGCAAAGAGAGTGCTCCAGGAGTCTGCAGAGAGTTACTCTCGGTCTTTACCCCAGTCCTGATCAACACATGCAAACTACTGGAGGCCAGGAAAAGAAGCACGGGAAGAAGCAGAACCACTCCAGGAGCTGTACCAGGGCCAAGGAGAGTTCTGATTTCCACCAGCTAGTCTGGAAAAACCTTGTAATGTATGAGACATCAGGTAGAGCATCTAGAAGGGGACTGCCTCAAGAGTGGGGGGAAAAATTAGTCATAAGATTAAAGACTGGCTTTGTCTAGAAACAAGAAAAGCCTTTAAAGGATCACACACTCCCAAGTAACTACACTGTGTCCCAAGACACAAGAATAGTGAAAGGAATATGAAAATATCCAGGACCACTAAGGTAAAATTCACAAGGCCTGACATCCAATAAAAAGTTACCAAGCAGCCAAAAAAAAAAGACCATTCAAAAGAGAAGTATCAGTCAATAGACAGTACTAAAAAGACATAGATGTAAGAATTAGTGGACAGGGACTTTAAAATAATTATTATAACTATATTCCAGACGTTAAATGTAAAGGAAAGCACAGACATGCTGAAAAGACATATGAACGATTTAGAAAAGGATTCAAATCAGAGTCTAGAGATGAAAAATCTAATACCTAAGATTAAAAGCAGAATAGATGGAATTAATAGCAAATAAGACATTTCAGAAGAAAAAAATTAATGAAGATATAGGTGTAACAGAAACAATTTCAAGTGAAACAGAAACAAAACATTTGGGACAACAACCAGAGCATCAGGGAGCAATGGAACAATTTTAAGTGACCTAATATATGTGTGACCAGAATCCCTGCAGAAGGGGTGAGAGGAGTCAACAAAAACATTTTGAGAAAATAACAGCCCCAGATTTGATGAAATCTATAAGCCCACATTTCAAAGTAGAACACCAAGCAAGAGAAACAGGAAAAAAACTGAATTAAGGCACATCTTAATCAAATTGCTTAAAACTAGAGATAAAGAGCTGCTCTGTAAGAAGGGCAACTACTTTAAAACCAAAAATGCTAAGCTGCTGCTGCTAAGTCACTTCAGTCAAATGCTATGAGATGCACCATTTCTCATATGAGAACTCAGGAGGATAAGATGAGGAGGGGGAAAAAAAGAAAGGGAGGGAGAGGTCAGCACATACCAGGCAGGAGCAAGGTACTAGACTTCTAAGAAACATTTTAGTAGTGAATCTTGCCCCAGACACCAGCTGACTCCGCATGGTCTGGGAGGAACTGTCCAGTCTAGCTCTTCCCAGATTCCTGACCCACAGAATCATAAGCAAAATAAAATAATTGTTTTAAGCCACTAATGTGCCATTCAGCAATAGATAACTTGTCTCTATCAACATTTAATCCTTCCTTTCCCATCCTGAAAAATAATTATCCCGCTGCCTCACATACCTCCAGCTATACCTTTACTTTCCTTTACAGTTAAAACAGGTAGAAACTATTTATAACCACTGTCTCCACGTTATCTCTCACTCATACCTCAGCCAAATTCCACTGAGATCTACTCCTGCTCCCATATCACTTCTTCTGACAGTCCTTGCTACCTTTACCAGTGGCTTCCTTGTTGCCAAAACTAATAGCCACTCTTCAGTTGCTACTGACTTCTCCCACAGTATTGGAAATAGCAAGCACTCAGACCTTTTCATTCTCTCTTTATGACACCACTTCTGATATTTCTCCTTAGTGACAGGAGGATTCCTGGATTTGATCTCTTTTGTAGCCTCTGCTTTCTGTCTATCCCTTAACTGTTGGTGCTCCTTAGGATTCTGTCCTAAATTACGTTCTCTTTTTGTACTACACTCTCCTGTTAAGTGACCTTATTCTATTTCCTAAACTTTAGTCATTTGGTAAAACACAGGGATTTATAGTTTTGGAGCCAGAGAGACCTGTGTTCGAGCCCTAAGCTCCGCTGTTTAGCTTATATGGTTTAGGGCAAGTTATTAAACTTCTCTGAGCATTATTTCCCTCATTTAGAATAATAATACCTCATGGATTATTATAAAAGTCAAATGAGATGATAAGTACTCACCATAGTGTGGGCGACACAAGATAAATTGTCAATAAAAGGTGGTAATGTCTGTTATTATATATGTGCCAGCAGCTCTCAGGTTTCTGTTCCTGGCCTAGAATTTCTTTCCTAAACTCCAAACATACCCAACTGCCTCTTGACACCTTTACTAGATGATCTACAGGCAATTCAAACTCAACATAATCAAATTTCACTTCCTAAGGAAATCTCATTCAATTCCAGCTATCTTTAATGAATGACACTACCTTAATGTCATAAGTTGACCCTTTCTCTGTCCTTCATTCTCACTCCTGTAATTAACTGCCATATTTTATAATACAAAGCCAGAGATGCTGTTCCAAGTGCTTTTCCCATACATTAACTCATTTAAAATGAAACACACACATGTAATAAGATACAAAGTTTATAAATGACCAGGAAGTAGTATTGATCAACACTGTAAGACTGCAAAGGAGGAAAGAATGACTATAGACTTAGGATGGTCTCAAAAGGCAAAGTGGAAGTAGACCTGAAAATGTGGTAAATAAAAAGGGGAAAGCATTTCGGGTGGAGCCTGTGAAGTAAACAAAGACTCAGAGACAGGCAGAGACAAACATGGATGTGTGAGTAATAGTAAACAGAAGTCAGAATCGAGAAGAGAATATAAGGAAAGTATTCTCAAAATATTTTGGACTCAGCGTCTTGTAACATTCTTAAATTATTGAGGACCCAAAAGTTTTTGTTCATGTGAGTGTGTCTATCAATATTTGAGAACCCCTGGGACAGAAGAGCCTGGCGGATTACAGTCCATAGAGTCACAAAATGTTGGACGCCACTGAAATGACTTAGTACACATGCAATATTACTGTGCTAATAATTAAATCTTAATTTAAAGTTAATTAAGAAAACTAAGATGATGGGATCTGGTCCCATCACCTCATGGGAAATAGATGGGGAAACAGTGGAAACAGTGTCAGACTTTATTTTGGGGGCTCTAAAATCACTGCAGATAGTGACTGCAGCCATGAAATTAAAAGACACTTACTCCTTGGAAGAAAAGTTATGACCAACCTAGCCAGCATATTAAAAAGCAGAGACATTATTTTGCCAACAAAGGTTCGTCTAGTCAAGGCTATGGTTTTTCCAGTGGTCATGTATGGATGTGAGAGTTGGACTATAAAGAAAGCTGAGCACCGAAGAATTGATGCTTTTGAACTGTGGTGTTGGAGAAGACTCTTGAGAGTCCCTTGGACTGCAAGGAGATCCAACTAGTCCATCCTAAAGGAGATCAGTCCTGGATGTTCATTGGAAGGACTGATGCCGAAGCTGAAACTCCAGTACTTTGGCCACCTCATGCGAAGAGTTGACTCATTGGAAAAGACCCTGATGCTGGGAGGGATTTGAGGGTAGGAGGAGAAGGGAGTGACAGAGGATGAGATGGCTGATGCATCACCAACTCGATGGACATGAGTTTGGGTGAACTCCAGGAGTTGGTGATAGACAGGGAGGCCCGGCGTGCTGCGATTCATGGGGTCACAAAGAGTCAGACACAACTGAGCGACGGAACTGAACTCAAGTGTAATTAAAACTGAAAAAATTTAAGAATGCAATTTATCTGAAATAACCAAAATAAGCTTGCTATGGACATGAGTTTGAGTAAGCTCTAGGAATTGGTGATGGACAGGGAGGCCTGGAGTGCTGCAGTCCAGTGCTGCAGAGTCAGACGTGCCTGAGCGACTGACCTGAAGTGAACTGAAGCTTTCTATGTGTTAACAGAGCTAACATTTTCATGAAGCCTAACTCTACTTCCCTAAATAAACAAAAAATTACAACAGTGGCAGAGGTTACAATCCTGCAAATCCCTTTAATACCTAGCCTATAGAAGAGACCTGAATTCTCACAGCTGCTTCTGTATTTGCTTCACTGAAATGTGTTGTCTGTTTGAAGTATAAGAATATCTGGCCTCACACAATATGTAGTTGAAAAAAGAAGGAGTATTTTAATAGACTTTTCAGATAATAAGGGATACTCTTTTTTGACACTACCCTAAAACTCAACAAGCAGTAGTTTCTTAAAGGTTAATTGCAATGTGAAATTGGAAGCAATATTCATGAATTTTAATTTTCATTGAATTTTTAAGTTTCATGAATTTTAATTCATGAATTAAACCACATTCTGAGACCTTAAAAACCATTGATCTATCTATCAAAGACCTTAAACTCTGAAGAAACTTCTTACTCATGAATGATTTTATAGCATGATGCACTGGTCATTTGGAAATAACAGTTCACTGAATTACATAGATCTTACAGTGCTGATGAATCTCTTTATGTAATGTTAAACAATCACATGTACTAATACTACAGAAAAGTCTTTGATGTATTGGGAAGCTATTCTGCTTACAGTGAATACAAGATTATCAAAATTCTAATTTTCCCTTGAGAACTCAAAACTTATCATTGGCAACATTTATTGTTAGTTGCTTTCAACCACACTGTACTTGAGAATAGAGATTATATAAAATAAATACTTTTAACTGGCTCATCATTGATGTTTTTAAATGACAACAGGCATGTTTTGCTTTGTTCTTTTTAACTGAGAGTTTGTGGTGGTGAAGAATACAGTGACCACAAGCCTGGAGGGGAGGGGACTTTGGGGCAGAATGGATACAAGTATATATGTGGCTGATCACCAGAACCCCTTCGCTGTTCTCCAGAAACTACCACAACATGGTTAATCAGCTATACCCAAACACAAAATAAAAAGCTGGAAAAAAAAAACAACCCCACAAACACTTTGATGCTACTGCTCTAATCCGGTGCAAAGGTTCCAAAAGTTTTGCAATTAATGTCATTGGCATAAACGTCAACAGAGTGAAAAAAAGATATAACATCTTAACAGTAATATGAGAATAGCTTTCACATTCCAGATCCCCTAAAATGTTTTCCGGGATCACCAGGGGATCACAGACCACACTTTAAACTGCTGATAAGAAAAAAGGAAGAGACAAAGCTTCTAAAAGAGAGCCTTGCAGGCATCAAATAATTACTTAAAATTCCCACACTAAAAACATACATTTGATTCCTTTGACCCTCTTTGTATGCTGGGTAATTATAGAACTGTATCCTGAACACTGTAAATGTTTAAGTTGTAAAGATTCTGGATTCTGCTATTTTTCTCAAATGAGTATTTTTTGTTTCTTTGTCTTAAAGCAGGTGATTATTTTTACTGAACTTGAGCTGTAAACTGTTTATTCACCAGCAGCTTCTGTTTCAAGTCACACCTTTTGCTTTTCACTAAAGCCACTTTGAGACAGGCTTCCTGGTTGCTCAGTCAGTAAAGAATCTGCCTGCAATTCAGGAGAGCTGGGTTCAATGTCTGGGTCAGGAAGATCCCCCAGAGAAAGGAATGGCAACCCACACCAGTAACTTTGCCTGGAGAATTCCATGGACAGGGGAGCCTGGCAGGCAACAGTCCATGGTTGTTTCAATTTTCCAGTTTCCCTAGTCAGAAAGCCTGAGATTTTCCCACTGGCACTCAGTTAAGTTCAGTTCAGTCACTCAGTCCCTTCCGACTCTTTGTGACCCCATGAACCGCAGCATGCCAGGCCTCCCTGTCCATCACCAACTCCCGGAGTTCACCCAAACCTATGTCCATTGTGTCGGTGCTGCCATCCAACCATCTTATCCTCTATCGTCTCCTCCTGCCCTCAATCTTTCCCAGCATCAGGGTCTTTTCAAATGAGTCAGCTCTTTGTATCAGGTGGCCAAAGTATTGGAGCTTCAGCATCAGTCCCTCAAATGAACACCCAGGACTGATCTCCTTTAGGATGGACTGGTTGGAGCTCCTTGCAGTCCAAGGGACTCTCAAGAGTCTTCTCCAACACCACAGTTCAAAAGCATCAATTCTTCCGTGCTCAGCTTTCTTTATAGTCCGACTCTCACATCCATACATGACCCCTGGAAAAACCATAGCCTTGACTAGACACACTTTTGTTGGCAAAGTAATGTCTCTGCTTTTTAATATGCTGTCTAGGTTGGTCTTAACTTTCCTTCCAAGGAGTAAGCGTCTTTTAATTTCATGGCTGCAATCACCATCCGCAGTGATTTTGGAGCCAAGAAAAATAAAGTCAGCCACTGTTTCCCCATCTATTTGCCATGAAGTGATGGGACCGGATGCCATGATCTTAGTTTTCTGAATGTTGAGCTTTAAGGCAACTTTTTCACTCTCCTCTTTCACTTTCATCAAGAGGCTATTTAGTTCTTCTTCACTTTCTGCCATAAGGGTGGTATCATCTGCATATCTGAGGTTATTGATATTCCTCCTGGCAATCTTGATTCCAGCTTGTGCTTCCTCCAGCTTAGCATTTTTCATGATGTACTCTGCATATAAGTTAAATAAGCAGGGTGACAATATACAGCCTTGATGTACTCCTTTTCCTATTTGGAACCAGTCTGTTGTTCCATGTCCAGTTCTAACTGTTGCTTCCTGACCTGCTTACAGGTTTCTCAAGAGGCAGGTCAGGTGGTCTGGTATTCCCATCTCTTTCAGAATTTTCCACAGTTTGTTGTGATCCACACAGTCAAAGGCTTTGGCATAGTCAATGAAGCAGAAATAGATGTTTTTCTGGAACTCTCTTGTTTTTTCAATGATCCAGCAGATGTTGGCAATTTGATCTCTGGTTCCTCTGCCTTTTCTAAAACCAGCTTGAACATCTGGAAGTTCACAGGTCACTTATTGCTGAAGCCTGGCTTGGAGAATTTTGAGCATTACTTTACTAGCATGTGAGGTGAGTGCAATTGTGCGGTAGTTTGAGCATTCTTTGGCATTGCCTTTCTCTGGGATTGGAATGAAAACTGACCTTTTCCAGTCCTATGGCCACTGCTGAGTTTTCCAAATTTGCTGACATATTGCGTGCAGCACTTTCACAGAATCATCTTTTAGGATTTGAAATAGCTTAACTGGAATTCCATCACTTCCACTAGCTTTGTTCATAGTGATGTTTCCTAAGGCCCACCTGGTTTCACATTCCAGGATGTCCGGCTCTAGCTAAGTGTGAGTGATCACATCTTTGTGATTATCTGGGTCGTGAAGATCTTTTTTGTACAGTTCTTCTGTGTATTCTTGCCACCTCTTCTTAATAACTTCTGCTTCTGTTAGGTCCCTACCATTTCTGTCCTTTATTGAGCCCATCTTTGCATGAAATGTTCCCTTGGTATCTCTAATTTTCTTGAAGAGATCTCTAGTCTTTCCCATTCTGTTGTTTTCCTCTATTTCTTTGCACTGATCGCTGAGGCAGGCTTTCTTATCTCTCCTTGCTATTCTTTGGAACTCTGCATTCAAATGGGTATATCTTTCCTTTTCTCCTTTGCTTTGCCTCTCTTCTTTCACAGCTATTTGTAAGGCCTCCTCAGGCAGCCATTTTGTTTCCCCCTATACCTCCCAGCCCCAGGCTAAAAGCTTCCTACCCAGGCCCACAGCACCCCTACTCCATTTCTTAACTAGGCTGTTTGCTCTAAAAGGTCAGTGACTTCAGGTAATTCCTTTGGTAGCTCAGTGGAAGAGAATCGGCCTGCAAAACAGGAGACACAGAAGCTGTGGGTTTGAACCCTGGGTCAGGAAGATCCCCTGAAGAAGAAAATGGCAACCCACTCCAGTATTTTTGTCTGGAAAATCTAATGGACAGAGGAGCCTGGTAGGCTACAGTCCATGGGGTCTCAAAGAGTCAGGCACAACTGAGTGTGTACAGGTTTTATAGTTGTATTTTTTTGTGAGGAGTCATATGGTATGGTCTCCCTCCATATTACCAGAGGCACAGGTCCCCTACAAAAGATTTTTCATCTGAGGAATTAGCATCATGAGAGTTGTTCTGCATTTATAAAAAAATTTCTCTGGTGGCTGTGAGAGAAACAGTATTAAGGTAGCCACAGAAGTGGGTAGATCAAGAGGAAAAATCCACAGAAGTCCACAAAAAAGACCATTTAGAGAATAAACTACCTGGTCTATTTTGGTTGACAAAGATTTTACTGAAAAAAAATCCAACACAGTCTGAATATATTGAAAGTAAAATATCCAAATCTCACCTCATCATCTACTGGCATGATAAACTGCTGAACAGATTTAAGAGGCCTAAATGTCTGTAAGTCTTTTGGTCCAATCCTTAGGCATGGTTCATTTTAAACCACAACTAATCTTCCAGATTTCCAGAGGACAAGATTTCACTAGGTTTTTCAATAGATTGTTTAGCATTTTATATTCATATATCACCTGCTAATCTCTCTGGGATTAAAAAAAAAAACAGAAGTGTGCTTATGCCTTCTTAAAGTTATTCTGTTCTTGATTTAGTATTTCTCAAGACTGTGCAGTAAAGGTACTCAACCCTTTCCCCATTCAAAATATAACTCCTGCAGCTCAATTCCAGAAAAATAAATGACCCAATCAAAAAATGGGCCAAAGAACTAAACAGACATTTCTCCAAAGAAGACATACAGATGACTAATAAACACATAAAAGATGCTCAACATCACTCATTATCAGAGAAATGCAAATCAAAACCACAATGAGGTACCATTTCACAACAGTCAGAATGGCTGCGATCAAAAAGTCTACAAGCAATAAATGCTGGAGAGGATGTGGAGAAAAGGGAACCCTCTTACACTGTCGGTGGGAATGCAAACTAGTACAGCCACTATGGAGAACAGTGTGGAGATTCCTTAAAAAACTGGAAATAGAACTGCCATACGACCCAGCAATCCCACTGCTGGGCTTACACACCGAGGAAACCGGAATTCAAAGAGACACGTGTACCCCAATGTTCATCACAGCACTGTTTATAATAGCCAGGACATGGAAGCAACCTAGATGTCCATCAGCATATGAATGGATAAGAAAGCTGTGGTACATATACACAATGGAGTTTTACTCAGCCATTAAAAAGAATACATTTGAATCAGTTCTAATGAGGTGGATGAAACTGGAGCCGATTATACAGAGTGAAGTAAGCCAGAAAGAAAAACACCAATACAGTATACTAACGCATATATATGGAATTTAGAAAGATGGTAACGATAACCCTGTAAGCGAGACAGCAAAAGAGACACAGATGTACAGAACGGTCTTTTGGACTCTGTGGGAGAGGGAGTCGGGGGAGGATTTGGGAGAATGGCATTAAAACATGTATAATATCATATAAGAAACGAATTGCCAGTCCATGTTTGATGTAGGATACAGGAAGCTTGGGGCTGGTCCACTGGGATGACCCAGAGGGATGGTACAGGGAGGGAGGTGGGAGGGGGAGGGGAGTTCAGGATTGGGAACACATGTACACCCATGGTGGATTCATGTTGATGTATGGCAAAACCAATACAATATTGTAAAGTAAAAAAAAAAAAATACAATATGTTCTTTCTTTCATTAAATTACCAATGAATAAAGTAAGTAGTATCTCACTTGATGTTTCCCTGTGAGTATGTTCTCATAAATATCTTCAGTTCAAGGAGAGATTCTGACTGTAATACAGAATCAAAAAACGAAGCAGGTTTGCTCTGATTCTTGATCTGGATTTTGGTATCATAGGTGTGCTCAATTGCTCTGATTCTTGATCTATATATTTAGTAACGTGGGTACATTCTATTTGTAAAAAATCCTTTGTACTACAACTTGTGATATATGCTTTTCTGTATATACGTTATACTTCAATAAAGAAAAAAATCCTACAGTCTGTGAAAGCTCAAATTTATCTATAGTATGCCTACTCTCTAAAATGTTAAATTATTCTCACAGGAAAGACTCACATATTATGTTGTGTGGCATGACTTATGTTCATAGTTACCCACCACCACTCTGTTCTGTTTATGATTAAAACAGCAGTCTGTATTGATTTTTTGAAAATTCAACCAAAAGTAGCCTATAATCTCATCCCCTAGAAATACCAAAGTTAGAATTTAAATTCAGAGGCTTATGAAGTCCACACTACTCTATTATTAAAAAACTGTACCCTTGACCAGACTTTGTACATGTTACTTTTCCTCCAAAAATTCTCAAAAATAAAAGAATATTGTTTAGAATCCTAGAATACCAGTAACTGAACTAAACAGGCTTGAACACAAGCAATTTTCAACAGTAAATTTCTACTACTTCCTCCATAATTTTCAGAGCTCATGTCTTTTATATATCCTCACAATATCTACCTCAATGCTTGGCATATAGCAGATGTGTATCGATAGAAATAAAGTCCTCCAAAAGAAATAAGAATAGTCACTTTCAGATGATACAGTCATGTCTTGATTTCAATTTCTAGGAAAAGCGGGCATGGCATCCTCTGAGAAGTACTCTATTTATTTTGTTTATTGATCTATGTATTTATTTTTGCTACTTTCATTGAACCCCCAGATTCTGAGAGTTTTCTCCTAAGTACTCCTTTTTTTTTTTAACAAAGCAGAAGCTTTTGTATAAAAGACTTAGCCAATTCAATCATAGCAATACAATGTCTATCAACTTCCCCTACTTCTCTCCTTTTCTATCCACTCTGTCTATACAGCAATACAAGAAAAGCACGAAGAAACAAGTTATCTCTTAGCCATTACATTTTTAAAATATAAAAAAATTTAAAACTACATTTACATGAAGATTAAGATTCTAATATAACTAAAGCCTTAATTTTTTCACTGTCATTTCTATATGCTGATATAAATGAAAAGATGTAAGCTTAGCATGCAACAGTTTCAAAAGAAACCAACTGTATATCAATCTACAAACCTGATGATTAACAAAGTATTGCCCAACTATGAAGATTTAAAGAGCATAACAGAAGAACTTCATATAAATGTTTTATTATTACTATATAGGAGATATAACCTTTATTTAAATAAAGCTTTATCAATAGCTTATATGCTATAAATAGACTACCTAGAATATTCTTTTTGTCCATACAATGCTATAAGCAATAACTACACCTGTGTAGATTTTAGATTATCTTTAACGATGGGACCAAAAAAAAGCAAATTAAATTGAAATAAAAATCTGTTCTTTTAAATCATCTCAATAGCCTGTCAATTTTTTTTTTAAGTATTCTGTTGAAATTTAAGACCAGGCTCTTAAATTTTCAAACATGACACTCCTACTTTAAATAAAGTTCCCAAATACTTTACAGAATTCTGCTTTGTTTTGAAGTGCCAAGCTTTAAGAAAAGCAATTCAAAAAAAAAAAAAGCAATTCATAATAAATTCCTATATGAGATAGTCTGGAGAGCTCAAAGACACCATTCAATTGATAATATTCCACTTGATTCTTGGGCTCTACTTGGAAATCATATTATTCATTAAATCACATATTTGCTCGAGGTAAATTTTAACAAATATATGTCACTAACAGATAACTGTTATCCATATGCATATGAATATCTTTAACTAGTTACTTACTGAGAGCCAGGCAAGGGACTCCATGATTCGATGTTCACATCGTTCTAAATGTTTAATCATTTCTCTGGTCAGGTTGGCTTCTGCTTTGATGAAACTTTCAATCACTTTGTAAAAATCAAAAGCTTTTAAGTTAAATACATTCAGAATCCATGGGAAGGATAGATCTGTTCCAGTATCCAGGCTCTGAGACATACTTCCTAAAAATGAAAGAAAAATAACTTAGGAATGAAACAGAAAGTCTTGAATTACATTATTTTTCAGTTCAAAGGTTTTATTAAACAAAAAATTAAAACACAGTAGAAAGGCTAAACAAAAAAAATTTACTTAAAACAGAATTTTTTATTCTGGGGTCCACAGACTCCTAGGAAATAGGCTTCCCAAGTCTGAGGGCATATGCATGTATGTCTCTTTTAGACAGAAGGCTCATAGCTTATATCAAATTTTCAAAGGTTTAAATATTCTACACTTGTATCAGGGACAGGTTTAACATCCAACCAGTAATGCACTGGCATATCCATTTTAACTGTCTCATTAATCATTGATTGCACTGGCATATCCATTTTAACTGTCTCATTAATCATTGATTAAGAGGGGAAGTGATTGTTTAGATTTTGATAATTTGGTTAGAAAAATCTGTTTCAATTGTGTATTTCTTGGTTATATTAGTTATGTAATATATTTTTATCCTTAGACAATTTTTTTTCTTTTGTTTTTTACAAACAAAACTTTTTTGACAGTCGCAAGATTATTTGCAAAGTAATGATACATGTTGAAAATCGTATTTTAAAAAACCCCTATTGGTGCCTCTGTTCCATTTATCTGGCAGATTTCAGTTCCAACCTTTGGTCTCATAACCACTGAATATATATATGTGGCAGTGCTTCCTTATCAGTGGAAGCTGCTCAATGGTACTTCTCAGGGATTTTACAATCTCCTAAGTCTTTAAAGGGGGTTAATAGGTACATTTCCTGGATTCAGTATAGACCAAAATAGAGACCTTGTGAAAGTATTTCCAAGATGATTTGAAACAATCCAAGTTCACAAGCCGTTCTAAGGTGACCAATTACATTCTTTCGTATATAATGATCTAAAATATGCATTTCTTCTCCTTAACTTCTCCATCTCCGACCCCCCTAAAAAAACCCACATAACACCTCAGATAAGTTTTTTTAAACTTTAAATTGAACTAGAATGTTTATTTACTAAAATTTAACTTACTGCTATAGGTAGCCATTACAACCTCAAGAGCGCATGCCAACAAAGACATATGAAAGATGTTGTCATTCAGGAGTTTGCTAAAGGAAAAAAAGAATGATTTTTGTAACATTTACTTTTATAAAAAAAAAAAAAAGAAATTGTTTTACTAAAACAAAAATTTACCTAAAATTTTGAATGGATAATCGTTCTTCTTCCTAAAACAGATTTAAAAAATTAACTGAAGCCTTCTTTGCATTAGCAATGAATTTTTTTTTTCTATTATATTCTTTTAAACTTACTGATTTAAGCATGGATTCCATTACTCGGTAATACAATCGGACTCCAAGTTTGTATCGCTACAAACAAACAAACAAAAAATCAGATCCCACTATTTTAGAAAACATAACAATTACTAATTTTTTAAAAGTTTTGCCCTGAGACACATCTCTGACCCTTCTTAGAAATATGGCTACCAAGAGAGCACAAAAGCTAGCTTGTCTAAAACTGAGGAAACTGAAAGCGTTGGTCACTCAGTTGAGTCCGACTCTCTGCGACCCCATATAAAATGATGGTTTTCACATTCCCGATAAGTTTTTAAGAGGAGGGGTCCAGTATATGGTTTTCCTACATTCCTACTTCAGTCTACATCATAACAGATATATATGTACTAAGAATATATTATATATTAGTGTTAGTTGCTCAGTCGTGTCCAACTGTTTACCACCCCATGGACTGTAGCCCACCAGGTTCCTCTGTCCAGGGGATTCTCCAGGCCAGAATACTGGAGCGGGTAGCCATTCACTTCTCCAGGGGATCTTCCCAAGCCAGGGACTGAACCTGGGTCCATTGTATTGCACACTGATTCTTTACCATCTGAGCCAATGGGGAACCTGGTACTGTTCTAACCATTTTACACATGAATATAACACTCCTGTGACATGTATTTAAGATAGCTCTCCAGGATTAAGAGAATAGTACCTTTCCATAAAGCTGGCAAAGGCAAAAATCCGATCTAAAGGATCTTATCAGCAAAAAGTTTTAATCAAATAACTAGTTTCCATTAGTTTAAAAAACAGTCCAATTTTAAATACACACAAATATACACCTTAATCCTTCATTCCAAATTATGACCAAAAGAACTTTTAAATGTAATTGTTTAAAATACAGATGGTATCAAAATATAACCTCACTACACTAAAGCAAATGTGTATAGTAGATTACAGTTTTCAAATATATTTTATATATTACCTCAGTAATGCCACAAAGTAAAGCAAATATAGAAACCTGACAGCTCATATATGAAAGAGCCAGATATGAAACCAGGGCTTGGATCCAGAGCCCATTCTCTTGCCAAATATTAGTTTTAGATTTTCTGAAATAATAACAGCAATAGTAAAAGTAACATCATTCAATAATACCACTAATAAATGGCATGTATAATATTCCATTCATATAAGTATGTGCATACATAATATTCCATACGTGCAAAAATTAAAGAATATACACCAAAAACTTAATATCAACAAGATTTTGATTTTTTTTTACTTGTACTTTCTAAAATTTACATAAGTTTTCCAAAATTTTCTGCATGTTTCCTTTTGGTTTCTATATAGAGTAAGGAGAGCTAGCCCATCAAGTTTTTTCCAAATAGCATCATACACAGCCGACTAGGATTTGGTAGCTGCCAAAATTTTATACTATTAGATAGCATTTACACAACTTGGACAGATATTGCATTTGAAATTATTTACTATACAGTGGTACTCATCAAAATGAGTTGAAGTTACCTGTGATCCAATTTCCATACATCCTTGTCCCACAGCTTTAGCAAATTTCTCTTTAAAGACGTCCCCAATATCCTTCACTCTTTTCAGGATACTGTCCTTTGGATTCACTGTACAATTCTTTAAGATGGAAAAATAGAAATTAAGATAGAGGATACTGTCTAACCAGAGAATTAACACCTTCTGTTCTATAACAGCATGACTTATTACTTTCAATTTTTATACTGTGAAAACACTTCACAAAAAATAAGTAAATACAACTACTGAAAATATGAGAAATATTAAGCATTCCATTCTGGGATGATAGGGACCAGAAACTACTAGACTACAACTAAAAAACCCCTATTATCTAAATTTTCTGCTGGCAAGTTAGGAAAGATTTGTTAGCCCTTCCTTAGCCATCAAAAAATACAGCCTCATAGATTTTACAACTGATACCAAAGAAAAACAGCTCATCATAAAAGACACAAATGAAAGTACTGCATGCTCAAGGAAATTAATATTGTTAAAATATTAACACTACTCAAAGCAATCTACAGATTCAAAAAATTCCTGTCAAAATTTCAAGGTATTTAACAGAGTAGAGCAGCTGTATGTAGAACCACAGAAGACCCCAAACAGTCAAAGCAATCTTGAGAAAGAAGAACAAAGCTGGAGGCATCAAACTATACTGCAAAGCTAGAGTAATCAAAACAGTTTGCTTTGGCATAAAAACATAGATCAGTGGAACAGAATAGAGCTCCAAAATAAACCTATGCATATGATCAATTAATTACCACAAAAGACTCAATAATACAAAATATAAAGTAAGGAATGGGACAATTTCTTTAATAACTGTGCTGCTAAAACTGGAAAACCAGTTTCAAAAAACTGAAATTCCACTATCTTACTCTACACACAAAAATTAACACAAAATGGATTAAAGACTTGAACATAAGACCTGAAACCATGAAACTCTTGGAAGAACACATGGATGGCAAACTCCCTGTCATTAGTCTTGGAGATATTTTGGTATTGACTCCCCCAAAAAAAGGTAACAAAAGCAAAATAAACAAGTGGAACTATTTCAAAGCAAAAAGCTTCTGCAAAGTAAAGGAAATATCAACAAAAAGAAAAGGCCACCTACAGGATAAGAGAAGATATTTGCAAATGATATATCTGATAAAGGGTTAATAGCCAAACATACAAAGAACTCATACAACTCAATATCAAACAAACAAAACAAAAAACTAGCTGATTAAAAAAGAGGCAGAGAACTGAATACACATCTTTCCAAAGAAGACATACAAATGGCCAACAATCACAAGAGAATATGCTTAACAACTCTAATCATTCCCTGGAGGAGGGCATGGTAACCCACTCCAGTATTTGTACCTGGAGAATATCATGGACACAGGAGCCTGGAGGGCTACAGTCCATGGGGTCTCAAAGAGAAATGGCTAATCATCAGAGAAATGCAAATCAAAACCATAATGAGATATCGCCTCACACCTGTCTAATGGTTATTATCGAAAAGAGAACAAATAATTAAGTGTTGGTGAGGATGTAAAGAAAAGGTAACCCTTGTACACTACTGGTGGGAATCTAAATTGGTGCAACCACTATAGAAAACAATTTGGAGACTCTTCAAAAAATTAAAAACAGAAATACCATAAAATCCAGCAACTTCACTTCTGGGTATTTATATGAAGAAAATGAAAACACTAATTTGAAAAAATATTATGCACCCTTATGTTCACTGAAGCATTATTTACAATAACCAAGAATGAAAGCAACCTAGGTGCCCATCAATAGATGAATAGATAAAAATGTGGTATACAGGTATTCCAAATAGGGAAAGTAGTACATCAAGGCTGTATATTGTCACCCTGGTTATTTAACTTATATGCAGAGTACATCATGAGAAACGCTCGGCTGGAAGAAGCACAAGCTGGAATCAAGATTGCCGGAAGAAATATCAATAACCTCAGATATGCAGATGACACCACCCTTATGACAGAAAGCAAAGAAAGAGACTCTTGATGAAAGTGAAAGAGGAGAGTGAAAAAACTGGCTTAAAACAACATTCAGAAAACTAAGATCATGGCATCTGGTCCCTCACTTCATGGGAAATAGATGGGGAAACAGAAGAAACGGTGGCAGACTTTATTTTTTGGGGCTCCAAAATCACTGCAGATGGTGACTACAGCCATGAAATTAAAAGACACTTGTTCCTTGGAAGAAAAGTTATGACCAACCTAGACAGCTTGGGACAACCCAGAGGGATGGTATGGGGAGGGAGGAGGGAGGAGGGTTCAGGATGGGGAACACATGTATACCTGTGGCGGAGTCATTTTGATATTTGGCAAAACTAATACAATTATGTAAAGTTTAAAAATAAAATAAAATTAAAAAAAAAAAGCAGAGATATTACTTCGCCAACAAAGGTCCATCTAGTCAAAAATATGGTTTTTCCAGTAGTCATGCATGGATGTGAGAGTTGGACTATAAAGAAAGCTGAGCACCAAAGAATTGACGCTTTTAAACTGTGCTGTTGGAGAAGACTCTTGAGAGTCCCGTGGATTGCAAGGAGATCTAAGCAGTCTATCCTAAAGGAAATCAGTCCTGAATATTCATTGGAAGGGCTGATGCTGAAGCTGAACTCCAATACTTTGGCCACCTGATGTGAAGAACTGACTCAATGGAAAGACCCTGATGCTGGGAAAGATTGAAGGCAGGAGAAGGGGGTGACAGAGGATGAGATGGTTGGATGGCATCACTGACTTGATGGACGTGAGTTTGAGTAAGCTCTGGGAGTTGGTGATGGACAATGAAGCCTGGCATGCTGCAGTCCATGGGGTTGCAAAGTGTCAGACACAATTGAGCAACTGAACTGAACTGAACTGAACTGATACAGGTGTATGGGCTTCCCTGGTAGTTCGGCTGGTAAAAGAACCCACCTGTAATACAGGAGACCCTGGTTCAATTTATGGATGGGGAAGATCCCCTGGAGAAGGGACAGGCTACCCATTTCAGTATTCTTGGACTTCCCTGGTGGCTCAGATTGTAAAGAATCTGCCTGCTGGAGAATCCCCTTGGACAGAGGAGTCTGGTGGGCTATATCCATGGAGTCACAAAGAGTCAGACATGACTGAGCAACTAAGAATAGGACAGCACATATAAGTATGTATGTATGTGTATATATATGTGTATATATATATATATACACACACACACACACAATGGAATATTATTTGGTGGTAGTTTAGTCCCTAAGTTGTGTCCAACTCTTGCAACCCCATGGACTGTAGCCTGCCAGGTTCTTCTGTCCATGGGATTCTCCATGCAAGAATACTAGAGTGGGTTGCCATTTCCTTCTGCAGGGGATCTTCCTGACCCAGGAATCAAACCCAGGTCTCCTATATTGCAGGCAGATTCTTTACCGACTGAGCTATGAGGAATGACCCATTCCCTATGAGGGGATATTATTTGGCCATAGAGAAAAAAGAAATCTTGTCATTTGTGACAACAAGTATGGATGTAGAGAATATTATGCTAAATGAAGTAGATCAGACAAAGAAAGCAAATATTATATGATTTCACTTATATATGAAATCTAAAAAACAAAACAAATGAACAAATGTAACAAAACAAAAACAATCATAGACATAGAGAACAAACAGAAGGGAGGGCGTGGGTAAAGAGAGAAACACGTGAGGAAGATTAAGAGGCACAAACTTCGAGTTACAAAATACATGAGTTATGGGTATGAAATGTACAGTGTGCGGTATACAGCCAATAATTATGTAATACCTTTGTATGGAGACAAAAAGTAACTAGATTTACTGTGGTGATCATTTTGAGATGTACAGCAATACTGAATCACTATACTATGCGCCAGAAACTAACCAAGTCTTGTAGGTCAATTACACTTCAAAAGACAAACAAACTCATAGAAAAAAAATCACATTTGTAGCTACTAGAGGCAGGGGATGGTGGGAGGGGGAACTGGATGAAGGCAGACGAAAGGTACAAACTTCCAGTTATAAGATAAATAAGCACAAGGGATGTAACACACAATATGATAAATATAATTAACACTGCTGTATGTTATACATGAAAGTTGTTAAGACAGTAAATATAATTAACACTGCTGTATGTTATACATGAAAGTTGTTAAGACAGTAAATCCTTGTAAAGAGTTCTCTTTACAAGGAAAAGAATTTTATTCAGTTTCTTTTATTCTGTATCCAAATGAGATGATGGATGTTAACTAAACTTATTGAGGTCATCATTTCATGATGTATGCAAGTCAAATCACTATGCTGTATGCGTAAACTTATACAGAGCAATATGTCAGTCATATCTCAATAAAATTGGTAAGAAAAAATGTCTATAGCTTCTAATATTTTACTTATACAAGGAAGGAAAAATGGCACTGATTTTTAAAATGAAGAAACCAAGAAACAAATTCAGAGAAAAACTTAATGATTTTCAAGATATGCCCCCTCTGAGACAGGCAATTTGTAGTACACGCAAAACTTTGCACTCCAACTGTTGCACTCCATTTAATGTTAAACTTTAAACTAAGTTCTGGAAAATATCTCTGAGACAGAATTTTCTGCTCAATAGAAATAGTTTAAAATAAAAAAGAGGTCCTACATACTTTAAATGTTGGAGGAAATACCAAAAACAATATTTAAGGAAACAGAGATTATCGTTCTTTTTACTTATATCATTATCCCTTCTAAAAGTTCTAAGTAACTGAGTACCTATGTTTGGGAACTATTCTTGTGCTACAAATTACCCAGAAATAAAAACAACTTTATGCAAATTGGACAAAGAAAATCAGTTCTGAGCCAACACAGTTATGAATATGATGACAGAAAAATACTTTGTTAATCCCTGGGGGGGAATATAAGCAAGAAGACAACGACAAAACCACAGGCAGCTTATGATATTAAACAGAATGTTAACCAAACAAAGCACACAGTTACTGGATAAGCCAAACTTTAATAAGTCTTCAAGCCTCATCCAGCTTCCACAGAGGAGCCTTTCAGTCAGCCCCAAGCCTCATCTAATTTTAAAGGAGGAAAGGAACAAGCATGCAATACAGACACTAGCTTTCATTCTCTTTCTTTCTCACTCCCTTTTTTTAAGGGGAGGGAGGGTAGCAGGTGCCTTTCAGATATCAAACTTAGGGTCTATCAGGAGTATATACTGTAATGCACACAGGGCCATACAGTAAAAATAAATGAAAATGGGCTAAATAAAAAAGACTGCAGAGATATGACAAATATTAAATCCTATCTAATGTCACATTCAAAGAAAGTATCTTAACAGCAGCCAGAGGGAAAAGACAGATTAACTGTAAAGAAACAACATTTGAATTGACAGAAAACTTCTTACTAGCAACAATGAGAGTCAGGAAGTAGTAAATACCTTCAAACTACTAAGGGAAAGTAAAGGTCAACCTAAAATAGATGATCCAGGTAAACCGCCTCACAAAAATTAAGATAAAGATATTTTAAGACAAGAAATAAAACACAAAGCTTGTAAACTCATATCAAACTAACTCTCACTAAAGGAATTATTAAAAGATGTATGGGGGCATGGAAGCTCAAGAAGGAGGTGATACACATATAGTTATGACTGACTCACACTGTTGATCGGCAGAAATCAACATAACATTGTAAAGCAATTATCCTCCAATTAAAAAAAAAATGATGTATCTGAAGAAAGAAGAAAATAAAAATGGAAGAGAGGTCTAAGCTGCAAGAAAGAATGGTGAACAAGACAAACAGTGCACATGAGAAAATCTGAAAATAACACTGTCCAAATAAAACAATACTACTACTAATACCTAATTTGGAGAGTTAAAAAGGAAAGCAAGAAATAAGATAATAGACAACTTATTGGGAAATGGGTGTTTAAAAAAACAGTATTTTAACTTCTAATTTCAAATTTGTTTGCCAAGATATCATAATAAAGTGTTTCACATATGGCTTACATTAAAATAGGAAATCAGATTTTCCGATGGTTGATCACTTGCTGAATTTAAGATCATCATTAATTGTTGGATAGTATTCATAACAGTTCTAGAAAAAAATATGAAGAAATGTTAAGAAATGAAGTAACAAAGAGAACAAATGAAGTGTATCTAT
This sequence comes from Bos mutus, assembly GCF_027580195.1. Lineage (NCBI taxonomy): Eukaryota > Metazoa > Chordata > Mammalia > Artiodactyla > Bovidae > Bos > Bos mutus. The sequence goes on along the minus strand of NC_091628.1, from coordinate 18,117,368 downwards.
GTCATAAGTTACGCTTATCTTCAATCTCACTGTCTCTTGTTAATCTTTAAGTTCTCTGAAATAAGACTTTACAAATCCCTTAGTGTACTGTTGTTTATAAGGAATTAACATTTTAGTTAGATCTTTAAGAACTGATATGTTCATAATATGTTTATAATTAAAAAACATATGCTTATTTACTAATAAAACTATATATCAATAAAACAATTGATAAAAGTAATGACATTGTTTTAAGGACAAAAGGGCATCAAAATAGTAATATTTTAAGCAAAACATTATTACAATTAAATATTAAAACTAGTCAAATAAAGACTAAGATATTTAATAACTCAAGTAAAGAACCAAGTGACTCTCTTTTACAGAGATCTTCAAGATGAAGGCATACATGATTTTAGAAGTCATCATTACTAAAACGTAAATGTAAGTCAATCTCTTATAATTTTGTGTGTATTGGGGGGTACATGGTAAATATTAATAATCCAATTTTGGAGTAGAAGTACATTGCTACTCTGTATGCACTGTAGAATGCTGTAGAATGTTTATGGCCAAAAGGTTCCTTAAATATTATTTAATAATCCATGTTTGGTTCTCAGCCAAGCCTCTCGAAACTGATAGCTACAATTCCACGACTTTTAAATATAACGCTTCTATGACATGTTGTACTAATTCCTTAAGCCACAGTGACTAAAGTCATAAATGACCGACTGCTAAAACCAAAAGATCTTTCTTATTCGGTCTGATACTTGATTTTCTTGAGACATCTCACACTCTTAAACATGCTCTTTTCTGAAACTGCCTTGGCTTCCTTGGCTCCACTCTCTGGCCTCCCCAGTCACACCTCATTCTTTCTAATCTAACTTCTATCTAGTCCTTAAATTCTAGCACTCTTAGCGTTCAGTCCTTAGTCATCCATCCGTGTCATTATAACCCTCACTTCAGAAAACCTCATCTGTTTTTCTGGTTTTAACTCTTCCTGATGATTCCCCAATCTATTATGTAAGATCCTTATGTCCTACTACTTATTACATTATCTTCTTCATGTCCCATAAATTCCTTAAGAATAATATTCTAAATTTGAATTCATCAACTATTTATCAAATCTCTTCTTGCTCTTTCATTCCCACTACCTATCTTTTGGTTTAGATCTTCAGCATCTCTCAAGTGAATTACTGCAATGCAGGATTTTGACAGGGATTTCGACTCACTATGTCTATGGCAGCAGGATCAAGGCATATGTACTTTGGGGGGAAAAAAGCTCCTCAGGGTATCTAATTTGCATCCATGGTTAAGAACCACTGTGACAGATTGATAGGTCTATTTCTCACCACACCCTCCTCAGTCCCTCTCTTCACAGGTGACTATCACGTAAATTTTCAAAAACCAAGTCTGACTTTATCCTACCCCTGCTTAATCCATGTATAGCAACAGACTATATCCTGCACAAGCTGAAGTCCAAACTTCTGAGCATGGAATAATAATAAGGCCCTTCATGACTAGTCCCCAACCTCCTCTTCTGCCATTTCATTTTCCCATTTAGTCCGTCAGTACAAAGCTGCTTACAGCTCCCCTGACACATTGGGCTGTTTCATATGTCCATTCCTCTGCACATGCTGTTGGTCTTCTGTGACACAAACTTACACATTTCAAAATTCAGTTTAAACATCACTTCATAAAGTCCCTTCTGTGCCAAGTCTAAGTCTATTACTGTATTCAAACAAGAATGCATTTGTATACGTGTATGTAGTCATTTGAAAAAATTAATGATTGGTAACTATGTATCAAGTATTATCTTAGGTCCTAATTATTTAATTTAATGGTGAACAAAAAAGTCATGCTCCATCGCAGTATAAACTTAAAGGTTATTATGGGTATTGACAGAAACAAGTAAATACACAGATGAATTCATAATTATAAATTGTGATACACACTATGAAGGGAAGAACGTGATGCTGTGAAAAATAATAATTCCAGAGAGAAAGACATCTGCATTATATATTTGTATATACATGTAACAGGTATATATTGAGTGCTCTTTGTGTGCCAGATGTACTACTAATTGCCAACAATATGATTATTAGACATAGGTCTGTCTGCCCTTAAGGAGTATAACCTAGAATGAGAATGTGTTCCATTTTAGTAAATAAAAAAGAGAAAAGTGTTATCATTTGCTCTGTATATATCCCAGAAGGACTAGAACCATTTTTAATGTCTTTCCCTCACAAATGATTAAACCTGAAGCACTATAAAGCACTGATTAAATAATTATAATGAAAATCAAAAGTAAGAAAAGTCATACCTAACTGGAGTCTGTGGAAGAATCATATTCACCTCTTCATCAGGGTTACTTTTTCGTGGTGTTCTTTGCATTTCAAAACTAAATAGTGATAAACAAAGTAATTCAGACTGAAAATTTACAACTTGGGCTTTATGAGTCAAAAAAGCAGTATAATACTTTCTGTTGCCTCATGACATCATACAAAATGGTTAAGTAAATAACAGAAGTTAAAGGAAATAGATGATCCAAAAGCTGCTTACACAAATAAAATCTCTTTTTTTCATCATCTTTTTAAAGTTAGGTTTCTTTCCACTAGGTTTATGGACAAACAGGCGTGCAATCATTAAGAATTTTTCTGAAAGTGAAAGTTAGATGCTTGTTTTCTCCAGAACGTTAGATGTTGATGATATTACTAGTCAAGTTGTTCAGTATTAAAAAACACCAAAGCTCAAGTTTTTCAATCATTATGCCTTCCAAAATTTACTTTGGCTTAAATAAAATTAGAAGTATTTTACCTGTGTTTAATTTCCAAATTATATATACATATATATATTTTAGCTAATATTAAACGATTTCATGCTTAACAACATAATCATACAATCATTCAAAATTTTTGTACAAGTATATCTCATTTTACCGCACTTCGCTTTACTGTGATTCACAGAATTGGTTTTTTAAAACACTGAAAGCTTGTAATCCTGCATTGTCAGATGATAGTTACCATTTTTAGCAATACGGTGTTCTTAAATTAAGGTATGTACAATCATTTTTTGGGACATAATGCTATCGCACATTTAACAGACCATAGTACAATGTAAGTGTAACTCTTACACGCACTGGGAAACTAAAAATATTTGTGTGCTTTGCTTTATTTCGGTATTTGCTTTATTGCAATGATGTAGAATGGAACCCATAATATCTTACAGGTTTGTCTGCAGTTATCTTAACCATTCCTATTTTACGATTCTATACAACAATTCAAGAGAATATACTTTGGTATTATTAAGTTTTTAAAAAAATGAACCAGCATATCAACAAATACTAATATATCATGTGAAATACCTGTCTGTAGGATCAGCCTGAAGAGTTTTATCATGATCCAGAAATAATCTTGCATCTAGATCTTTGTTTTTAAGGTAAATTTCTTCATATTGTTTAGAGAGATTTTCCACCTCAAAAACCAAAAAATATTGATAATTATCCTTTTCATGCCATTATATCCCAGCATACATATTTAAACAATTTTTGTACCTATAATATCACCTAGTTCTACATTACATAGACTTCACATGCAATAGAAACAAAGGCATATAACTAAAAGTGAAGTACTTTAGTGCAAAAATTGCACACTTTTTTCAACTCTAATTTTAAATCTTGTTTTATGGAAATATCCCATACTTTATCTAGACAAGAATCACCAACGCTACAAAACAATACTGAGATGGAAATGTAGATAAAAATAGATATGCTGCTGCTGTTGCTGCTAAGTCGCTTCAGTCGTGTCCGACTCTGTGCGGTAACCACTTAATTGCCAAGATCCTCCATTCTATACATCTTTCACTTTTAATCTTCTACTCCACTTATCAATATAAAATAATTTTTCAAACACTAACAAATCTTGCCTATCTTTTCTAAATCCTTTGGTTTACTCACACTTTCTTTAGTAACATATTTTGGGCATATAATCTCAATTAATTAGCCTAATTAACATACTTTTTTTTTCTATTTAACATACTTGCACAATTTATTTCCAATCTCAGACACTTTTCCAAATGCTAGAATCAATAATTCTTTTATCCGCCCTGGGTTCATAATTTTCCAATCATAATATAAAAACCAGTGCCTGATAGACAATTATTTAACATGCCTTCTCCTGTGACTTTTTAATCTGAGAGTGCTAAAACTGCATTCTAAAAGGAGTAGTAGGAAGAAATTCATTTAAATGTAAACTTTGTGCTTGCCTGCATAAGCTTTTTAGGCAAAGCAGGCATTTCTATTTGTTTAATCATTGTTCCTGCCCTGTCTCAGCGAGGTACTAAATATCAACAGGTTATTGACTAGTAGCCATTAGTGCTACATAATGTACAGTTTACCTTGAATTTTCTAACCTTGTAATCCTTTCAAAGGGAAAAAAATTACAAATGCCTAAGATTCTTTAGAGTTGTAAATACCGTATTTTTTGATATATAAGTTAGTAACAGGACTCAGTAATACACCATCCAGCCCCTTCTTGCTTCTTTAGTACCATGTCTTACCAGTCCCTGCTCTGTAACCCAGGCCAGAATCCCAGGGACAGGGGAGCCTGGTGGGCTGCCATCTATGAGGTCGCACAGAGTCGGACATGACTGAAGCGACTTAGCAGCAGCAGCAGCTCCGTATCCCAACTTTAAGGAGTAGTTGGAGTTCATTGAACAGACGATACTATCACATATCATTGTGCCCTGGAATCTATAATTCCCAACTCCTGGAAATGCTACTTCTCATAAATCTTACTCCACTCAGAAATCACATCACCTCCAAAGAATTTTGTGCGAAATCTACCTGGCCCAATTTGAATTAGGTAGCCCTCCTCTGAGATGTCACCACACCCTGTGTATACATCTATTAAACTCTTGTAGACTCCTATTAGTAAAGTTCTCTGTATGTCTCTCTCATTCACTAGCATCATAAGGACGATGACTGTGAGTTAAACCTCTACAGTGACGACATGTAGCACGATGCCTGGCACAGGTTAAGCACTCACTGAGTAACTGCTGAATTAACTCAAGGACTAGCTACCAACTCAGGTCACAGAATCAGCAATCTAGCTCTCTGATTTCATGCCTTTTGGTCTTGGTGACTGATGCTAGGTGTGTCTAAAACACTGCTTCACCATTGAGAACTTGCTCTTCATCATTTAGGCATCCTTTTCTCCACAAGTTACCACATAAAGTTCTCAGCTGTTCTGTTCTCACTGAAGAGCAAGACATTTGAGGCAAAATGGGAAAAGAAATAGATGGATGGCAAACCACTAAGTTAAAACATGTCTACAATATAATCACAGTCATTTCAACCAAAGCTATTTCCAATTAAGTAGCCAAAAGAGGAAATTCCCTGGCAGTCCAGTAGTTAAGACTTGGTGCTTTCACCACTGGGGCCCAGATCTGATCCCTGATTGGGGAACTAAGATCCTACAAGCCGCATGGTACAGCCAAGAAAAACATACTCAAAAGGATGTTCCAAAATTCAGTAATGCCAATATGTTGATGGCATTAATCAAGGCTTCTATGTTTAAAGAAGCATAATAAAGCAAATCAGAATAAATTAGATTGCAGAAATTTAGTTTAAATATTTAAGGCATTTAGAAGTTCAAAAGCCTGTATTTTGATTTTTGAAAACTTTCAGTACAAATCAATGTCTAGTGCAAATGTTAAAATGCTGTTTATATATATACGTTTGAGCATATATTACAAAGGGTTTTTTTGTTACTATATAAAATTGAGTCACCATAATTCTACTTAGATTCTTTCCTTGAGTGAAAAATATTTAATATATAGTAAAGTAACCTTATGAAATTTAGACAACTCTTCTTCCCTCCCCAAAGTCCCAAAACATATTAACTTTTTATTACGTTTTCTTTCAGATTACCTCTGGAAGTCCATTAGAAGCTACAATTCCAAGAGAATTCATAAAAGGTATAAAATTTTTGAAATAAACATTTTTCACCTGAAAAAGATAAAGTTACAACATGACCATTGAAATTTTAAAAAACTGGTTTTTTAACTGCTTTTGACTGGTTTTTTGACTGTCACTATTAATACTAGAATGAGTGAACTAACATTTTGATCAATAAGTTACATTCAACTCAGTGTGATGTTTATTTATAATTAATACAATTATTCACTTTTTAATTTATGTGAGGCAGATTTCAGGTCCTAAAATGGAGGTGCAGGGGGGAGTTGTTAATGAAATGAGATTTACAAGAAGAAAATCCATTGAAACCAACTTCAAAATCCCATATTTAACAAGTGGTGAAAAGATCAGAGGCTCAAAAAAATTAAGCAACTTGACCAAAGTTACATAGCTAGTAAGCGACAGAGATGGAATTGAAACCCAATCTGCCCAGCATCAAAGCCAAGGCTCTTTAACTTCTCTACACTGCCTCTGATTTCTCCCCAAAGAGTATTTTTGGGCCATTTCATACACATATCAAACTTAATGTATATTGAGTCAATTATTTTAGCACAAATTTAGGAAAAGGACCTGCTTTTATAAGAAAATAACTTCACATACATATACCTAACAATTCTCTTCAAAACTGAATGAAAATGCTTTGTTTGGGACTTACACAGTTTCATACAAAAACTCCCCCTACATTTAACAAGGATAATAAAGACCATATTTGGAAAACTTGGAATTGTATCTCTGACTATTCTATACTGACAAACTATCACAGAATTGTAAGCAACTTACTTTTCTTCATGTAACTTCCTTTTCCAACTTTGGAGTCTACATTTGTAGAAATAATTTAATATATGCCTATTAATACGTTCCTATCTTCTACTTCACAAATAAGCTATAAGAATTAAGCTTCTATAATACTTATTAATAGTATTGTTTTCCAATTAATTCCCACTTAACTGGAATAATTATAAGATGGGTAGTTCTATTTAACCAATTAGTATGACTAACCAATAATGATATGACCATAAATATAACTAACCAATAGTTATATAATCATAAATGCTATATGCAAATAATATTACATATTTTAATATATAAAGTATCAAATTAATTAATATAATTAGTATCAAATTATTACATATTTTAATAAGTATCAAATTAATTAATATAAATTACTAAAGCTATTGATCACCTACACTTTATAAGTCACTGTTACATCATAAATTATGAAAGAATTATTTAAAATAAAAAGGAAAAACATGATTTATTCCTGATTTTTGGCAAGCAATTATATAAGTAATTTTGAAATCCAGAGATTTAACCACCAGGAATTAGAAAGCTGTCTTTATTTATATTCTTTATCTTGAAGGACTAAACAGCAGACTGGAGTTAAAAAATTTCAACTACATTTGTCACCTTATTAGTGAAGATAAAATGTCATTCTAGAAAAGTAAAAGAGTATATTATATGGGTAAAGTTGATACATCTACATGTCTATATCTATATATTTGATGAAATTAACAAAACTCATAGTGCCAAAATTCAGACTTGATAAATCACTCCAATACTTATTAAACTAGATTTTGATATCATACCCCCATTCTTTCCCAGAGTTGACAGAGAAATTTCAAAGATGCAACATTTCATACAGTGAATTGTGGACAATGTAACAATCTATGAGAGAAAGAGCATGGCACAGTGAAAGCAGCACTGGTAGCAGATGTTCCAAAGCACAGACTTTGTTAGTAATCAGCCATCAGTCTCTAGAAGCTTGTCTGCTCATTAGTAAAAGGAGGCCGAGTACATTAATTCTAAGACTCCTTCCAGTTCTAACATTCCAGATTTTATTAACAAGATAAGTAATTCCTGGGTGTTCTTCCAGTCATTAGCATCTGGTGTGATACTTAGAGTAATTATACAAGACTGAACAGAAATTTGGGCTTCCCTGGTGGCTAGCAATAAAGAATCTGCCTGCCAGTGCAGGAGACGCAGGTTTGATCCCTAAGTTGGGAAGATCCCCTGGAGAAGGGAATGGCAACCCACTCCAGTATTGTTGCCTGGAGAATCCCATGGACAGAGGAGCCTAGTGGGCTACAGTCCACAGGGTCGCAAAGAGTTGGATACAACTTAGCGACTAAACAACAAACAGAAATTTAATCTTGGTATCACTTATCACTAAAATCAAAACAATAGGGTTTTCTTAGTAGCTTACTCTAAAACATTAGGAGTATCAATAACCACAGAAGAATTAAAGAACAAATATATTTGAAAACTACTGCCTTAATCATGTACATTTCAGTGATTCCAGAATGAGGGAGCTATTATTCTCTTTAAAATCAAAGTAGCTGAATATGAAAATTAAACTTTTTCTAAATATTTTGCTACTGCAAAAGAGTTGGCACTAATTACAAAAAAGCAAGCTCATCATGAAAGAATTATATATTGTTAGGAAGAACTTACATCTAAATCTACCGTAACTATTTTAAAGAAATCATGAAGTTAAATTACCTCATCTATATTACATTCATGTTCTTTACAGAGAACTTCAATAATTCTTGTATCATTTTCTAGTTGTTTTGCTATCCGTGCACTCCTGTTCTGACCTCGCCTTGGTGTTCGAGGTGAACCATTAATAGGTATTACAGCTGTTTCTGTAAAAATGGTAAATTAGATAAGAACAATTGCACATTCCACTGTATAAAATAATGAAGTATTCTAATTATAACTTGGAAGGTTGGAAATAATCTTGGTAACATTCTGCTACTTTTACTTATTAGGCTTCATGAAAAAGCTAACAGCTTCATCTATTTACTGAATATCTATTGTAAATTATATACTGGTAATAGTTTTTGCCATCCCTATTCTCTTCTGCCCCCAGCTGGTCCAAAAAGAAACCTAAAACTCCACGGATAAATATGAAAAAGGCAAGGGAAATAGCCAACTTATAAACTAATTTTAAGTGTATTCTACTCAGTTGGTGGGGGGGAAATGTTTCCTATCTTAAAAGAGTCTTAAGAATGTTAAGCATTATTTATGGATTCACTTTCGAGGTAAAGTATAAAAATAAGTTTTAAAAATTTTAGCAAATACCATATAAATGATGATGATTTAAAAAAAATAAGCATACAAATACAATAATGTGATACTAAATTGTGATTTTAGAAAAAAAATCCCCTGGATTATTTTGAGCATTTTCAATTCAAACTGAATGTGGATTGAGCTATTAAAGAGATTACAGATGACTAAGTATAAAAAATATTAACTGCCTCTAGGCCCAGCAAGAAACTGAGAGGACAGAGGAACATGTTAGACTACACCATAGGATGCAATCAGTAAAAATTAAACCATGGAAAAGTCAACAGGAAAGACCACCTGATTATTTAATAAATAAATTACAAGACAAAAAAGAGAAAGATAGATGGAGGAGGAATATTTTAAGTCTTAAGGTCGTATCAATCAATCACAAAGTATAGATGTTATTTAGATTCTGATTTAGTCAACCTACAAACATTTTTAATTACTTTTATAAAACAATTGAAAACATGGGCACCTACTAGATATTTGGTGGAATTAAGGAATCACTATTAAAACTGGTTTTTAGGTGTGAGAATGGTATTGTCATTATGCTTTTCAAAAAGACTTTATCTTTCAGGGCTATATATTGAAATTTATAAGGATGAAATGGTATGCAAAAATGTGCTTCAAAATAATATTGCCGGTAGAACTGGGCAGTAGATAGGACTATGAGTTGATCACAAGTTATACACTGAGGGCAGGTGATAAATACATGGGGGCTTATTATATGATTTAATTATGTTCACAGAAATTCTTAATAAAAAGCTAATTAAAAGTTTACCATAGACGTTAATTCGATACCTTATCCTGGTTTCTCCTTTAACATGGCACTTGGAGAATTAACTGAACATTAACTGAATTATTCAAAAGCACAAAAGCTGTCAACCTAAAATTACATTCTTCATCAACTTATTACAGTTATAACATATTTTAAAAGTGAGGAAAAGGCATATAAAGGAAATTTTTAAAGATTCAGGAAGTTTTTGAATATATTATTTTGTATTTTTTTCATGTAGCATGTGGTTTCTGCTAAATGACCTGCCTTTTCTGTCAAATCATGTTCAACACATTTTCAAAATTCTGCTCCAGACTTTTATTTTTCCATGAAGTTATTGCTCATGTAGATTAGTTAGGCTTCAGCTTTTCAATTACTCCGACAATACTTTGAGACTTACATGTTTTGATCTGTCCTCTATTATTTCTAGTATTATTAATACTTTTATCATTTTAGGAGCAAGGAATCAGTTAAGCCTAAGTTAAGTTCACATTTTTCTGTAGTATAAGAAGTGTTTTTTTAAATCCTACTCTATATGCCACCAAAAGAAGCAATTTCATTCTAAGAGGAGTATACTTATCTTTGCTTAATGCTATCTAATTATTTCAGTAATAGTTATTATTTAACTACACTTTCCATCTCATTACCCTCTGAAGTGGACCAATTACAGTTCACATGCCAAAAAACAAAAATCAGTCACATAATCATTATAGCATCCAATAAAAAAAATGTAGTTAATCTGTTCCTGTAGGATGGGCCACCCTTTTCCATACAGTTTAGTTCATATCTGTTCCTTGCCTATTGATTTTTTCTTTACTGGGCATGCCCTCCCCGAACTTACCACAACCCCTCAAACCCTAACTACCACTTCAACACTCAACTCAAATGCCACCACTTCGAAATGGTCTTCCTTGGTCTTTCTCAGCTGGGAAAACTTTCTCATCTCCTAAACTCCCATAGTATTTTCTGTATTTTGGCCCAGACCACTTTCAACCATATACTCTAAAAACTTGCTTACTTGTCTAATCTCTTCTTCCATATCTTATGCTACTTAAGAGCAGAGGCTATGTCTGACTTCTTTTTTATTATTCCTTTGGCTCTAGAACTGTTTTGGATCTAGGAGAAGTCAATAAACAACTTTAAATGATGAAGTAGGAGGGGTATAAATTAAAATACTCACTGTATGGTTCTTTGAGCAATGCAGGAGGTGAGAGTTTGATAAAATAGTCAAGGACACACAGCATTAATTGAAATGAGATCACCAGATCATCTTCCATTTGTAATACTTGTCCTGAAAACAAAAATGGTCCACATTTTAAGGTAGAGATTGAGATATTAAGTCAGGAAAAATTGTGGACATGAGTGTATTCATATACTCATGATTCAACAATCACTAGGAGCATATTAAAAATCATTTTCTATATCCCTAGGTATGGTGCAAAAATTTATTTATAATACACTTAGAAGTTGTTAAGAAATGCCATAGAAAATATGGCAGTAAAAAATATCAAGGACCTCTAGCTAAAGATAGTAGAGTGAGGTCAGATCAGAGAATCTCTCTTCCAATACCTAACAAAATGAAAAGAAAAATATGTACTGGTTAAGTGCTAATAACAATACCAAATTTGAGAGATAATGACTCAGAGCATCCTTATCTTTCCCCTCTTTTTACTTAGAAGGAATAGGTATCACTGATGAGAGAGGGAAAAACGGAGGAAGTAAACAGCTACAGCAACTCTGACAAGCATAAAGACTCCAGTATAACATGCTGAATTAGGGGACAATCTGAATCCTAACACACTCCTTTTATGCAAACAGGACAAGTGCCTGTTTTACAGGTCATTCTAACCAAAGTCTCAGAACAATGACTCATATCATTCCAGATGAGGTCCTGACTTTTTCCCTCATCCTCTGAATAAAAGTAAGTATAATTTTTTTAAAAAGACTGCTTTCATACAATAGCTCTTTGGGGAACACAACAAGTCACACATGAAGTGCAAAGTGAGTTAAGGGAAATGCATTCACACTACATCAAAGAAAACAGAACATCAGGTCAGAGAGGCCCAAACAAAGTCCTAGCAACAAGGTGGATGGAAAGAGGGTGGGAAGCACAGTAGTTACACAAACATAAAAATAAATAAAAATAGAGAAAATAAAAAAGAAAATTAAAAAATAGAATCACGATATAAGAAGGGGGAAAACTGGGTAGAGAACCCCATCTTGAAGATAATCAATCTATCAGAAGAAAATGTCCTGAGTCCTTGCACTGAGAACTCAAAAGAACACGAATTACATAAAACAAGGAGCTAGACAAGGTAAGGAAAAACTCAAGACCAAGTAACAATTACAAACATAGTTTAGCTCAAAACAGAAGAAAAGTTTGAAATAAAAATAGTACATAAGAAAAAGACCAAAGGTTAAAATAACATTAGAGAAGACAATAAATAGGGAGGACAAAATCAATCTAAGCTAAGACAGTGGATGTTTTCAAAATGTAACAGAATAATATCTTAAAATGTAGCATGCTAAGATTTCCCTGAAATGAAGAGCAGAATCTTCAGGACATGATTCATAAACAGGCCAAACATAGAAAACATGGTACCAAAAAGCTTGTTTGAAAAACTCCATGGTAAAATCTAGACAGCTGAGGATAGATCAAAATAAAGAACTCAGAAATGGAGAAGCTATGATATAGGAGTGACAAAAAGCTTAGAATTGATTTAAACACATAAATGAGATAAAACAAGTGTGATAACTATAATTACAGAACAGAATATAAATATACTCTTGTATAATGTAATGATGATAAAAAAAATAAGCAAAGGAGAAAGGAGGAAACAGGAAGGTGACATGGAGAGGATTCTTTTTCTTCAGAGCAGACTAATATATATCGCTTTAACTTATAACACAAAGGTATATAAAGTAGACTCTAACCTCTTAAATGTTTTCATAATGCTTGAGAAATATTTGAGAAAATAATATTGCTTAAGTGATAAAACATTCAGATAAATTTAAGCAATTCCTTCCATTTCTGTTTATTTTCTTCTATAAAATTTGAGTAAAATTAATTTTTACATTTTAAATAGCACAACAATATGATCTTATTTTTAGAAAATTATATCTCTTTGTGAATGCACTCATTCACCCATCTATTTTAATCAGAATGTCATTTCAGATGTATTTTGTGCATATGCATAATTTTGATTATTATTTTAGGTGGGTTCTCAGTAAATTTTCTATTTTTCTTTGCATTTCACTGTATTATTGAATTCTTTATCATGAGTACACATCATTTTTATAAAAACAGTAACATTATTCTTAAAAATAGGAAAGTAGGAAAGAATGAAAAAATAGTAGAAAAAGAAGTGAAATGAGACATTTTCAAGGTTGCTTCCAGTACCAGAATTATGAATTTGCTAAAAGTTAAAAAAATCACAAGAATTAGAGGTAAGGAGGAGCAACATTGAACTGAATTAAAATTTTGAGCTTACTCAAAAGAAGGATCAATTATTACATTTGAAACATTATCATGTAACAATGACTTTACCTTTAGCTAATAAAAATGTGATCCAAGAAACCTTTAGCACCAACATAGAATTTATTTCAGTAGATATCCTAGTAAACAAAAAAAAAAATTAGTTTTCTAAGTATACCTTTTTCCCCATGTTTTACAATTACAGACTACAGTTGACTGCATAATAGAATACAGCCCATTTTAAATGCACAATTTACACATGAATTCAATTTTGTCTCAATTTAGTTTGTGTTTTTACCAAGTTACTTACATTTTCCCACAGAGTAGTATACCTTTTCTAAAGAAAATACTGAATACCTTCTATTGTAATCTAAAAATATGCACAGGAAGTGGTATAATATGACATACTTGGTTTCCAATTAATTCTTTTCTGCTGTTTTCTAATTAAAATCAATTTTATGTAAGCAGAAAATATAGAGGTCTGGGTGACTCTAGTTTACCAGTTTAACACTATGCCCTCATAAACTTTAAATCGTTCACTTGGTGGAGTTAACAAGTGGAATTAGATTAATAGAGTTAATTAATAAATATACAATTTTTCTTTGTATCAATTGTTTCAGTATCATTATTTCACTGGGGCAGAAAATCTCATATATTACTCATTATGTTTTTTTCAGTTTTTTCTGAAAAAACAAACTGTAGAGCTCTTACAATGGTATACTGCTGGAACATGTATCATACATTTAAAAAGACTATTTGGAAATTTAAATATAGACATTCATATTTATTCTTACAGAAAAATTATGCTTTAAGTCTTAGTTAATAAAATGTCTGTAATACACTCTCAATAAAGATTCTGTCAACGAATTAGCATTTTTCTCAGAGTTGGTAAAAAAAACTGCTCTGAATCAACTTCTCCCTTTAGTTTCCAATTAGTTCTCCCTTATAGTAAAAGGCCAGTATTTCATACCACTTTCTTTGTGAAAAGATATTTATAATCTGCACAGGGCTTAAATCTATGACCTTAATTTATGAAGTAGTGTGAAATAAGCAATCAAACCAACCCTGAAATTATCAATGTGTTTGGGATTATTTCATATATTAAAAAACCCAAAAAGTGAAAAATAACATGCTCTGAGGTACTTACGAACTGCTGGGTTGTGTCAAATATATAAGCTCACATGTCCTGAAAGGAAGAAATAATTATGTTAACATCATGGCTTTTTTGAAAGTTACTTTTAAATTTTTTTCATAATTTAGAAGTCAATTTTATAATGCTGAATTTTGTCAAAGGCTTTCTCTGCATCTATTGAGATAATCATATGGTTTTTATTTTTCAATTCCATTTATGATAAAAACTCTCCAGAAAGCAGGAATAGAAGGAACATACCTCAACATAATAAAAGCTATATATGACAAACCCACAGCAAACATTATCCTCAATGGTGAAAAATTGAAAGCATTTCCTCTAAAGTCAGGAACAAGACAAGGGTGCCCACTTTCACCATTACTATTCAACATAGTTTTGGAAGTTTTGGCCACAGCAATCAGAGCAGAAAAAGAAATAAAAGGAATCCAAATTGGAAAAGAAGAAGTAAAACTCTCACTATTTGCAGATGACATGATCCTCTACATAGAAAACCCTAAAGATTCCACCAGAAAATTACTAGAACTAATCAATGACTATAGTAAAGTTGCAGGATATAAAATCAACACACAGAAATCCCTTGCATTCCTATACACTAATAATGAGAAAACAGAAAGAGAAATTAAGAAACAATTCCATTCACCATTGCAACGGAAAGAATAAAATACTTAGGAATATATCTACCTAAAGAAACTAAAGACCTATATATAGAAAACTATAAAACACTGGTGAAAGAAATCAAAGAGGACACTAATAGATGGAGAAATATACCATGTTCATGGATTGCAAGAATCAATATAGTGAAAATGAGTATACTACCCAAAGCAATTTATAGATTCAACGCAATCCCTATCAAGCTACCAACAGTATTCTTCACAGAGCAACAACAAATAATTTCACAATTTGTATGGAAATACAAAAAACCTCGAATAGCCAAAGCGATCTTGAGAAAGAAGAATGGAACTGGAGGAATCAACCTACCTGACTTCAGGCTCTACTACAAAGCCACAGTTATCAAGACAGTATGGTACTGGCACAAGACAGAAATACTGATCAATGGAATAAAATAGAAAGCCCAGAGATAAATCCATGCACATATGGACACCTTATCTTTGACAAAGGAGGCAAGAATATACAATGGATTAAAGACAATCTCTTTAACAAGTGGTGCTGGGAAATCTGGTCAACCACTTGTAAAAGAATGAAACTAGACCACTTTCTAACACCATACACAAAAATAAACTCAAAATGGATTAAAGATCTAAATGTAAGACCAGAAACTATAAAACTCCTAGAGGAGAACATAGGCAAAACACTCTCCGACATACATCACAGCAGGATCCTCTATGACCCACCTCCCAGAATATTGGAAATAAAATCAAAATAAAACAAATGGGACCTAATTAACCTTAAAAGCTTCTGCACATCAAAGGAAACTATTAGCAAGGTGAAAAGACAGCCTTCAGAATGGGAGAAAATAATAGCAAATGAAGCAACTGACAAACAACTAATCTCAAAAATATACAAGCAACTCCTACAGCTCAACTCCAGAAAAATAAATGACCCAATCAAAAAATGGGCCAAAGAACTAAATAGACATTTCTCCAAAGAAGACATACAGATGGCTAACAAACACATGAAAAGATGCTCAACATCACTCATTATCAGAGAAATGCAAATTAAAACCACTATGAGGTACCATTTCACACCAGTCAGAATGGCTGCGATCCAAAAGTCTACAAATAATAAATGCTGGAGAGGGTGTGGAGAAAAGGGAACCCTCTTACACTGTTGGTGGGAATGCAAACTAGTACAGCCACTATGGAGAACAGTGTGGAGATTCCTTAAAAAACTGGAAATAGAACTGCCTTATGACCCAGCAATCCCACTGCTGGGCATACACACTGAGGAAACCAGAAGGGAAAGAGACACGTGTACCCCAATGTTCATCGCAGCACTGTTTATAATAGCCAGGACATGGAAGCAACCTAGATGTCCATCAGCAGATGAATGGATAAGAAAGCTGTGGTACATATACACAATGGAGTATTACTCAGCCATTAAAAAGAATACATTTGAATCAGTCCTAATGAGGTGGATGAAACTGGAGCCTATTATACAGAGTGAAGTAAGCCAGAAGGAAAAACATAAATACAGTATACTAACGCATATATATGGAATTTAGAAAGATGGTAACAATAACCCGGTGTACGAGACAGCAAAAGAGACACTGATGTATAGAACAGTCTTATGGACTCTATGGGAGAGGGAGAAGGTGGGAAGATTTGGGAGAATGGCATTGAAACATGTAAAATATCATGTATGAAACGAGATGCCAGTCCAGGTTCGATGCACGATACTGGATGCTTGGGGCTAGTGCACTGGGACGACCCAGAGGGATGGTATGGGGAGGGAGGAGGGAGGAGGGTTCAGGATGGGGAACACATGTATACCTGTGGCGGATTCATTTTGATATTTGGCAAAACTAATACAATTATGTAAAGTTTAAAAATAAAAAAAAAAAGCACAAAAAAAAAGAAAAAAATTTTATAATGCTTTATTCATTCTATTTTAAGAAGGGTACATTTTTTAAGTACAGCATTATAAAACCAAGTTAAAGTAGATGTTTCCAATTTATGCCCTTTCATACATCCCTGTAATATCTAGTTACAAAATGACTGGACTCCATGTGTGCATTTGTAACTTGGTATACATTCAGTAATTGAAACTTGATCTGGTTACAATCTCACACCAGGTCATAAAAGCTTATTTAATAAAGTCTTGCTGAAATAACACAACTGAAAAGTACTACTTAACTGAAACCTACTTATTTAGGGCAGTGACTTCTGGAATGGTGGGTAGAGTAAGGATCTTTACAGACCTGTTCCCTAAAATAAAAGTTATAATTGGTAAAAACTGTTTCTGAAAAACCATTTAAAGTCTCTGGAAATTTTTCTAAGGGCATACAACAAAAAAGGGAACATATCCTCAAGAAAATCTTGATGAGAACAATGAGTCCGAGGAATTCAATGCAAAACTCGTTTCTTCCTTCTCTCCAGTTCAGCATAAGGAAGCTCTATGCCTGACAGGTGTAGCCAAGACACAGGGCTCCTCTCTCTCCAGCTCTCAGCCTGGAACTCTCTCTGGGGAGGGCAGGCTATCAGTGTTTCTCATCTCCCACAGGTCTATGTTGCAGAAGGTCTAGCCCAGGCAAGAGGAGCTGAGCAGCATGGGGCTCCTGTCCTCCACTTTGCACCCACTCATAGGGTGAAGTTTTATTCCAGGCACACAGCACGTCAAAATACTGATTTGTCTTGTCTCAGCTGGCTCATGGGACAGAGGTTCCAGCCAAGAGAGGCGATCTGGGAAGACTAGAGCTAAGACTGTGTCTCTCCTCAGTGCCCTACTCTTAAAGCAGAGGTAGCCCTGCAAGAGACGAGACCACTGTCATCTTGCTCTCCCAACCACCAGCACAGAAGTGGCAGCTAGGGGAGAAGCAGGTCTCAAGAACACAGAGCCTTGAGCTCTCCCTAGGGGAATTAACTTCACCCAGAATGCTGTGGGGATGTTCAAGAATAACAGCACAGTTGAAGGCAACACAAATTTTGGTAAAGGCAGAAAAAAGAGAAAACCAACAGATCTTATGAGAGCAAAAAGCTAAATCCTAGATCATTGAGAGGACAACCAGGGAAAGAAACAGCTAGGAATAACTCTCCTGACATCAAAGACTACTCCTGCAAAGGGAGCCAAATTTAATTGGATTAAACTGTGAAGCAATTTGTGACTCAGAGCGTTGTGAAAAACAAGAAAGTAATCAGCAATAAATGAGAGGTAACAATTAAGTGTGATATTAACAGAGGCAGTTAGCTTAACAACAGGGGGAAAGATGGTTAAAGGGAAAAAATCCACTGTCAGCTCAGTGACTGTGCACCTGTCCAAGGCTACACTGAGGAGCAAATCAGAGGTAGCACACTGGGAGAAAAGACCTCACTGAAATAGTACCTTCCATGTCATGGATATGCCTGTTCTGGACATAACATATAATAAAAGTATGTGGCCTTTTGTATCTGGTATCTTTCACTTAGCTCAATGATTTCAAGGTTCATCCACACTGTAGTATATATCAATACTTTATTCCCTTTTATGGCTGAACAGTATTCTACCATATGGATATGTGTGTCAGTTGCTCAGTCGTGTCTGACTCTTTGCAATGCCAAGGACTGTAGCCTGCCAGGCTCCTCCAAGCAAGAGTACTGGAGTGAACTGCCATTTCCTTCTCCAGGAGATCTTCCCAGCCCAAGGATCAAACCCAGGTCTCCTGCATTGCAGGCAGATTCTTTACCATCTGAGCTGCCAGGGAAGCCCTCTAATATGGATAGTTCACATTTTGTTTATCCTTTCATCAGCTGATGGATATTTGGGATGTTTCCATTTTTTGGCTAATACAAATAACACAGCCATGAACACCTGTACACAAGTTATGGATGAATGATACATATCAAAATTTGATGTTTGGGGATATATGAGTTAAATAAAATGCTAAAATTAATTTCACTTGTTTATACTTGTCATGCAGCTACTATTTAAAATATATGGCTTGCATTTTTATATTTCTAGGTAACAGCACTAATGTAGTTAGTAATAGCTTTAAAAGCTACTGTTTATTAAGCATTTAGTATGTGCTAGGAGGTGAGGTAACCAGTAATATTGTCTTACTTAATTGTTACAATTACTCTGCAAGGAGAGCATTATTAGCTCTATCTTACAGATTGAAATTGAGGTTTAAAGATGTTAAGTATCTTTCTCTAGCTTACAAAGTCGGTAAATGACAAAATTAATAATCATATCTAGATCTGTTTAGCTTTTTAAAAGTTATCCTAATCACTACAGCACACTGCCATACACATACATATACTGAACCCAGAAATAAACAGGCTTTGGCAGGTCTGTTTATTTGTCCATGTGTCCATGAGTCAGACACAACTGAGTGACTTTCACTTTTGGTATCACAGCTAATTTTCCCAGCAGTTCTTCAGAAGAAGGTACACATAAGATAGAAAAAAAAAAAAAAATCCTGATTCACTTCAAGACCAATAAACATTAAATTATCTCATAAACTAGTCAATAAAAATTCCAAATCCCTTTAACAAAGGCCTGAGTGATTTTTTACAGGCCAAATTAGACTCTGTCACTTGCTAGCTTAAAATCAATGACTCCATCGCCTGCTGGGCAAAGTTCAAGCTCACTATCAGTCTCATCCCCTCCTACCTTTTAGCCATTAGCAATATCCAAAGTACTTTATGGTACTGCTTTGGCTCTGTACACATGCTGATCACTCTGCCTAGGATGCTCAGTCCCAGTCTCCACATATTTTGCTTGGTAAGTTTCTAATTATCCTTTAAACTCTACTCAGACATTGCCTTCTTCTACAGTTTTTTCACCCCATAATTATTCTTATTACTTTAAAAATACACAGTATTGTTACCCACTACATAATTTCTGCTTCTTACAAACAACCCTCTACAATAGGACATCAAACAATTACTGCATGTAATTTTATTGAAATACATAATTTACTTATTTACTATAAACTTCTTGATGATCACAGTATCATATGATTTCATATTACGAGCATCTAACACATAGTGGTTACCAATAGTCATTTCATTAATGCCTGTGTAGTTTCTTAATGTATATGCACTAAAACAGCTGATAGCCTAAAGTTTCTTAAAGGATATTGACCAAAAAAACTACTTCCTCTAAATCACCATTAATATACAAGTCACAACTTGGTAGTAAGGTCACCACTGAGTTCAGTTCAATTCAGTTGCTCAGTCGTGTCCGACTCTTTGTGACCCCACGGACTGCAGCACGCCAGGCCTCCCTGTCCATCACCAACTCATGGAGTTTACTCAAACTCATGTCCATTGAGTCGGTGATGCCATCCAACCATCTGATCCTCTGTCATCCCTTTCTCCTCTCGCCTTCAATCTTTCCCTACATCAGGGTCTTTTCAAATAAGTCAGCTCTTCACATCAGATGGCCAAAGTACTGGAGTTTCAGCTTCAACATCAGTCCTTCCAATGAATAGTCACGACTGATCTCCTTTAGGATGGACTGGTTGGATCTCCTTGCAGTCCAAGGGACTCTCAAGAGTCTTCTCCAACACCACAGGTCAAAAGCATCAATTCTTAGGTGCTCAGCTTTGTTTATAGTCCAACTCTCACATACTCTCTGACCACTGGAAAAACCAGGGCCTTGACTAGATGGACCTTTGTTGGCAAAGTAATGTCTCTGCTTTTGAATATGCTGTCTAGGTTGGTCTTAACTTTCCTTCCAAGGAGTAAGCGTCTTTTAATTTCATGGCTGCAGTCACCATCTGCAGTGATTTTAGAGCCACCAAAAATAAAGACTGCCACTATTTCCACTGTTTCTCCATCTATTTGCCATGAAGTGATGGGACCAGATGCCATGATCTTAGTTTTCTGAATGCTGAGCTTTAAGCCAACTTCTTCACTCTCCTCTTTCACCTTCATCAAGAGGATCTTTAGCTCTTCTTCGCTTTCTGCCATAGGGGTGGTGTCATCTGCATAACCGAGGTTACTGACATTTCTCCCAGCAAGCTTGATTCCAGCTTGTGCTTCATCTAGCCCAGCGTTTCTCATGATGTACTCTGCATATAAGTTAAATAAGCAGGGTGATAATATACAGCCTTGACGTACTCCTTTTCCTATTTGGAACCAGTCTGTTGTTCCATGTCCAGTTCTAACTGTTGCTTCCTGACCTGCATATAGGTTTCTCAAGAGGCAGGTCAGGTGGTCTGGTATTCCCATCTCTTTCGGAATTTTCCACAGTTTGTTGTGATCCACATAGTCAAAGGCTTTGGCATAGTCAATAAAGCAGAAATAGATGTTTTTCTGGAATTCTCTTGCTTTTTCCATGATCCAGTGGATGTTGGCAATTTGATCTCTGGTTCCTCTGCCTTTTCTAAATCTAGCTTGAACATCTCAAAGTTCACGGTTCACGTATTGTTGAAGCCTGGCTTGGAGAATTTTGAGCATTACTTTACTAGCGTGTGAGATGAGTGCAATTGTGCGGTAGTTTGAGCATTCTTTGGCATTGCCTTTCTTTGGGATTGGAACGAAAACTGACCTTTTCCAGTCCTGTGGCCACTGCTGAGTTTTCCAAATCTGCTGGCATACTGAGTGCAGCACTTTCACAGCATCATCTTTTAGGATTTGAAATAGCTCAACTAGAATTCCATCACCTCCACTAGCTTTGTTTGTAGTGATGCTTCCTAAGGCCCACTTGACTTCACATTCCAGGATGTCTGGCTCTAGGTGAGTGATTACACCATCATGATTATCTGGGTCATGAAGATCTTTTTTGTACAGTTCTTCTGTGTATTCTTGCCACCTCTTAATATCTTCTGCTTTTGTTTGGTCCATACCATTTCTGTCCTTTATTGTGCCCATCTTTGCATGAAATGTTCCCTTGGTATCTTTAATTTTCTTGAAGAGATCTCTAGTCTTTCTCATTCTATTGTTTTCCACTATTTCTTTGCACTAATCACTGAGGAAGGCTTTCTTATCTCTCCTTGCTATTCTTTGGAACTCTGCATTCAAATGGGTATATCTTTCCTTTTCTCCTTTGCTTTTCACTTCTCTTCTTTTCACAGCTATTTGTAAGGCCTCCCCAGACAGCCATTTTGCTTTCTTGTATTTCTTTTTCTTGGGGATGGTCTTGCTCCCTGTCTCCTATACAATGTCACGAACCTCTGTCCATAGTTCATCAGACACTCTATCAGATCTAGTCCCTTAAATCTATTTCTCACTTCCACTGTATAATCATAAGGGATTTGATTTAGGTCATACCTGAATGGTCCAATGGTCTTCCCTACTTTCTTCAATTTAAGTCTGAATTTGGCAATAAGGAGTTCATGATCTGAGCCACAGTCAGCTCGCGGTCTTGTTTTTGCTGACTGTATAGAGCTTCTCCATCTTTGGCTGCAAAGAATATAATCAATCTGATTTCAGTGTTGGCCATCTGGTGATGTCCATGTGTAGAGTCTTCTCTTGTGCTGTTGGAAGAGGGTGTTTGCTATGACCAGTTCATTCTCTTGGCAGGACTCTATTAGCCTTTGCCCTGCTTCATTCTGTACTCCAAGGCCAAATTTGCCTGTTACTCCAGGTGTTTCTTGACTTTCTACTTTTGCATTCCAGTCCCCTATAATGAAAAGGACATTTTTTTTGGGTGTTAGTTCTAGAAGGTCTCGTAGGTCTCCATAGAACCTTTCAACTTCAGCTTCTTCAGCATTACTGGTCAGGGCATAGACTTGGATTACCATAATATTGAATGGTTTACCTTGGAAACAAACAGAGATCATTCTGTCATTTTTGAAATTGCATCCAAGTACTGCATTTCGGACTCTTTGGTTGACTACAATGGCTACTCCATTTCTTCTAAGGGATTCTTGGCCCACAGGAGTAGATATAATGATCATCTGAGTTAAATTCACCCATTCCAGTCCATTTTAGTTTGCTGATTCCTAAAATGTTGACATTCATTCTTGCCATCTCGTGTTTGATCACTTCCAATTTGCACTGATTCATGCAGCTAACATTCCAGGTTCCTGTGCAATATTTCTCTTTACAGCATAGGACCTTGCTTCCATCACCAGTCACATCCACAACTGGGTGTTGTCTTTGCTTTGGCTCCGTCTCTTCATTCTCTCTGGAGTAAGGTCACCACTAGGAAGAATCTTAAATTTAGATGACTCTTCCATTCAGAACTACAAGTCTTCTGGCAGAGAAGGCTAAAGTGGGAACGAAGTTCATTAAAACAAGTAAAACATGAATAAAACAAATAATTTTGGAAGAAACATTCAGAATGTATATGACTGGACAAATAAGAAAGTCAAGACTATTAATGGGACAAATCTAAGGTGCAATACTTAACAACTTTACTAAGTATGTAACAGTTCCCAGATGGAATCTAATATGAACAGTGACATGAAAATGCAGGGTGCAATCCTAATAAAATTTTTACTTTACCTTTCTAATTTGCTGTAGAGTGCACACAACACATTATACTTCTTCAACAGTCTTGACATAGCATTATCAACTTTGGTACTGGTATCGATTTCTTTTAGTAAATCAAAGAATTTATAGACACTGCAAAAGAAAGCATAGAAAAAAGTGAATCCACAATTTTAGAAATTCATTTTTTTTTCATTTTCAAAGCATGGACATTTCAATTCAAAAGGCCTGTTAGCTCTGTACCAAATCACTATTATATCCTTTGGAAGGAATTAGTTTTTGCATTTTACTAGAATTTAAAGGGAAAAAATATCAACTAATCTCAACCTATATCCCTGTATCTATACACCTAAGCCTACATCTATTTATCAACAAGAACACAGAAAAAATAAGGGTTATTACAGACATATACAAATATTTAGTTCTATATCTAGCTATATGTTTTAAAAATCCTAAGTTCACATCCATTTATCTAACACAAAAACTACCTGTTTCATTCCCATGTTTTCCTTTACATATTTATAACTCTTCTTTGACAGTGAGAAATCTGGGATCCACTTATCTCTAATTTACTCATTTAATCAATCCCCCTGTAACGACCAAGCTACCCACTCCTCCATGTTGGCACCCTCCTCTCCTGCTCAGACTGACTCCCCCACCCTGAACTGCCCTCACTCCTCCAAGTAGGGATCTGACCGCTCATCCCAGACAGCTCTTACCTCACATGTGCTGTGACTCCCTATACCAGCTGTCCACACACCTGCTTCGTCTGCCCTTGCACACCAAGCAGCCCGTGTCAAGAAGCCTCCCACACCCTTGGGGGATGACCTCCTCATCCCACTTTGGCTCTAACAGCCTTCTCAGGGAGCCATGGCTCTCCCTCACCACAGATGCACACACCTTCTCTCTTTACCCCACCAGTGGTTTTAGGGGAAGGAAAAAGGAAATAGCTGGAAACTCAGATGGTAAAGAATTGGCCTACAATGCAGGAGACCTGGGTTTGACTCCTGGATTGGGAAGATTCCCTGGAGAAGGGAATGGCAATCCACTCCAGTGTTCTTGCCTGGGAAATCCCATGGACAGAGGAGCTTGGCAGGCTACAGTCCATGGGGTCACAAAGAGTAGACCCCATTAGTGACTAACACTAATAATTTTTATTTCACAGGAAAGGAAAGGAACCCGAGACTTAATAAGGATAAGCAATCTATTTCAAGTCATATATCTTGTAAAATATACCCAGTCTATCTTAACCCAAATATTGATTCTCTTTCCAATCCTCTGAGGTAACTAAAACATTTGCTGATATAAAATTTACCTCTATATTCAGATTGTTTTCAGCTATATAAAACCTATTTTGGTTTAGTGATTTTATTTAATAAAGTTAAACTTTGAAATCTCTGAGAGGTAAACAACTTCTAATTTAATCAGTTAAATATGAACATGCTATGCTATGCTAAGTCACTTCAGTCGCGTCCGACTCTGTGCGACCCCATAGACGGCAGCCCACCAGGCTCCCCCGTCCCTGGGATTCTCCAGGCAAGAACACTGGAGTGGGCTGCCATTTCCTTCTCCAATGCATGAAAGTGAAAAGTGAAAGTGAAGTTGCTCAGTCGTGTCCGACTCTTAGCGACCCCATGGACTGCAGCCTAATAGGCTCCTCTGTCCATGGGATTTTCCAGGCAAGAGTACTGGAGTGGGGTGCCATTGCCTTTAGAAGGTCTTTGTTTCACATTTTATTTAGAGGTAGTAAGAAAGTTACTAAAATGTGAAACAATTTTATCTCATTTACACAAAACACCAATTATGTTTAACTCTAGATGGCTTTATCTAAGAAGAAACATACTACTATCTTTTTGGTAAATTATTTGCTGTTAGATATTGTAAATATACTGCAAAAGAAATGACTAGAAGAAATGATCAGAAGGCTTCTCTTGAGTTGTTGGAAACAATTAGTAAACTCTCATTAGGCTTATAAACTCAATACAGACATTAAGTAATTATAGGGGCAAGTATGATAATAGATACTTAACTGAACACACAGTCTCAAAACATATATAATTACAATATCTATTATATTAAAAGTCTTAAACTTTAATAAATCAACTAAATTCCTTGAAGATGGGCTCATACTACTTTTACAAAGGTTTTACTATATAATAAAGCCTATTTAATAAATCTGCCTATTTTGTCCACTTTATCAACAGCTACAATTAAGAAAGTTAACACAGTGAGAGATACAATGAAGATTTTCCCAGGACACAGACTGCTACATTTTAAAGAAAGTGCAGCATAAAGACATTAAGGGCCCCAACAGAGTAGGAGAGTTCACTAGTTGACCCAAGTTCTCCATGTTTTAGTTAATTTTGGCATTTCCCACCAATTCCCTGAAGTCTATTAAAATGATAGTTCAGGAATAGTTTTTTTTTTTTTTTTTAAATGGCAGAGGCCTATATTAATGCAAGAAATTTTACCTGGTTTCAATGTTTTTCTGTAGCTCAGTGAAAGTGAACGGCATCTCATCTAAGTCAACTGCTGCGATAAAAATACAGATTCCCCACAGTTCCTTTTTCTTTTGAACATAACCTTCCTGCAAACAAAACAAAACAAAAAGGTTCAAGTAATTCGTTAAATCATTTACACACAAAAACTGTGTTAAAACTATACTAGGCAACTTTTTTCTTATTGAGCATAACAAAATAAATTTGTTCCCAAGTCTTTATGAGAGTATTTAATTCTAGGCTAGTACAAACTAGTTACAAAATTAGTAACTAAATTTTATATTGTAAAGCAAAAAAAATTACCAGATAAGTCAAAAAGTTAAACTACAACTTTCTATAAAAAACCTAGAAGCCAGTCAGTTCTCTGAGGTAAACATTTTCAGTTCTCAATAACACAACATCATCCAAGCCAAGGTGAAAGATTTTACTTCATAAAATAAATTGTTTTTAAAAAACAAGCCCATTTTCTCACTTGATTATCCTCCTTTTGCTCTAATTCACTTGTTCTTTTACCAATCTATTGATTCAAGTATTTTTTTAACCTTATGAAATTTATATCTCTCAGTGCTCTAACTGCCTTCCTTGTAAAATGGAAATAATAATACTTACCTCACTTTGTAAGAATTAAATGAGACTTTATATAAAGCCCTTACCACAATGCCTGTCATTTAATTAGTACTCAATGAATGACAGCTATCATTATTATTAGAATATTTTTTCATTATCATTAGAATACTTTTTCCCCTAAAAATATATCTTTATTTAAATATGTGTTTTATAGGTAAAATTAGATTATATTAAATTAAAAACAAAAAAACAAATTATCTAATGTTCTATCAAAGAGTTGGAACTACTTGCTTACTCTTAATTGTAGAGTACAATGGGGCTGAAAAATATGTGATACAATTTTACATTGTTTTGAAATCTCAATTATATAAAAGTTTTAGGAAAAAGAATTATTCTAGATTATCAAATTTTAGGGATAATACAAAGCTGATCACTATCCAACTCTAAACTTTTCCTTAATTTTAAAAATCATATGTTTATCTTCATACAGTTTTATCTCTTCCGATTCGTTTTTTAGTATCTTCTAAAATTGGACATATCTAATAATTTAGATCACCGACTCAATGGACATGAATTTGGGTAAACTCCAGGAGTTGGTGATGGACAGAGAGGCCTGGCATGCTGTGGTTCACGGGGTTGCAAAGAGTGGGACACGACTGAGTGACTGAACTGAATTGAATAATTTTTAAAGAAATATTTATTATGCAACTAACACAGTTTTGTCATTTTGGGGATTCAGTGATGAAAACAGAACAAACAAAAAAATTCCCTGTCTCCCTGGGAGTTACACTTCTATTTAAGTTAAAAACATGAATTTTTGTGTCAAACATTCAAGACTTTGAACACATACTCTAGTTGTATAACTGTAAGCAACTGATTAAATCTAATTAAACCTCAGTTTTTACTAAAATAGAAATATAATAGTATCCTATCTGGGTCACTATAAAATTTAACAGTGAGGATGCTCTTAAGTAATCAGCACAGTGCCAGGCATTATACTCATTCAATAATAAACAGCAGCAGCACTATTATCAGTGAATCTAGCACTCATTCCTCTATATCATATCTGTCTCAAAAACTGTCCACAACCCAATCTTCTCCACACCAAAAATATTCATCCCTGGGAATGCTGAGGAATACTGGAGTTTTGTGTGTAAGAAATCATTTTTATTGACTTCTAGTCCCTGGCAATCACTGATCTGATTTCAGTTCCTTCTCTAGAAGTCATACAAATGGAATTATATAGGCTGTAGCCTTTTTTGTCTGGCTTCTTTCACTTAGCATAATGCTTCTGAGAACTCATCCATATTGTTGTACCTATTAGTATTTATCCCTTTTATTTGTTGAGTAGCACTCCACTGTATGAATATACCACACTTTGTTTATCGATTCCAATAGCTGAATACACTGCTATGAATAAGGCTATTAACCTTAGCCTTAAATATTCAACTACAGATCTTTAAGTGGATGCATATTTTCATTTCTCTCGGGTGAATACCTCATTGGGGAATGCTAAGTTCTGTATTAAATGTAAGTTTAAGTTTGTAAGAAACTGGTAAACTGTTTTCCAACATGGCTGTAATGCTTTGCACCCCCGCCAGCTACAAATGAGAGTTCACGTTTCTTCACATCCTCACCAGCACTTAGTTTCTGTTCGTCTGTTTTCCAGTCATCCCAGTAGGTGTGTAGTGGTACATTTTCCCAAGGACTAACAACACTGAGTACTTTTTCAAATCTCACTTAGCATCTGGATCTCTTCTTTTGCCAATTTTCTCTTCAGTTGTTTGTCTTATAAAGTTGTTAAGAGTTACTTAAACATGTTGGATTCAAACTCCTTAACAGGTACGTGTTTTGCAAAAATCTTCAACTGATCTGTAGCTTTTCACTTTCTTAAATAGTGTATTTCAAAGGGCATAAGTTTTTAATTTTGATGGAGCTCAATTTATTACCTTGTTTTATAGATCATGCCCTTGCTGGTACTATCCATGAAATCTTTGTTTAATCCAAGGTCACAAAGGTTTTCTCCTTGGTCATCTTCTGGAAGTTTATATCTATGCTTCATTTGAATTAATTTTTATGATTGTGCAACAAAGGGACTAAAGTTCATTTTTTGCATATGGATGTCGAATTGCTCCAGTATCATTTGTTGAGAGGAACTCCTTTCTCCATTGAACTACCTTACCCTCTGTGTGCAAACACTGATACGTATGTGTGAATTCTATTTTCTGATTCTCTGTTCTGTTCCACTGACCTACTTGTCTTTCTTTCCACCAATACTACAATGACTTGATTACGTTTTGTTCTTTTTTTAGTTCAGTTTGATTCAAGACTTTTAAATCCGTAAAACGACATTTGATTCAGTTCTCATTGTGCAGATTAAGAAACTGAAGATTAGAGCGTGGAGACTTGCCCAACACAGCCTATCAATGCCACAGGCCTATAAAACCCAAGTTTCCTAACACTCAAATTAGTCTTCTTCCCTTTATTTAAGAGTATTTCCTTACTACATTTCTACATTGATTTCCTAACATTTTCACTATTGAAATCCTTAATCTCACCACCCCACTAAGAGTCCTGTACTCTTAACTATTTTACTGTTCTGTACTCTTCATTTTTATTTTGTTGAGAAGGTTAGAGAATCACAATTCCAAAGGCCTCAACATGTTTCTCCACATCAAATAATTTCTAATTACCATATACTCCCAATGTCTCTGCATCTAGCTTCAGGTCCTTCTTCTCTTCTGACTTTGACAAATGAACATCCTCCTCCACTCTTAAATCAGTAAATCTACTCCCTCACTTCTTCCCACTTTGTATCACCTCCTTCAAGACCTAGTTGATTAATTCCTCCCTCTGTCTTACATAATTTATCTTACAGGTCTTTCTAAACACATGCTTCTGTTTAGCTACAAACCAGCTTGTGCTGTGGTGTGCTAAGTCACTCAGTTGTGTCCGACTTTTTGGGATCCCATGGACTGTAGCCCACCAGGGTCCTCTGTCCATGGGAATTCTCCAGGCAAGAATACTGGAGTGGGCTGCCATGCCCTCCTCCAGGCAGGGGATCTTCCCAACCCAGGTCGCTCCTGCATTGCAGGCAGATTCTTTACCATCTGAGCCACCAGGGAAACCCAAGAATACTGGAGTGGGTAGCCTATCCCTTCCCCAGGGGATCTTTCCGACCCAGGAATTGAACCGAGGTCTCCTGCATTGCAGTCAGATTCTTTACCAGCCGAGCTACCAGGGAAGCCCCACAAACAAACTTACATCACTTAAAAAAAAAAAAAAAAAAAGCTATCCTTCTATCCCTGGACTTTATCAAGCCACTGTTCAAACCAGACATACAAACCTCTTACTATTCACACGCACACTCACCAGACACACTCTCCCAGTACACATCTACTGCACCCACTGAACACATACTTCTACTATGTAAGTGCTATTCTACTGAGGCTATTGTCTAAGTGTCGAAAGAGCTCTCTCTAAACTGAACAGACTTTTCTTTGGTTTCATCTACAAAGACCTCTATACGACATCTGACACCACTGTAATGAAACTTTTCTCCTCAGCTTTTCAAACACAGTCAACATCCTCATTCTCGTTTTTATCTCTGTCAACTTTTTCAGAGTTTCCTAATTCCAAAGACTTTTCCCCACCACCTTCTTTTTCCTTCTGCCGTCTGCAGCTTCATCCACTTCTACAGCAGCCCCAACTCCTCGACACAGCTGTTTCACATGACTCATCCTGCTTTCCAACCCTCACTGCTGTCTCAAGATCTAGGCCCTATTTTCCAACGGCAATTACAACCCAAAAATTTGTAACTGATTTGTTTCCTCAAAAATTTAGTTGAGAATTATGTAACGGGCTCAGAATAGCACCTTTGAAACCATTAAAACAGAGGAAAAGAAAGTTTTACTCAGCCAAAAGAATCACAAAAAAATAAATGAAAGAAGAAAAAAATGAGGAAAGGATAAGAAAAAGCATTTTACAAAAGAAAAAGACAGTAATTTCCAATAAACATATTTGGAATATAAGAACCTCAGAAGAGTGTTAATTGAAGGACATTTTGCTAATTTGCATCAAGAACCTTAAGAGTTCAGTTTTATCTCTATGGATTTATCCAATGAAAATAATTACTGAGTAAGATTTAGTATGATAAATGTTCAAAGAATTACAACAGCAAAAATAATGGGAAACATTCAAACATCTTTAAATAGAATAGTTAAATAAATTATGATAGAGCTGTATCAAGAGCTACATAAAACTCTTAGAAAACATTTCAAAGATTATAAGGACATGGGGAAAAAAACCAGACATGTTACGAGAAAAAAACATCAGAATACAAAATTCTGTGTATATTTTGACTCCAATTTGTTGAAAAAATTTAAAAGAAAGGATATGCAAAAATATATCAAAATGTTAACTATTATCTCTAGGTGGTAGGATTACAAATGGTTTTCATTAATCCTAGATATATTTTCTAAATTACCTACAATTATAAAATAGAGGGGAAAATAAGTCAATTAAGAAGTACTAAATTTATATAAAACAGGTGAGAGGAAAAATTATGAATATTCTTGAGAAAAATCTTTTTTAAAATAGTCAAACTTTAATTACATATACTACAGTTTAAATCATAATCTATAATCAACACTTAAGAGACTACTCATTTAAGCTATCATTTAGTTTAGTTTACTTAAATCACCCAACTGGTAACCCTGAGTTAGTGATATGACTTAACCAAAAAGTTTGTTGAGTTTTTTTCTCCATGATATTTTATGGAAAATACTGAACAAATATTTTGGCCAATCCAACACTTGCTCTTTTACAATGCACTAACTTATAAAAGAGCTCCCCCAAGTGGTAACATAAATCATCTTAGAAACATCTGAAAAGTAGGTTATCTTACTGAAAAGTAGGTTAACATAACTAGCATGAATTTAACCTGAAATTTTAAAAGTTAAAAACACTACTCTCTCTTATCTTTACTTTTTAAGATATCAACCATGAAAATGATGGAAATAAGCCATAGTAAACATGCTCTTTATCTCAGGGTCAAAAGGATACATCCTTACACCAGATTCATGAGACTGTAATGAGTGATTAGCAATAAAGTTACAAGTTAAATGTATTATAGAAGTAGAGGGGCTAAGAGCTGCCTTTATATCTTCCCCTCGGGATTTCCTTACCAAGGTTATATGTAAGAACAAAAGAAACAACATGCTAATATGCCAGAAAATCCTCCCTCTCGCTTGTATAATATTAGCTGACAGCAGTTGAGCGCTAAAGAAATTCTTGATGTGCTCATAAGAACCAGAAGGCAAGAGTAGCACAGCCAAGAAGAATACAAAAGCTAACTTTACTTGTGCTCGATCATATTTTTGATTCAACATGCAGAGGTAAACACCAACTGAATTAGCCATCCAGTTACACAATGCCTTTGTGGGGAGAGTTGACTCTACTCCCAGAAAAATATGTTCTTGGCAAATTCAGATTCATCTAGTCTTCTGCCCAAGAGATGAGTACTTGGAGCTAAGAACTTCTACAGAATTCAGTGGTTAGGACTGTTTAAGCACCTAACTAAACTCAATTCAGTTTACTAGATTGTTCAATTGTCCCTATCTCAACTATTTTGTAAGCATTTTGAAGGCATAATCACACTAAGTACACTGCTGAACCCGCAAGAACCTAGTACAATGGCCAGCACTAACTTGACATTAAATGTATATATTTTTTAAAAGCAGCATCAATAGTCATACCCTAGTATAGGATAGAATGACTTTTTTTTTTGACTTTCTTGTTTTTCCCCCTAGTAGGCTCAGAGAACTAAGCAGCAACTGAATCATGAGTAAAAAGTTTTAAGGTGAGAATATTGGTCCTACCACAATTTCTTTATCTCCTGATCACACACACATTGATCAGCTACTGAGGATCAGCAGGATTAATTCACACAAAGAAATGAATTACAGTCTTCACTTCCTAAACTTGTAATAACATAACTGACCTGGAATTTAGTTCCTAGTCAAGCTCTCTGCTTTATTGCATCAAAGGCCCAAAAAATGATCCCCAAGAAGACAGAGCCATAGAGCAGTGAAAACAGCCACCATATTAAAACAACTACTAATTAATTAACTAGTGTCTACCCATCTTAGAAACAAAGAGTCAATTACTACAACTCAGATTTAATTATGTGTATAAATGGTATTTTTCAAAGTTAGCATGTCCATTCATTCCACCAATATCATTTGAAAAAAAGAAAACACAACTACTGAATAAATGAGTTGGCATTAGAATAAAAGAATCTCAGTTGGAAGGGAAAATGAAAGAGATCATTGATCACTGAAGTCCTGTGGTCTGGGAGTCTCTAGGGTTCAAATCATAAAATGATAATCCTTGGCAAATTTGCTTAAATTTTTAAAAACTTAAGCGAACCCATATGTTTACTTTCAATAATGCCTCAGTAACTAAAGTAGCAAGTGTTTCACTTTTGCTAGAAATCAATGCAGCAAGGTAACACAATTTACCTTTATACTGATAAAAAACAATGGCTGTCAGGCTTGAATAAAATTAGGAAAAATTATTATTTAATAAACAAAGTTTGGTACACTTTCTAAAAGAGATCCAAGGTGGGGGAAAGTTTGGTGGTTTCTGACTGCAATATAAATTTGATTCAACTTATTTTAAAAATGGTTTGCAGAATGAGAAAAATCAAGGCACGTACTGAAAGGAGGTAAAACAGAAAAGGAACAGGCATTTTTGACAAAATAACTCACTTCAAAACTCTCCTAAATATCTAGGTCTCATATAAACTTGACTACTTGTTTATAGCTGAACATGTAATAGAAATAACTACCAATCTGAACATCAATAATTATGAATGTCAGGCCTCTAAAATTATAATGTACATAAGGAAAAAAATTGATTCACTGAGAGTGTATTTATAATCATTTCTTTCAAAACAACACCTGTTTTATCTAAATTATATAGGGCATAAAGATGTTTAAAGTACAGAAAAACAAACAGTCCTATTAAATTGAGGTTTAAGATACCCTAGCAAACCTGGAAGCCTGTAACTCTCCACAGTCATTTCAATCCGATGGGGAAAAGGTGCTATACAGTATGTGATATGTTCTTCTGGTACCTACCATTCTTCTGGTATCTACTTCTAACATGAAGAATAAAGAGAGGTGAATGAATAAAGAAGATGTGGTATATATAATCAACTAAATGTCACTCAGTCATATAAAAGAAGGAAATCATTAATGCCATTTGCAGCAACATGGACGGACCTAATCATACAAAGTTAAGTCAAAGACAAATATCATATAATATCACTTATGTGTGGAATCTAAAAAACGATACAAATGAACTCACAGACAAAACAGAAAAAGACTCACAGACAGAGAAAACAAACTTATGGGTTACCAAAAGGGAAAGAGCTTGGGAGAAACAAGATATTCAGTATCTTGTTATAACCCATAATGGAAAAGAATTTGAAAAAGAATATACACACACATAACTGAATCACTTTGCTGTACACCAGAAACCAAAACAACACTGTGAACTTCAATTAAACAAAAAAGCAGGAAAAGGTGAAGAGAAAATCTGAGGGAGAAGTAGGGCAGAGTACAGGTACAGTATTAAACAGTGCTAGGCCTTATTGGAAAAGTGAGATATCAGCAAAGATTTTATCCTATGAGCAAAGACATAATCTATTAAATTTTGTAAGTGTGAATGTCTTCTGACCCAGTGGTTTCACTTCTAGGAATCAACATTACAAAAGTACTCTTTTTTGTGCACCAAATGTATATATAAAGCTATTCACTGCAACAGTTTGTAGTATCAAATGTTCAAAAATAAACTAAATGTTTGTTAATAGGGGAATATATAAATAAATTACACGTCCATACAATGGAAAATACATCCACTAAAAAGATTAAGCTAAACACAGAAGGAGAGGTACTCTTCACTACATGAAAAAAGCAAGGTACAGAAAAACACAAAAACTAGAAACTTTTATTAGCTGCCTATGGAGAAGTGAGTAACTTAGGGGAAAGAATGACAGAGGTTTTCATTGCTTACATTTTTATTTCTTTTGAATCTTAAACCATCTGAATCTATTGCCTATTCCAAAAGCATCAATAATTACTTAAATTGGTTAAAAAGTGTAAATAAATAATAAAACCTCAGTGGGAAAAAAAAAAATCGTGTGTGTGTGTGTGTGTGTGTGTGTAAAGGGGGAAATGAGGAAGGGTTGGAGGGGCAGAATGAACAAAAATTTATCAGTGGTTATTTCTATAGAGGTGGGAATACAAAGAGAGCAATGGATATTCACTTCTCACTTTAATACTATAAAAAATTTTAAAAACAAGTATATTTGAGTTTCGAATATATATGTGTGTTTATATATAAATATACATTTATATATGCATGTTCATATGTAAATATATATTTCTTTGAAATACTGAAAGGGAAATATAGAAAAGTGGGGAAAAATGACAAGAAAGATGTTAGTGAGAAAAACTACATGCTATGTCTTGAAAGTTAGCATTCAAATCCGTAAACAGTTACAAGAGTCATAATGACCACAAAATAAAATAAAATTGGTTCTCAGAAGAAGCCTCGCTAGTCTTCATTCAGAGATGAGAGTAAAATTCCTTCCATGGGTCCTCAGAAAAAAGAAAATATGCTGCAGTAAAAATAGCAGTCAAATTATATATTATTATAACAATTATAAATAATTACATGTTAGATATATCTGAGTGGTTCATGATGAAAGCTCATGATGAACTTTAATAATGCTATCTGACATATATATTAAGTTTAAGACACTAAATGGTGAAGAGGGAATAAATGGTTTGATTAAATTTAGAGAGTATAAAAGTAGAGAAAAATCAATAAAACCAAAAATTGGTTTTTTGAAAAAAAGATAAGAGAAACTTTTAGTTAGATTGATCAAGAAAAATGATTCAAATTAGTTAAAATTAGAAATGACATGAGGATATTAAGACCAATCTTACAGAAATTTTAAAATGAATCATAACAGGAATGTTATGAGCCACTGCATGCTGACAAATCAGATGATTTAGATTAAATGGACAAACTTCTAAAAAGAGAGAGATGACCAAACCAACACAAAAAGAAACTGACAATTTGAAAAGACCTGTAACAAAGTTAAGAGACTAGACTAGTAATTTTAAAATCTCTACACCGAGAAAAGTCGAGGCTCAGTTGGTTTCATTGATGAATTCTACCAAACATTTAAAGCAGAATTAGTATCAATTCACCAAGTGAACAGAGAAGGCAATGGCACCCCACTCCAGTACTCTTGCCTGGAAAATCCCATGGAGGGAGGAGCCTGGAGGGCTGCAGTCTGTGGGGTCACGAAGAGTCGGACACGACTGAACGACTTCACTTTCACTTTTCACTTTCACGCATTGGAGAAGGCAATGGCAACCCACTCCAGTGTTCTCGCCTGGAGAATCCCAGGGACGGGGGAGCCTGGTGGGCTGCCGTCTAGGGGGTTGCACAGAGTCAGACACGACTGAAGCGACTTAGCAGCAGCAGCACCACCAAGTGAAAGTGAGGTCACTCAGTCATGTCCTACTCTTTGTGACCCCATGGACTGTAGCCTATCAGGCTCCTCCGTCCATGGGATTTTCCAGGCAAGAGTACTGGAGTGGGTTGCCATTTCCTTCTCCAGGGGATCTTCCCAATCCAGGGATCAAACCCTGGTCTCCTGCACTGCAGACAGACACTTTACCATCTGAGCCACCAGGGAAGCCCATCAATTAACCAAAATGCTCCATAAAAGCTGAAGATCGAAGGAAACATTTCCCATCTCCTTCAGCAGTCAGTACTACCCTGACACTAAAATCAGACAAAAACACTGCAAGGAAAGAAAATAGAGACCAAAATCTCTTATGAAAAAATGCATAACAATGCTGAACAAAATACAAGGAAACCAAATTTAAATATATATATATATAAAAATAATTACGCACCATAAACAAGTGAAACTTATCCTAGAAACACAATGTTGGTTTAAAGTCTCAGAAGAATATAATACGTTATAATAAGGAGAAAAAACATACAGTTGTCTCAATAGATGCAGAAAAAAATCATTTGACAAAATCCCAAACCATTTGACAAAATACTCAACACAACTGGAATAAAAGGGAAGTTCCTCAACCTGACAAAAGGCATCTCCAGAAAGCCTACATCATAGGTAACAGTAAGACTGAATGTTCTCCCACTAAGATCAGGAAAAAGGTAACAATGTATTGGAGGTTCTAGCCAGGGCAATCAGCTAAGAAAAAGAAATAAAGGGCATCCATCTCAATTCCAAAGAAAGGCAATGCCAAAGAATGCTCAAACCAACGCACAATTGCACTCATCTCACACGCTAGTAAAGTAATGCTCAAAATTCTCCAAGCCAGGCTTCAGCAATACGCGAACCGTGAACTTCCAGATGTTCAAGCTGGTTTTAGAAAAGGCAGAAGAACCAGAGATCAAATTGCCAACATCTGCTGGATCACTGAAAAAGCAAGAGAGTTCCAGAAAAACATCTATTTCTGCTTTATTGACTATGCCAAAGCCTTGGACTTTGTGTGGATCACAATAAACTGTGGAAAATTCTGAAAGAGATGGGAATACCACACCACCTGACCTGTCTCTTGAGAAACCTGTATGCAGGTCAGGAAGCAACAGTTAGAACTGGACATGGAACAACAGACTGGTTCCAAATAGGAAAAGGAGTATATCAAGGCTGTATATTGCCACCCTGCTTATTTAACTTTTATGCAGATTACATCATGAGAAACGCTGGGCTGGAAGAAGCACAAGCTGGAATCAAGATTGCCGGGAGAAATATCAATAACCTCAGATATGCAGATGATACCACCCTTATGGCAGAAAGTGAAGAAGAACTAAATAGCCTTTTGATGAAAGTGAAAGAGGAGAGTGAAAAAGTTGGCTTAAAGTTCAACATTCAGGAAACTGAGATCATGGCATCTGGTCCCATCACTTCATGGGAAATAGATGGGGAAACAGTGGAAACAGTGGCTGACTCTATTTTTTGGGGCTCCAAAATCACTGCAGATGGTGATTGCAGCCATGAAATTAAAAGACCAACCTAGATAGCATATTAAAAAGCAAAGACATTACTTTGTCAACAAAGGTCCATCTAGTCAAGGCTATGGTTTTTCCAGTGGTCATGTATGGATGTGAGAGTTGAACTATAAAGAAAGTTGAGTGCTGAAAAACTGACGAAGAAAAGATAGAAAAGATATTACTATTACAATAATAGTGTATAACTCCACGTTTTGTTTCTATATAATTTAAGAGACTGATGCATTACAAAATCATTAGTTTATGTTTTTGGACTCTGGATATAAAAAGGCATACTTTTGTGACATCAATAACTGAAAGGAGTTTGGACAGGGCTAATGAAGTATAATTCTCTATATTATTGAAGTTAAGCTTGAAAAAATTCAAATTAGAGTATAAAACTTTAAGATGCTAAATGTAATCCCCATGGTAATGACAAAGAAAACAAAGAATATACACAAAAGGAAATAAGAAAGGAATTTAAACATTTCAATACAAAAGGTCAGCTAAATACAAAAGAATCACTGAAAATAGAAAATCAACAGAAAAACCAAGGAAATCAAAAGCTGATACTTTAAAAAGATCAATAAAATTTAAAAAGCCTACAGTCAGATTAACTTTTAAAAAGAGAGTGAAGGAGAAGACACATTATTATAATAGAAACGCATGTGCCTCTTTTTTCCTTGCTGCCTTTTGAATTCTCTTTAACTTTCACCATTTTACTGAGGATATGCCCTGGGTTCATACTGTCTGTGACTGTGTTTCCTGCACCTGGATGTCTGTTTCCTGTCTATGTTTGGGAAGTTTTCAGCCATAATTTCATGAGACAAATTTCTACCTCTTTCTCCCTCTCTTCTCCTTCTGGAACCCCTATTAATGTGATTTTCAGTACACCTAATGTTGCACCCAAAGTCCCTTAAACAATTCTCAATAAAAATTTTTTTTCTTTTTGCTGTTGGGACCAGGTGATTTCCATTATTCTATCAGATACCTCATGCATTCTTCTGTATCACCTAACCTGCTCTTCTCTCTAGTGTTTTTCATTTCAGTTATCCTGTTTTCTAGCTCTGACTGGTTCTTTTGTAATGTGTTTTCTAATCCCTTGTTAAAATTCTGTGTTCATCTATTCTTTTCCCCAGTTCAGTTAGCATTCTTATTACTATTGGATTCTTTATAAGGTATTTACCTCCGTTTCATCAGAGATTTTTTTCAGGGGTTTCTTCTTGCCCTTTCATTTGAAATATAGTTCTCAGTCTTCTCATTTTGTTCAGCCTTTTCCGTCACCATGAAATTAGGTGAAACAGTTACCTATCCCAGTCTTGGTGGCATGGCCTCATGGGACGAGGGGGGTGCGGGGAGAGCCGGTGTCCCCAGTAAAGTCTGCATGTGCCCAGTGGCTCTGATCTGCGAGCTGCTGGATCAGAAGCGAGCGAGCGCAGGCTCTCGTCCCCCGGGCTGTGCGGGCAGCCATCATTCTGATGGGTTGAAGTTGGAGCAGCTACAGTCCGAACTGGGGCTTCTCTGCTCAAGGGCGGTCTCCACCCTATAAGGGGTGGGGGCGGGGCTCCAGCGGCTGGAACCAGAGTACCGAGGCAAGTGGGTTTCTGCTAGGAGAAAAGTGGGTTTCTGACAGGAGTCCCTGTCTAGATATGGGGCGCGTCCAGTGCTGAGGACACGGGGCTGAACTTCTGTGCTGGTTTCTCTCCCTCCCCAACCCCGGGCGTGCATGCCTTGTTAGAGGCCGGGTCAGGACTTGAGCTGGCGCCCGCGCTCACTGACCCGGTTTCACTCCGTTCCAGATGTGCGCAGGGACACACAAGCCTGCGATGGCAGGCCCCACCCTAGAGCTAGTTTTACTCCCCCTCAAGTGTGTGCAAGGTCGGCCTACCAAGTGACAACATTCTCCGCCTGGGATGCGGCTTTGCTTCCTCCAGGGTGTACACTCTGACACCCAGGCTGGCAATGTCTGCCTCCACACTGGTCAGAGTCAGGAGCAGTGTGCAAGCAGGCTCGCAGCCCTCCAAGTGTGCGCACTCTCAGGAGCAGCCCGCGCCTCAGTAGGTGCAGCGCCAGGGCAAGAGGCGCTGGAGCAGGAGCCCTGAGCAGGCTGCGGGATACACTGGGATGGTCCTGGTAAGCCGGCCAGAGCCCAAGGAAGTTTTCCATCTGCTGACTCTGTGCTGTGACCGGGAGGAGGCAAGTCTGTGCATGTCCTTCAAGGGCCGAGTCTTGGTTTCTTAGAGCCCTCCGGTAAGCCCCAGTGGTTTCCAAACCAGCTAAAGGGGTCGTCTTCCCAGGGTTGGACCCGTGGGCTAGGTTGCCTAATACGTGGCTCAAATCCCTTACCCCCCCAGGGAAAATCCCCAAGCCTGTGCCATCTCCCTCCCCTTCCGTACCCTCCACTAGCGGGTGCAGGTCCCAACCAGACCAGACTGCTTCTCCTCCCTTTCTGCCAGCCTTTGTGTAGTTCTTCCTTTACAGCCTTCTGGCTGGTTCCCAAATCAATTTTACCAAGCACCACTCTATATGTAGTTGTGGTTTTGATGTGTTGGTGAGTGAAGGTCTACTCCATCTTGATCTCTCCTCCCCAGGTACGGTTTTTCACAGTGGATGCACCAATATACATTCTTAGGAACAATGTACAGTTCCCTTTTCTCTATATTGTCACCAACGCTTGTTACTTCTTGTCTTTTTGATAATAACCATTCTAACAGATGGGAGTGGTATTTTACTGTGGTTTTGATGTGCATTTCCCTGGTGATTTGAGAGGTTAAGCACCATGTACTTGTTAGCCATCTGTGTGTCTTCCATGGAAAAATACCTATTCAGTCCCTCAGCCCATTTTTTTTTTAAACTGGATTATTTGTTCTTTAAGTATTTTGGATATTAACTCCTTATTAGATACAAGATTTGCAAATATTTTCTCCCAATTGGTAGGTTGCCTTTTCATTTTGTCAATGTTTCCTTTCCTATCAGAAGCTTTTTATTTTGATGTAGTTCTACTTGTTTATTTTTGCTTTTGTTCGCTCTGCTTTTGGTGTCAAATTCAAAAAATCATCACTGTCAAATTCAAAAAATCATCACCAAGACGGTGGTCAAGGAGCTTGCACCTATGTTTTCTTCTAGGAGTTTATGGTTTCTTATGCGCAAGTCTCTTAATCCAATGGGTTTATTTTTATCTATAGTGTGAGACACTGGTCCAGTTTTCCCAGAACCCTTTACTGAAGAGATGGTCTTATCACCATTGAATATTCTTGGCTTCTTCTATCATAAATTAACTGACCATATATGTGTAGGGGTTTATTTTGGGCTCTCTTTTTCTCTTGATCTATGTGTCTGTCTGAATGCTAAATCCCATTCTATTCTGATGACTACAGCTGTGTAATAGTTTGAAATCAGGAAGTGTGATGGCAATGATAATGATACAATACCAAAGGCATGATTCATAAAAGAAAGAATTTATAACCTGGACTTTATTAAAATTATTTCTGCTCGCCGAAAGACACTGTCAAGAGAATGAGAAGTTAAGCCAGAGAATGGGAGAAAATACTGGCAAAAGGAATATCTAAAGAGGACTGTTTTCTAAAACACACAAACTCCTCCTAAAACTCAACAATGAGTAAATAAACAACAGATTAAAAAATTGGCACAAGGTGTCAACACCTCTCCAAAGAAGATGTACAGATGGCAAATAAGCATATGAAAAGATGTTCAGCATAATATGCCGTTAAGAGAATTACAAATTAAAACAGTGAGATATCACACCTATTAGAATGGCCAAAATGCAAGACAGTGACAACACCAAATGCTCGCAAAAATATCAAAGCAGCAGTGCTTTCTTGAATGGTACCACCACTCTGGACACATTTTGGAGGTTTCCTACAAAAATGAACATACTCTTACCATAGGATCTCTGCAATAGGATCCAACAACAACACTCCTTGGTGTTTAAAGAGTGGAAAACTGATGTCCACAATAAAAATCTATAACAAATGATATAGATATAGAAGCTTCATTCATAGCAGCTAAAACCTACAAACAACACAGCCACCTTTCAATAAGTGAATGGTTAAACAAAACTGTGGTCCAGCCATACCATGGAATACTACCAAAAAATAACAAAGAAACAAACTATTTTCAATGAGCTGGATTGTGTTCCCTCCACAAAATTCCTATGTTGAAGCCGGAGCCCTAAGTATCTGAGAACAT
Source organism: Bos mutus (assembly GCF_027580195.1). Lineage (NCBI taxonomy): Eukaryota > Metazoa > Chordata > Mammalia > Artiodactyla > Bovidae > Bos > Bos mutus. Next base: position 18,075,540 of record NC_091628.1, on the reverse strand, counting down.
AACTGTGTTTGGAGATAGGGTCTCAAGTGGTACATAAGTTAAAATGAGGACAGAAGTGTAAACCTAATTGAATCTGATTAGCATCCTTACATGAACAGGAAGTCTGGACACCCAAAGGGCACCAGGGATTTGTGCACAGGAAAACCATTCCAGAAGACAAGGAGAAGGCAGCCATCTGCAAACCAAGGAGGGAGGCCGCAGAAGAAACCAAACTTGCCCATAATTTATCTCGGACTTCCAGCCTCCAGAACTGTGAGAAAACACATTTCTGTTGTCTAACCCACTCAGTCTGTGGTATTTTTTATGGCACCCTTAGCAAACAAATATAATGACATTTAACATCAATGTGTCTCCAGGGAATTATGCTTGGAAAAAAAAGACAATCCCTAAGGTTAAATACTACATGATCTGATTTCCATTTCATTCTTGAAATTACAAAATACAGCTGACTCTTGAAGAATATGGCTGCAAACTGTGTGTTATATACTTTTTCAATAGTAAAGGCTACTGTTGTTTTCCAGTCGCTAAGTTGTGTCCAACTCTTTGCGACCCCACAGACTGCAGCACGCCAGGCTTCCTTGTCCTTCACTATCTCCTAGAATTTGCTCATATTCATGTCCATTGAGTTGGTGATGCTATCTAACCGTCTCATCCTGTGCTGCCGCCTGGCCCCCCTTGCCTTCTATCTTTTTCAGCATCAAGGTCTTTTCCAGTGAGGTAGCTCTTTTGCAAGACTATAGTACTACACTATAGGCATTTTTTTTCCAATAGTAAATATTATAGTACTACATGAGCTGAGATTGGCTAAACTCTCAGATGTGAAACTACAGAAATGGAGGAACCATGTATATGAAGAAACTGTGTATACAGAGGGTCAACCATAAGTAATACAGATTGTCGACTGTGTGGAGGTTTGCTGCCCCTAACCCCAGCACTATTCAAGGATCACCTGAATGTTATTTTTGAGTAAAGATCTTATTAAATGTCTATGTATAGTCAAACTGGTCTATTGGTATTATAAGATAATATTAATACTTGAAAAGATGATTATAATCATTGGTCACTTTTGGGGAATGTTATAAGACCAACTCATCAGTTTGAAAACTAGTCAATAAACACAAAGAATAAAGCACTTATCCTACCTTTCCTGAATGATCTATACTTCAGAATAAACACAGTTGATGGAGGAAAGTTTCTATTTACAGAAGAATTACAACTAATAATTGAAAAGGGAAAGATTAGTTCCTCTAATGGCTCCAGTCAATGGTCATCAATAATAGCTTACATTAAAAGAGAGAGAACAAGACATTATGTGTCTACCAATAGGCATACACAACAACATCTCTGAAGCATTTCTTCTGAAAAATATCAAACCAGGATCTGATCAGGCCTCTAGAATCATTTCTAGAAAACACAGAGAATTAGGAAATATGTTAAACAATGAAGGAGGTACAATCTGTAAAATACACACAGTAAAAAATCTCACAGGATAAAAACTCCAGTTTCTTCAACAAATACATTGAAAAAAAAGAATAAGAAAAGAAAGGAAAAGGGGGAGGGAAGGAAAAGGCAAAATCTACAGACTGAAAGAGATTTAAGACACAAATCAACCAATCACACTGTGTAGGCCTTATTTAAATCCTGAACTTACTGAAAAGAATTTCTGAAACAAGATAATTCAAACAATGGATATTTGATATTAAGGAATTTTCATTAATTTTATCAGATATGATGAACTGTGGTGCTTCTGTGTTTGGAGGGGATTGTCTTCTGGTGCAGCTTGTAGGATCTTAGTTTCCAAATCAGGGATTCAGTCCATGACCCCTGCAGTGGAAGTGTGGAATCCTGATCAGAGGAACACCAGGAAATTTCTTGTGGTCATTTTTTTAAAGAGTTCTTTTTTTTCCCCCCATACATACTGAAATATGTATAGATGAAATATCATATCTTGGATTTACTTTAAAATAATCTGGAGTCAGGGAGAAACAGAGTTTGGCCATGACTGATACTACTGAAGCTGGTTAAGAGTTATGTGAGAGTTCATACTATTTTCTTTAACCTACTTATATAAATATCTGAAACTCTCCAAAATAAAATGTCTTTAGAAATTAATCTTAGAACTAGAATCAGAAATAAAAGAACCTGCAGATATCCTACATCTGTAATACAAATGTAACACTCACGTCCATGTTCTTTAGCAGTTCACAGTCCATAGGGTCGCAGAGAGTCAGACGCGGCTGACGACACACACACAAACATGTTCTTAAATGTATTTTGCTCAGCAAAACCCACAAGCAATCAGAATATAAGCACCATCTTCAAGTAGATAGGGTGTATAAGGACTAAAAAATTACAGGTAAAGAAAATTTTCATTATACATAATTTTAAAATATATATTCTGCTAAGGTTATTAAGAAACCTCTTCATATTTTTGCAGCACAGCTTAAATAGAATGCCTAGTTTTACTCTAATTCCAAACTATTCTCTTCAATTATCTTTCTAAATGTAATTACCTCTAAAATGCTTCTATCAAGGGTAATATATTTCAAAGCCCTTGAATATATACACACACAAATAAACATACAAACATACAAATACACACACACACCCCTATGCAAAAGCCTAAAAGGATGATATTCAGATGTCATTTCTGCTTTTCAGATGAGCAAACTGAGACTGGGATTAACCAATTTGCCTAAAATCATATAGCTACATTACAACTACAATAAGAGTTTTTTGCCCTGAGGTCCAAGGTTTATTTCTTCTCTGCCACACTGTCATTCAAGATGCAGAAAGAGAACCAATATTCCAACAACTGATTTACCATAAGTCACAGTATGAGAAGGACATCTGACCAATTTCTTATTTTATTCATATGCTGTTAAGCAGCATGAACACAATTTAATCATATGACAGCAACCACATATTACACACTTACTAAACATTTATACAAAAAGGAGAAATTTCTAGACAAAATACCACAAACCTTTCCTTTAAAAGGATTAATATATGCTTTCCTGCACGTATAAACAACTTTTTTTTACTCTCAAGAACCTAAAAATGTGAATTTTAATGAAAGTGCCACATCAGAATCACTATACATCCATTTAAAACTTAAACCATTTTAACTGATCCTTAAATTCTTTTAAAAAATATTAATATAAGATTTTCTGCAGTAGCTCATTAGTCATGACCAAATATAAGCACTCATTTACACTAATAAATGCTTTATATGCATGAATTTAATCTACCAAATAACTCCAAGACCCAGAAATTATTGTTAGTTCCATTTACAAATAAGATAATTGAGACTTGGAGATTTTAGGTACCTTTTCAAGATCACAGAGGCAGTAAATGGCAGATTTGAAACTTGAGTTAGTCCAGTCTCATGACAAATTCTTGCTCTTAACCCATCCTTTGTTTCAATAAACATTATCTATTTTCAGTTGCCAAAAATTACCCTGAGTTACCACATTCTTCTTGTTTCAAAGAAGATAGCCAAGTACAACTAGAATGGCTGCATCAGAAACAGGTTCATTTTGTCACTCTCTGGCTTCTCAGCATTCACTGTGTCACATTCTCCCTTAGAAATTACCACATAAATGAAGATTAAATTATCAGGCCAACTCTCAAAAACTTAACTATCACTGAAAATAACATTTCTTGGAAGAGTCTAGTGAACTGTAACAGAAAAATACAACATCATCCTGTCATACCCAACGAAAAGATGCCCCAAATTCCAACTGTAACATGAAGTTCCTTTCTTATTTTCCTCAGCACACAACCAGGAATGACTTCTCATCTCTTAGTCCCCATCAAGAGCATCATCAGGAGATGAGTTTTAAACTATGCCAGTTCCCATGGAAGATAGGGACAAAGCCAGGAGAAAGAAAAGGGTAGGATAAAAAGCAGTAACATTTGTTTATTTATATATGTATATATGAAGGTCCGAAGCCCAAAACTATTACTGCTAGAATTCAGTCTTTTTAAAAAAGTTTCCTGTGAACTAGCCTGCAAATCTAACTACATTATTATACTTACTAAGAGATCTGGATTCCTGGGTCAGGAAGATCTGCTGGAGAAGGGATAGGCTACCCACTCCAGTGCTTCCCTTGTGGCTCAGCTGGTTAACAATCCACCTGTGATGTGGGAGACCTGGGTTCGGAAGATCCCCTGGAGAAGGGAAACACTACCCACTCCAGTATTCTGGCCTGGAGAATACCACGGATCAGAGTTCCATATAACTGAGTGACTTTCACTTTCAAGAAAGCTGGAACACAACTCACTTATTTGGCAACTATCTGCACTTACCAATACTATACCAATACTGTCTATAATCAACTACCCCTTTTCAACTTTCTGAAAAGTAAAAGCTTAGTATTTATGGAAGATAGAGAAGTGAAGGAGTGATGACTCTCTTTAACAGCATACACAAAGAAATGGCTTTGTACATGATGTACCCAAATCAGTGGAAATATATATTAGGTGCTTTGGGATGATAATACCAAAGTCATTCATCCAAGATACTTCAAGAATGCCTTTTTAGTATGCAGTTCTAGAATATGTTCAAATCTTTGGAAATTGTGAGGTTTATTTTCTCTTTTTTTTTATTACCAGATACTGAAGCTGAAACTCCAATACTTTGGCCACCTCATGCGAAGAGTTGACTCACTGGAAAAGACCCTGATGCTGGGAGGGATTGGGGCAGGAGGAGAAGGGGACGACAGAGGATGGAGATGGCTGGATGGCATCACTGACTCGATGGACATGAGTTTGAGTGAACTCCGGGAGTTGGTGATGGACAGGGAGGTCTCGCGTGCTGCAATTCATGGGGTCACAAAGAGTTGGACACGACTGAGCGACTGAACTGACAGACCAAATGCTTGTGTTCCCCTCAAATTCAGATGCTGAAAACCTGATGCCCAACAAGATGATATCAGGAGGTAGAGCCTTCAGGAGTGATTAGGTCAGTAGGGAAGGGCCCTCATGAATGGAATCAGTGCCCTTCTGAAAGAGGCCAGCAAAAGCTCCCACCAGTTCTGCCAACTGAGGCCAGTGACAAGGCACTATCTGTGAATTCCCTGTGAATAAAGAAGTGTGCCTTTACTAGACCCAGAATCTGCCTGCACCATGATCTTGGACTTCCCAGCTCCAGAAGAGTGAGAAATAAATTTCTATTGTTTACAAGCTATCCAGTCTAAGATATTTATTTTAATAGTCCAAACAGACTAAAACACTAGAGATTTTTTTTAACAGTTATAAATAGTATTTTTATGGGATGTATATAAACATATTTTGCTGCGTTGATTGGATGAGTAAAAAACCAAGTCAGCAGTGTACTCTAATACAATGCTGAATGAAAACGTAAACTCATTAAAAGTGATTAGAGTGCAATTTAGCAAAAATTACCAATAGTTTTATAAATGCTCATAGCTTCTGACTCAGTAATTCAAATTGTAAGAATTTATCTTAATAATCAGAGATTTGTTCATTAATCCATTTAACAAATAATTGAAGACTTAATTTGTGCCAGGTATCACTCTTATGAATAAGGATGTTTATCACATTGTGTATACAGCTCCAAAAAGTTGGGGGGGAAATGTCAAATAACAGAAAGCTAACAAATCAGAATACATCTAATGGATAAAATATTATAACACCACTGGAAATGACATTATCAAATATATCAAAAAATATTTAACAACATAAAATGCTCATGTTAAGAAAAAAAATTTTTTTAATTTTACAAAAACTACATGTAATTACATATATAACTATATGTATGATCCCAAATCTGTGTTTTAGATCTTATTAGTCAAGATCCTAAGTTACTCAATCTCACTCAGCTTCAGTATCTTCATTTATAAAACGAAGATTTTACATTTTACATGTAAAATAAGGATTTTATGCTTCACATCTTAAAGGCTTGTCAGATGAGTTACTTGCAAAGTGCTTACAATATTCTCTAGTACATATAAAGTGTCAATAATTATTTGCTAGTGATATTATTATATACATAGATGTTGAATATATATGTGTATGTAAAAATGGAATATCAAAATATTATCAAAGATTCTGAATTCTAAATAAATAATTATAAGGGAATCAGGAAATTTCAATACTGATTATGCATTATGATATTAAAATTATTTTATGAGTCATTTTTTGTTTTTTAAAAAGTCTTTATAGCATAGTGAACTATTTATGAATAAAATATAAAACCTAAGATTTGTTTTAAAATACTTTGGTAAGGGGCTTACATGGAGAGATGGGTTTTTAAAAATTTTTAATGTTATCAGAAATAAACTACCTCTGGGTAATAGGATTATTAGTAGCTTTGCTTTATAAATTTTCCACTTTCCAAATTTTCTATGGTGATTAAAAATTATTTCTGAAATTAAGAAAATGTTTTCAAAAAATTTTGACATTCCTTACCAATACTCCATCCACGGATGAAACTTTTTCCCAAGTTAACCAAGCTCTTTCTCTGACATGATCTGGTAGCTTTAATTTCTGACATAATGCAGTAAAATCAGGTTCTTCAGTTTCTTCAAACTCAAGCCTACCAAATGAAAAAATATATAATAGGCACATATTTCAATCAAATTAATCAGATAAATATTTGTTTCAATAGTTTGCACAGAATAGCACTATCCTGAAAGACAGCATCACTAAATACTTTAGAATCTTATTTATCTTTGAAAAAAATTACACTTAGAATTTAAACATATATTCATCTTTTTCAGTCTTTCCAGAATGGTAATACCACACAGTGAAAAATGTTTGCTGGTCTGGTGAATCACATACTTCAGAGCAGCAAAGTAGCTTAAAGTAAGTACAAGAGCTAAAACTGTTTGGGAAAGTTGGGTTGGTTAACAGCAAGAGGAAAGCAATAGATAATATTACAAAACCAATTTAATATCATTAACTTTTGCTAAAATTCGGTCTACCCTTCACAGTGTTTTATTTAATCTACTTACTAGTAGTTCTTAGATGAGGAATAAATTCAGCCTTTTCTTCCTGATTTTCCTTAACCAAAACAGGCAGTCAAAAAATTCTTCTTGGCTAATTCTTTTTCAATCAGTTAATGTCTACTTGACCTCTAATAATAATAGTAGTAGTACAAGGAATAGCTTATAATTTTTTAGTATTTATTATGATCCCACACAAAGTACCTTAGATGAAGGTAGATTGAATCCCCACATTGGCCTATTAGGTAAGTCCTCTTACCCTGTTTTACAGATAAATACTAAATCAGAGAAGTTAAAGCACTCACTTGAAATCACAGACAGTATGTCAGAAACCCTGATAGAAACCCAATAATCTAACTCTATAATCCTGGCCCTTGAGCACTATTCCAGACTGCCAACCCTTCTCTGAAACATAATTAACTTTTGGTTATCTCAAGAATGAAGATGGTGTGCTGTTTCCCTTAAGTAAACTTTCAATTCTCAAAGCTGACATGGGCTCCATCACTGGAAATGCAGTTGGACTGGGCCCTGAACCCACCCCAGGTAAAATTCTTGGCTTCAGACTGCCAGGCAGTGGTTCTATCTCTGTTAAGTAGTTAACCTGTAGTTTGATAGCCCATAAGGACACATTTTATGGGTAAGAATAATCAAGAACAGACTATCTTGCGTGGTTCTGACTTAAAGAATTTGTGATAGTTTCGTCATTTAAAAGTATATAAAATTAAGTGTTGGAAAATAGAAGGAAAAAAGACTTTCTTTTCCCAGGTGATGGTCAGAACTTCAATATTTCTGGTTACTCTACAATATTCAAGAATGCTTCCAAGCTCTGTGGATAACAGGGTTCTTTGCAGTAGACTTCACTGCTCTTACCAAAGGGAAACTGGAAAATACTGGACATATCAGAGTTTAATCAGAAACTAATGTCTTCTCCTAGAACATCCCTGGGCTTTCTTTTTTTTTTTTCCCCCACTAGTGAGAATGATTTTTAATTGATAAGACAGTCATATATGAATTTCTAATAGCCCTTCACAAGCCATTTCCAAAAGCTTTTCCCAATCTTTAACAATTTGTCCCGAATTCTCTTAGTGCAGGGGGAGGTGAAAGAAATAGGACCTGCTGATGGGCTAGAACTGTGGGAAGGAGACAGAAAGGAGTCTCATTTCACTGTAATTGATGTGCAGTCTCAAAGCAGGGCCAACTCTGACAATAATAATGGATAATTATACTCGTTCAATTTTTGGTTCTAACCATAAAGCATCACAATCAAGAAAAATAAGATGTTGCAATACATTATCTCCCTTGTCAAGTTCCACTGCATTATCGTAGACTTGCTTAAATTTAGAATCCACTTACGAGAAGAAAAATAATTCCACGTGAGCACAAAAACACTCGTTTTGTACTACAACAAACGAAACAAACAAACAAAAAAAAACAACAAGGACACCAGGATCCTTGCTGGCTCAAAGCCAAAAGGCAAAATGGAAGAAATAACGAAGCACGCTGAAGCCAATGAAAATACGCAACAAGAGTTCTGGAAAACAAGAGAAAAGTTTAGGAACTTTTAAGCTCTTGGGCTAAACGTCTCACAATATTTTTGCCCAGGCACGAGTTCTTTCTAAAGAGTTACGTTCCATCAGTCACTACCGATGGCCGTGAATCCTCAAGACCGAAAACCCCCTTCTAAGAGAACGCCACAAGGCGCCTCAGCCGAGCTTCCTGGGGGATAACTGACACTCAGGACCCTACCCTTCACGTCCGCGGGCATCTCTGCCGCCGCATCCAAGGCTTTTCTGGCTGTCTCTCCCAGGACTGGGCTTCAGATACAGCTGCGCGCCCAGAGGGGGTGGAAAAAAAAAAAACAACTTCCAACTGTTGCATCGTTAGAGACCAAAAGAGAAAGTCAAAAGACCACTGGAGGACTACAAATCTCAACGGGGAGAAAAACCTGTCCAGCAGACACCAGTTAGTTCTTTTCTTTTTTTTCTCTTTTGCGTGTGATGGGGTCTTGAAATCACCCGCCGGATGCGCAGGGCCGTCTCGCGGAGCAAAGGCGGCACCTGTCACTTCGCTCAGCGACCCGAGCCCCACCCGCCCGACACCTGTCAAGCTGGAGCCGAGACCCCCTCCCGGCCGCCCTCCCCTGGCGGCGCCCGCACCCAGACCCCTGTCAGCTCCCTCCGGGCGCTCCGCCGCGAGGGGTGGTGGAGGGGGGACCGTCCTCCCGCCCGGACCGGCGCCCCGCGGGGACGCGCCCCCGCCTAGACGCCGCGGCGCCCGCCGACGCAGCCTCGGGGCGCCCTCCCCGTTCGCCGCCCGCCGCCGGTGGCTCGGCCCGCTCACCTGGCCAGAGGCAGGTCCTCGGAGCCGCTGTCCTGCTCGGGGTCCTCCTCAGGGGGCGGCGGCGGGGGTTCCGCGGCGGCGGCGGCGGCGGCGGCTGCTGCTGCTCTCCGGGGGGTTTTGGGCGGCATGACGCGCTCGCTGGGCAGGCGCCGGCGGGCGCTGGAGGAGGGCCGGGGAAGGGAGAGGACGCGCGCACCTCGGGCACGCCCCGTCCTCGGCCGACTCCCGTTACAAAAATAATTTGAACGTTCCCCTGAGAAAAAAACCGGGCCGGCCCTCCCTCGCCCGGCAACCGAGCGCCGCGGCCAACCGCGGGAAAACGTCACTTCCGCCCGCGGCGTCACGTCCGCGAGGCTCCCGGGCCCGCCGGCGTCGGGAGGGCACCGGGGTGCTGGGCTAGGCGAGGCAAGGCGAGGCGAGGCGCGGGCCGGGCGGGCGGGGAGTCCCGGGCCGGCAACCCAGGCGGCCGCCCGGAGGCAGCAGCCGCTGCCGCCGCCTCAGCCTGCCTCTTCTCGAAACTCGCCCCTGCGGGCGTGGGTGGCCGAGTAAGGGCGCTGCCCGGCCCGGTGGGTACGCGCGGGCTCCCTCGCTATAGCCGGGTGGATCCGGGACTGCAGCCGAGGCCCCCGCCGGGGAGTATCGGGCGAGCGCACCCGGGGCGGGCACGCCCCTCTCCTCCGTGGGCGGCACCCTCCCGCTCGCCCGCGCTCCTCCCGCTCAATCCGTTAAGCGAAGTCAGCCAAAACAAAAACAAATACCCTCTGGGACACCTATGAGGAGCTGGATATTGCCCACTACTAGCGGAGACCAAGTATGGGACGACGAACCTGGCCTTTTGAGAGTTCTTTGAGGGAAGAGGGGTGGGGGCTGCGGGCAAAGAACTGATGACAAGGTGCTGCGCGGTTTTAATAGTAGCGTAAAACCAGGAAGCACCATCGAAACGTCTAAAGGACATCTTCACAGGAGCAGGGGCATTTGAATAGAAGTTTGCCAGACGGACCTCACCTCTAAGGAGGACTTACTATGTGCGCAAGGGATTGTTCTGGCCATTTTACCTCATTATCTTACCGAATCCTCAGAAACAGCCCTTTAAAATGAGTTGTAGTCGTATTACACTTTAGATAGGGAAAACAGGCTCAAAAGAGTTAATTCATTTGCCCAGTACTCCAGTATTCTGGCTTGGAGAATTCCATGGACAGAGGAGCTGACAGGCTACAGACCATGGGGTCTCTAAGAATCAGATACGACTGAGTGACTTACACACACACACAGAGAGCCGATGGGTGTAGAGGTTTTGAACCCAGATATATTTGACTCTACTTATCCATTACGTTGTGTTAAAGAAAACACCAAGAGGAGAGAAATAGCATGTGCAAGGCACAAAGACATCAGAAAAGAGTTTGCAGGAATTACTGTGGTCAAACACTGACTTAGAAACTGTTTCCTGTCTCTTGGTATTTACTTATGCTAATAGATTGCCTAGTTTGAGTACCTGCTTTTGTCTCACTGGCAGATGCTATGGGTTGCCAGCTCGGAGCTTCGAAACTGAGGTGCTATGAATAAAATACAGCTGTGCTCTGATGTGAATTCCCTCATCCGTGGAACAGCTCAGCAGGGCTGAGGCAGCCAACGCCTTCAGGCAAGTGGTAGCTCTTGGGTTTATCCCTGTGGGCCATACAATGGATTATCATTTTCTGTGTATATTATGGTGTATGCCAGAATGTGAAAAGGGGTTAGCAGTTATTGGCCTACTCAACAACAAGTTCTGCCTAAGTTCAGAAACTCTCTCTTGTGGACTCAAAAGTTTATCAGGAGTTAGGGTCCATGCCCAGACCCAACTTCAGAGGCCAAATACCATCACAGCGGTAATTCCACTCATTTTTCCCAGGATTCAAGTAGGGTAGTAAGGAACACAGGGTACAGTTTTGGTTTTTGTAAGATGCAGTTTTGGTTTTTGCAAGATCAAAGACAGTCAGCTGGGAGCCTCTAAAATGAGATACAGATGACATAGTTCTACCCCTTAACTATTTTGAGAATGTGTCACTTGCAATTGCTGCAGCCATAGTGACTTAAGACAAGCTGACCTGAGGATGAGGCAGAAATACTAAAGATAGCTCAGTAGTAATATCAGAAAATCTGGGTCTTTGGTGACGTGACTGAGCCTCTGATTTGACTGGCCCTGGAGCTGACCTTGATGGAGCTGGGCTTTTCAGTTGTTTCCACCAAAAAGCATCAAAACCAATAATTTTGCTCCAGTGAACTCCTTCCATATAGAGACTAGTCATTAATGTAGCCTTAGTACCTAACATGGTGTTGGGCACACGGTAAATGCTTCTTTGCTAAAACTCGGGATGGAGTCAAAGTAGAGGAAAATCTGGGAACTGAAGTAAACTCTCTTCATATATAGATATGACTTGCTTTATTAAACCCATTTTGTCAATACCTGAGTTTACTGTAATTATGATAGCTCAGAGATTTCTCACTTTACAAAACGATGTGTATCTTACCATGGATACATTTAAAGTCCTGGGAATTCCCAGTGGTTAAGTCTCTGAGCATTAAATCCAGTGGATAAGACTCTGCGCTTCCAAAGCAGGGGGCACGGGCTTGAGCCTTGGTTGGGGAACTAAGGTCATGTACACTGTTTGATGTAGCCAAAATAAAGTCCTTATACAAAACTCAGGAGAAACTGAATCAATTAAAAATCCCTGTATTCCTCCCACAGCTTTCTGTTGCATTGCCAAAGAAGTGTTAGAAAGTCTACAGATTCTCCAAGGAAGTTTCCCCCGATCTTTCTGCACCTTCATAGTAGTTTTAAGATTACTGTAAAACCAAAAAAAAAAAAAAATTCTGTCTTAGATTTTCTGCCTGGAGACAGAACTCTCTTCAGTTTGAGGCCCCTTCAGTGATATCAGACCTTTTTTTTTTTTTTTAAGCCTTCCGTAGTCTAAGTCTACCTTTGACTTTTTTTTTTTGATTTTTTTTTTTTTCGCTGTGCTGGTTCTTTGTCCTGGTGCACAGCCTCTTCATTGTGGTGCGTGAGCCTTCTCTGGTTGCGGAGCACCAGCTCTAGAGTTGGAGGGCTTAGTAGTTGCAGCAACAGGCCAGCTGCCCTGTGGCATGCGGGATCTTAGTTCCAGGACCAGGGATCAAACCCTTGTCCCCCGCGTTGGAAGGCAGATTCTTAACCACATTGGCCCATCAGCAAAGCCCCTCGACCTCCTTGTAAACTGCCACACTGTCTCCATTTCTTTCCCATCTAGCTTCTTGAAAGGGTAGTCCCCGTGTGCGCTTCTCTTGCAACTCCTCAGCCTGCTAGTGTTGCCTCCAGCGCTCCACTGAAACCACTCTCTCAAAGGTCACCAGTGTCCTAATTGTCAACTCATGGCTTCCTTTTGGTCTCAACCTACTTGACCTTTATTGCAGTTAACACAGTGAACTACTTCCTCTTAAAGCTTCCATAGTCTTCCACAAATTCGTGGTCTCCTTGTTCCCCTCCTCTCTTCTGTTACTTCATAAACGCCTCTACTAGTTCTTCTAGCAGTGCTGCTTAAAGTGTGGTTCTTGGACCAGTGCCAGTCTGCAAACTACTTCTGTTTAGTACACAAGGAAATAAGGACAGAAGTTAAGAGTAAACGTTTCAGGCTTCCCTGCTGGCTAAGACAGTAAAGAATCCACCTGCAAAGCAGGAGACCTGGGTTCGATCCCTGGGTTGGGACGATCCCCTGGAGAAGGGAAAGGCTACCCACTCCAGTACTCTTGCCTGGAAAATTCCATGAAAAGAGGAGTCTGGTGGACTACAGTCCATGAGGGTCACAAAAATATAATTAGCATTCTATAAACATGAAAAAAAAGAGTAAATGTTTCACAGCATTTATAGGAGTTTAACATTTCAGCAGCATCCAAGCATGTGATCGTTGGACACCTCTGGTTAAACAGAGTATAGAGTGGTTCAGATTTCTCCAACTTGTGTGACAAATAGTAGGTGTGTGGCACGAATTGTAGGTCTGTGTCCTTGTCACGTGCTATAGGACCACATTAGTGAAAGAGTGAAATTTTTAAGGTTAGTTTGTCAACTGTAAGCCAAAAGTGAATAAAAATATGTGGAAATGTAAATTTTTCCGTTTACAACTAGTTATTTTTACAGTCATTTTATTTTTACAGCCATTTTCATTTTTAATCAAGCCTGTTTTTGAAATTCACAGCTAAAGTTGGGAAGTAAAATTTGTGTCATTTATTTTTAACCCTAAATTACAGATGGTGAAATAAGCCTTTTCTGTCTTGTCAAGAAAAGACACATCAGTAGTGGGTTAGTAATGATAGTAGTAAACCGAATAATAACCAGAGAAGTAATTCCAAAGAATTAAATATCTGAGTGTTTGTATTAACTTTGCTTAGAAGTGAAATTCCCCATCTACTGAGTTCACAGCCATATCTCATAGCAAAGTACTGAAACTATGAACTGACTGATGAAGCAAGGCCATCAAATTTCAGTGGCATTTATACATAAAACATAAAAAAACTATGAATTTGAGAAAACATTTTGGATTTTTATTTTCTATGAAAATAGACGCACATAGGGGATTCATGAATCCAGAATTCCTTTCTTTCATTGAAAGATAATTTAAATGTAACTATTAACGTAATAGGATAAATCTTTGGAGCAGGCTACTGATGAAGAATTGAAAATGAATTTTTAAAATAAAGCATCATTTGCTTCATTTGGAGTAAAAGTTAAGAATGAATATCTGAGCTTACTGAATTTCCTTTAAAATCTCAGTGGTTAGGACCCAGCACTGTTGCTTCCTGGGCCCAGTTTCTATCCCTCCTTGGGGAACTAATGTCCCGCAAGCCTCGTGGCGAAAAAAAAAAAAAAAAGTAAAGTCTTTTCTTCCATTTCCTTAAACATACCTTTAAGAGACTGATTGCTCTGCTATTAGTATTCTTAAATACAACACAGAAACAGTTTAGGGACTTCTGTGGTGGTCCAGCAGTTAAGACTCCTCACTTCTACTGCAGTGGGTGTGAGTTTGATCCCTGATCAGGGAACTAAGATCCCAACTGCCCCACAGTGTGGCCAAAAAATAAAAATAAAAACAACGGAAAATAGCAACAACAACAACAAAGAAACAATTTAAATATACATTATGCTAGTGGCATTGTCAGCAACCAAGCTACATTAGAGGACTTAACAAGGAAGAAACACATCCAATTATCATGTTAAAAACTTTAAATGTTAACAGATGTAAAATATTAAATATTGTTATAGTATTTAATATAGGAAATTGTCACTTCACTGCCAACCTTTTGTTTAGACCGTGGAGTGATGGAAAATTAAGGGTGTATTAGCTATTCTCTATATTGATCACCTATCTGTACACTTTCAGTGAACAAAGTGCAGTTGTTATAGTTTTTTCCTTTTATCTTATGTTATTTTTTGTTTTAATTCTGTTTTTCGAAATGCAGTTTTATGTCTGAAATACTTGAAAGTGTGAGTGAGCTTGTGTTTGGTGTGCCATTTTTGTTTCATTTCGTTTTTCTAGTGCTTTTCCATATTTTACTTTCCAAAAATTTATGTTTCACAAAAAATTAAAATTAGAAAGTTCATTCCTTTATGGGTGCTGTGAGATAGCACTGGCCTAGAAGATCTTCATCTCTCTTCTATTCTTGCTCTATTTCGTTCCCATGATTTAAGTCACCTCCCACGTGTGTGTGCTTAGATTCTTTCTGATTTCAAGGAATAGAAACCTACTCAGTTTACCTGAATTATTCAGGGTTTAAAAAGGCAATGCCAAAGAATGCTCAAACTACCGCACAATTGCACTCATCTCACACTCTAGTAAAGTAATGCTCAAAATTCTCCAAAGCAGGCTTCAGCAATGCGTGAACTGTGAACTTCCTGATGTTCAAGCTAGTTTTAGAAAAGGCAGAGGAACCAGAGATCAAATTGCCAACATCCACTGGATCATGGAAAAAGCAAGAAGTTCCAGAAAAACATCTATTTCTGCTTTATTGACTATGCCAAAGCCTTTGACTGTGTGGATCACAATAAACTGTGGAAAATTCTGAAAGAGATAGCATACCAGACAACCCGACCTACCTCTTGAGAAACCTGTATGCAGGTCAGGAAGCAACAGTTAGAACTGGGCATGGAACAACAGACTGGTTCCAAATAGGAAAAGGAGTATATCAAGGCTGTATATTGTCACCCTGCTTATTTAACTTATATGCAGAGTACATCATGAGAAACGCTGGGCTGGAAGAAGCACAAGCTGGAATCAAGATTGCTGGGAGAAATAGCAATAACCTCAGATATGCAGATGACACCACCCTTAGGGGAGAAAGTGAAGAGGAACTAAAGAACCTCTTGATGAAAGTGAAAGAGGAGAGTGAAAAAGTTGGCTTAAAGCTCAACATTCAGAAAACTAAGATCATGGCATCTGGTCCCATCACTTCATGGCAAAGAGATGGGGAAACAGTGGACACAGTGTCAGACTTTATTTTTCTGGGCTCCAAAATCACTGCAGATGGTGATTGCAGCCATGAAATTAAAAGACGCTTACTCCTTGGAAGGAAAGTTATGACCAACCTAGACAGCATATTAAAAAGCAGAGACATTACTTTGCCAACAAAGGTCTGTCTAGTCAAGGCTATGGTTTTTCCAGTGGTCATGTATGGATGTGAGAGTTGGACTATAAAGAAAGCTGAGCACCAAAGAATTGATGCTTTTGAACTTTGGTGTTGGAGAAGACTGTTGAATGTCCCTTGGACTGCAAGGAGATTCAACTAGTCCATCCTAAAGGAGATCAGTCCTGGGTGTTCACTGGAAGGACTAATGCTGAAGCTGAAACTCCAATACTTTGGCCACCTCATGCGAGGAGTTGACTCATTGGAAAAGACCCTGATGCTGGGGAGGTTGGGGGCCGGAGGAGAAGGGGACGACAGAGGATGAGATGGCTGGATGGCATCACCGACTTGATGAACATGAGTTTGGGTGAACTCCGGGAGTTGGTGATGGACAGGGAGGCCTGGCGTGCTGCGGTTCATGGGGTCACAAAGAGTTGGACATGACTGAGCAATTGAACTGAACTGAACTGATGATTAATTTAGAGGGAAAAAGAGTAGAAGACCAAAGAAAGATTCCCTGCTGCTGCATCCATGTATTTTGTCATCTATCCAGCAGCAGGCACTGTGAACGCTGCTATTCTTCATCTCTTTGTTCTGTTCTCCTGCCACAAGAACCTTCTCTCCATGCTACCAATTCACACTCTTCAGGAGAGAAAACGTGATCAATCCCCCTACTAAACTGTAATTTATATTAACAGGATCAGATAACATAATTCATGGAGCTCGGTGTCAAATGAAAATGTAGAGCCTATTGTTCGAAAATTATTGAGACTTCCAAGATGGTGACAACAGAGCTTTAAATCAAGTTCAAGGCCCTTCTAACGTGGAGTGTTACAGAACTGCATGGTCTACATGCCCCAAAAGCCAGGTCTGTCCATGAGGGTAGATCTATGTCTGTTCCGCTAAGTAGCATATCCCCATGACTAGCATGTGTCCACAACACTGAGCAGTCAGTTGGGTAGCCAGTTTAGTACTACACTATTATACTGGGTTGACCAAAAAGTTTGTTTGGGTTTTTCCATATGATCTTCCAAACAAACTTTTTGGCAACCCAGTATTAGTTTCCCCTCCTCTCCTGCCCACTCCCGTCTTCACTCCTTTTTCTTTCAAATGGCCCTAAGGCTCTATTTTCTAGAGAATCCAAGCTAAAAGACTTGGCACCAGGCTAAACTCCAGTTAGAATGGGGATCAATGGGGTTTTGACTCAACACCACATTCTGTGGTTAAGTCATTGGAAAACAGAATGTGGATGGATCTAAGGGAATGAGAATAAAGCATTTCTATCTTTGTGTCTCATGTTCATTTTCACCAAAGAGCATCTACCACAGCAGAGGTCCTCAGGCACCAGGTGAACAAGATAATTGTGGTATCAGCTAGCACAAAGAGCCTGTGATAGAAAGGTCATGGTGGCAGGGATGAAAGTCTTGGCATGGGTCCAAAACTATGGTCTCTTCACCAATTCTGTTCTAGCTAGATTACTAGTTGGTGCCATTGCTGAACTCCCAACTTGCTATTTGCGGAGACCAAAACTGAGCCTTTGATGAGGCATTACTCATGAGAAGACTGTCTGCCACTTGATGGCAGATTGATTACACTGAGAAGGAGGAGATAGTGATTCATCTTTATCAGAACCGGTGACTATTGTGGTTATGAGCTTGCCTTCCTGGCCCTCAGTGCCTCTGCCAGCACCACAACTCAATTTATGGAAGCCTAATATACTGACCAGTTGATCCTAAAGGAAATCAACCCTGAATATTCATTGGAAGAACTGATGGTGAAGCTGAAATTCCCATTCTTTGGCCACCTAATGTGAAGAACTGACTCATTGGAAAAGACCCTGATGCTGGGAAAGATTGAAGGTGAGAGGAGAAGGGGACGACAGAGGATGAGATGGTCGGGTATCACTGACCCAGTGGACAGGAATTTAAGCAAAGTCCAGGGAACACTGGAGGTCAGAGGAGCCTGGCATGCTGCACTTCATGGGGTCACAGGGTCAGACACAACTTAGCAACTGAAGAACAACAATATATTGACATGATTTCTCTCATAATAATGGCTCAGATCAAATAATCCATTTTATGACAAAAGAGAAACAATGAACACATGACCAGGGGCCCCTCTGGTTTTACTGTGGGACATGTCTATATTAGATAGATCTTATTGCATTAACAGAACACTCCAGACTTAGCACATTCCAGACTGCAGGAACCTCCTTGCAAAATACAGTATAAGCACCAAACCGACTGATCATATATGATGCTGTGGCCCCCAACAACTAAAATATAAGGGTATAAGAAAGAAAGAATGGAGATAGAATTAGCCCCTTGTGGTGGATGAATGGGGCTTCCCTGGTGGCTCAGATGGTAAAGAATCTGCCTACAATCCAAGAGACCCAGGTTTGATCCCTGGGTTGGGATGATCCCCTGGAGAAGGGAATGGCTACCCACTCCAGTATCCTTGCCTAGAGAATTCTAAGGACAGAGGAGCCTGGTGGGCTACAGTCCATGGGGTGAGGTGGATGGATGCTGTTGGTGCTTTGCTTAAATCTCCTTTTTCTACTGGCACTCATCCCCCAGCTAATGTGAGTGTTGACTGGGGATTGTCCTCAGCCAAATGGGAGTTGCCTCGTCTATGACATCTATAGTCCCTGACCCCTCATCTATGACATCTGTACTCCCTGATCTTAGTTCCCTGAGCAGGGATGGAACCCATGACCCTGCATTGGAAGAGCGGGGTCTTAACCTTTGGACAGCCCAGCAAGTTCTGGTCCCAGAGTTTTTCAGTTGGCAATGAGGAATGAGATGTTGAGGGACCAGACAACACCTAGACATGCATAACCCAGAAATGTGGGAGATTTAATGTCTGAGGAGAAAAATTTTATCTCTTATTTATTTTATGTATCAAACAAAGGAAAAAACAAGGGGATTTAACAGATTTTTTTTCTTTTTTATCTTTTGACCACACCAAGAGGCATGTGGGTTCTTAGTTCCCTGACCAGTGAGCAAACCTGTGTGCCCTGCCTTGGAAGTATGGAGTGTTAACCACTGGATTGCCAGGGAAATCCCTAACATAAATTCTTTGTCTTCTTTTTCCCAGAAGTTTGTTCTGAGATTAGGGTCATTTATATTGTCTTTTGAAAGATGCTCTCATAAGACTGAGCAGTTATTACCAGTTGTGTTTAATATACAGTGATGTCAAGTTCAGGCTTCCCTGGTGGCTCAGTGATGAAGGATCCACCTGCCAGTGCAGGAAACAAAGGTTTGATCCCTGAAAAAGAAAATGGCAACCCACTCCAGTATTCTTGCCTGGGAAATCCCACAGAGGAGCCTGGCAGACTACAGTCTATGGGATTGTAAAAGTCAGACATGACTTAGCAACTGAGCACAAACACTCACACAATGTCCAGTTCATAGAAGAAGCGATAAAGTGCATATATTAATACATGTAGGATGAAGAATAATGTGTAGACACAGGTTATCTCTCTTCATTCACTTTATTTTTATACAATAAGTTTAGACTTGTGCAATTCTATGTATGGTGTTCTATGATACGAGAAAACTATAATTTTAATTTACAAATCTATACAATCATTATTGTGAGATTCTTACATTATATGTAAAGTTGTATAATATTAGTTCATCACAGTACATATTATAATCACAGAGCAATCAATCTCTAAAAAATGAAAAAAAGACATAACTGAAAAAGAAATACACTTCAATTAGAAACCAGGATACAAAAGCAAGACATGACAATATGCTTTTTATTAATATAAGGAAGTGAAAGTGAAAGTTGCTCAGTCGTCTCTGACTCTTTGCAATCCCATGGACTATACAGTCCATGGAATTCTCCAGGCCAGAATACTGGAGTGGGTAGCCTTTCCCGTCTCCAGGGGATCTTCCCAACCCAGGGATCGAACTCAGGTGTCCCACATTGCAGGTGGATTCTTTACCAGCTGAGCCAGAAGGGAAGTAATATAAGAGATTTACTTTAAATACGAAGACACGACTAGGTTAAAGTGATGGACATAAATATGCCATGAAGATATTAATCATAAGTTAGAGCTTCTATTTTAATATAAAAAAAGTAGACTGGGACTTCCTGATGGTCCAGGGGCTACGACTCTGCACTACTAATGCAGGGGGCCCGGGTTCAATCCCTGGTCAGGGAACTAGGTCCCACACACTGCAGCTAAGAGTTCGCACACTGCAAGTAAAGATCCTGCGTGCCACAACTAAGACTTGGTGTAGCCAAATAAAAACAAATATTAGGAAAAAAAGGAAGTAGGCTTCAGAACAAGGAGTTTTACCAGAGACGAAAAGGATATTTCATATTGATAAAAGAATCATTCAAGAAGATATAATACTTTTAAATATGCATATGTCAAATATAACTTCAAATTCATGATGTAAGAATTGACAGAACTTA
Organism: Bos mutus; assembly: GCF_027580195.1. Taxonomy (NCBI): domain Eukaryota; kingdom Metazoa; phylum Chordata; class Mammalia; order Artiodactyla; family Bovidae; genus Bos; species Bos mutus. Next base: position 18,055,174 of record NC_091628.1, on the reverse strand, counting down.
AGGAAAAGACCCTGATGCTGGGAGGGATTGGGGGCAGGAGGAGAAGGGGACGACAGAAGATGAGATGGCTGGATGGCATCACCGACTTGATGGACATGAGTCTGAGTAAACTCCGGGAGTTGGTGATGGACAGGGAGGCCTGGCGTGCTGTGATTCATGGGGTCACAAATAGTTGGACACGACTGAGCGACTGAACTGAACTGAACTGAACTGAAGGGAGAAATAGACAAATCCTTAGTTGTGGTTAGTGATCATAGCACTTATTTCACAGGAATTGATAAAAACAAGTACACAAAAATAATTGAGCATTTTCTAGATTTTTTTGTATTGATCTCTAATTTGAATCTGCTAAGCCCAAAAAACATACTGTTTGATTTCAGTCATTTGAGATTTATTCAGACTCGTATTATGGCCCAACCTATGGTCTGTCTTGGGAAATCTTCTATGTGTCTTTTAAAAGATGTGTATTCTGTAGTTGATGGGTATAATAGTCTAAATATCAATTAGCTTCATTTTTATATAGTGTGATGTAGGAGTGATGGCTCATTTTTTCCATATAAAGGCTCAGTGATTTCAGTACTATTTGTGAGAATCTTTGTGAACAGAATGTATAAAGAACTCTTCCAACTCAACAATAAAAAGACAAACAACCCAACTTTTTAAATGTTTAAAAACTTTTAAAATACTTGAAAAGACATTTGCCAAAGGAAGATATATGAGTGTTCAATAAGCACATGGAGAAATGTTCAGTGTATTAGACATTGCCGCTGCTGCTAAGTCGCTTCAGTCACGTCCAACTCTGTGTGACCCCGGAGACGGCAGCCCACCAGGCTCCCCCGTCCCTGGGATTCTCCGGGCAAGAACACTGGAGTGGGTTGCCATTTCCTTCTCCAATTCATGAAAGTGATAAGTGAAAGTGAAGTCTCTCAGTCGTGTCCGACTCTTAGTGACCCCATGGACTGCAGCCTACCAGGCTCCTCCGTCCATGGGATTTTCCAGGCAAGAGTACTGGAGTGGGTTGCCATAGGGAAACTCAAAACCATACTCTCCAACAACTAAAATGCCTCGAATTTAAAAGAAGGCAACACCAAATGCTGACAAAGATAGGAAGCAACCAAAACTCTCATTCATTTATGGTGGGAGAATGCAGTCCACACACTCCTAAGGTGGCCCTCTGTGATCCCTACCCCTTAGTATCCCTGCCCTGTGTTTGCCCCCTCCTCTTGAGGGTGAGTGGAACTTGTAATGGAATATGGCAATAGAATGTGGCAAAGGAGATGGGATATGCTATGCTATGCTATGCTAAGTCACTTCAGTTGTGTCCGACTCTGTGTGACCCCATAGAGGGCAGCCCACCAGGCTCCCCTATCCCTGGGATTCTCCAGGCAAGAACACTGGAGTGGGTTGCCATTTCCTTCTCCAATGCGTGAAAGTGAAAAGTGAAAGTGAAGTCGCTCTGTCGTGTCTGACTCTTAGCAACCCCATGGACTGCAGCCTACCAGGCTCCTCCGTCCATGGGATTTTCCAGGCAAGAGTACTGGAGTGGGGTGCCATTGCCTTCTCCGAGGAGATGGGATAGACGTGGTTAAATGTATTTGATTACTTGATTACGTAGTATAAAGATTGTAGCACTCATCTTGCTGAGGTCTCTTGCTCCTTAGTTGGCCTTGAGGAAGCAGCTGACCATTTAAGGAACCCCACATAAGGAACTGCACGCAGCCTCTAGAAACTGAGGGCAACCTGCAGCTAAGAGCCAGGAAGAAAATGAAGCCCTCGATCCTGCAACCAAAAGGACATGAATTCTACGGACAACCACATGAGTCTGGAAGCAGGTCCTTTTCCAGTTGAGCCACCATATGAGAAACTAGTCTTGTTCAACACTTTGATTGCATCTTTCCTTGCAAACGATCAGCTAAGCTGTAATTCCTGACCCACAGAAACTGGGAGATAATAAATGTGTTTTGCTTTAAGCTGTTATGTTCATGGTAATATTGTTAAGCAATAATAGATAACTAATACAGACTATAAAATGGCACAACCACTTTGGGAGATGGATTGGTATTTTCTTACAACATTAAACAGAAACCCACCATAAAACACACATATTCTACAATCAAGAGAAATATCATAAGTCCTCAAAAAAGACCCATATACAAATATTCATAACTTCATTCATAATAGCCAAAATTCAGGAAAAATAAATTTCCATCCATACAAATGTAGATAAAGAAATTGTGTGTATTGATACACACAATGTATTTGTGAAAATTGTGAAAGTGAAAAGTGAAAGTGAAGTCGCTCAGTCGTGTCCGACTCTTTGTGACCCCATGGACTGCTGCCTACCAGGCTCTTCCATCCATGGGATTCTCCAGGTAAGAGTAAGAGTACTGGAGTGAGTTGCCATTGCCTTCTCCTTGGTAAGTGCAATAAAGGAAAAAAACAGAGTATACTTTTTTTTCTTTTTCAAGTGTTAGTCACTCAGTCATGTCCAACTTTTTGTGACCCCATGGACTGTAGCCCACCAGGCTCCTCTGTCCCTGGAATTCTCCAGGCAAGAACACTGGAGTGGGTTGCCATTTCCTTCCACAATGCGTGAAAGTGAAAAGTGAAAGTGAAGTCACTCAGTCGTGTCCGACTCACAGCGACCCCATGGACTGCAGCCTACCAGGCTCCTCCATCCATGGGATTTTCTAGGCAAGAGTACTGGAATGGTTTGCCATTGCCTTCTCTGATATAATCAATGAGTACTCATAATATGATCTATGCACAAACAAGTCTCCTGAAATAACTTTATCATGTGGTTACTTCAGACAGGATCTGACTTTCACCCAGTATCAAAGGTAATACTTAATTCAAAATAATATTTATTGTGGTGCTCTGCCAAGCTATATACAGAGATTAAGTTATCAAAAGACCTAGAAGCAAAAACCTGTCACGGATATCAAAAACAAGAGAAGTCTGAGAATCTGGCATCATCTAAGGAGCTTAAGGAGAAATAACAACTAAATGTAATTTCATATCCCAGATGGGATCTTAGAATAGAAAAAGGACGTTAGGTTAAAAACCAAAGAAGTCTAAATAAAGTACGGACTTCATTAATAGTAATCTGTCAATATTGGTTCATTGATTGTAAAAAATGTACTAGTATAAGATGTTAATAATTAGAGAAACTGTGTGTAGGGGTGAAAGGCTATATGGGATCTCTCTGTACTAGTTTCTCAATTTTTCTATAAACGTAAAATTGCACTAAAAATTAAAATCTATTAAAAAGAAAAAAGCCATGAGAATGAAGTTTTGTATCATGATAGGATCTGGGAAACAAGCACTGTAAGAGACTGATCACATACAGAAGATTAGAAGACATGGGATCAGAGGAATGGGGTAGCACCCCAGGAATAGAACAGTGGTTTTGAGTCTGTTACATTTCCTTTCCTCCAAATTGTTGCTTCGGTTGTAGTCAGCGTCAACCAGCCTCTTCTCTAGCACCCGCTGTGATTTCTGTTTTTATCCCCTGCCAATCTGGATATGCAACATCTGCATGTTCCCCCAAATAAATTACTGGCATAAAATTATTAACAAGAAATGTGGTTGTTTTTGGTGATTTCATAGGGAAAATGGAGAAGGCACTTATGTTGAACACAGCAAACAGTTTTTAAATCCCCTTTAAATTGGAGATTTAGAAGGATGTTTTTGGGATAATGGGGAAAGTGTTTGTGTGTACTGAATATTAGATATTTTATTGTATCAAGTTTAAATTCCCGAGTGGAAAAATTATACTGTGGTCATATAGGAGAATGGTTTCATTCTTAGGAGACACATACAGAAGTATTTCCTGGTGAAGTTTCATGCTGTCTACCTACAACTTTCAAATGTTTCAGAAAAGTATATACATATGTATATATATATATTTCTCTCTGTATCTACTTTTTATCTAACTATATACAAAATTTGTGAATACATACATTTATAAAATGTACTCTTTGTCTCTATACATGTAGATGCAGTGGATATACTACATTGTACTATTTTTGTAACTTTTCTAAAAGTTTGGTCTTTTTCAAAATAAAACATTGGTGGGAATTTCCTTTAATATATCTGTTCTCCAAAATCCACACTTGGCTCCCCACTTCAATGGATCTCTCTCGCATACTCTTTCCCCAGTCCTGCCCTATCCTTTTGATGGCTCTAGTGTTTTATCCAAGATTTCTTTCTCCCTCCCACTTCAAATATGTTTCCTCTTTCTTACCTCTGCTTGGCTTCTATTCTCAAATTCACAATCCTAAACCCATCACAATTTCCAGTGAAACCTAGGGGTCTCTAGTTGATAAGGCCTACCTTCCCTAAAAGACAGTCTAGCAACCATCATATGCAACTGAGCATGTGTTTTTGAGCTGTCCTCCCTACCCTAGGTAGCACAATGAAACAGTCCCACCAAATGCTACTTTGAAAGAAATCTGGGGAATGGAATTTTCATCTCATGTCGCAACTAGAGGATTCCAACACTGCACCAAATTAGGAAGACTGCATCTGTTTCTAAACTTACGGCATGTCATCCAACCTCATGTTCAGCTTTCAGAGTAAGAACAAAAGTTTTCACATATAAGTGCTGAGCTTCCAGAGATGTCTCAAAGGAAGAACAACTAGTTGAGCTAATAGCAGGGGCTTTCATCCTAAAGACTGTAACTAAGAATTTCCAGTGGTTGAAAAGATTAACTCTTGGTTTCTAAAGCCCCAATTCCTATTAAATTTCTTACACTGAAAGCTTGAGAAGTGATTGTCCTATTTCAAAACTATAAGATAGGACAATGTACCATATATTAACTGTCAGATCTCTAAAATGAATGGGCAAGAGACTCTGACAGGTACTCCTAAGTAAAGAGTTTGATGTAATTACTGAACTTCAAGTCAGGATACCTGGGTTTGCCTCTGATGCCCATATAACTCCTCTCCTGTTTTCTCCTCTTCTGGACCATGTTTTTCCAGTAAACCTGATTTCTTCATGTTGAACTATCTGTTCAGAGACTCCAAAATAGCAGTGTTCACCCCCATGTGTCGTCTACACCTGTACACTTCTTTCCCCATTGTCACCTCCCCTGCAAAATCATACCCCATGGGGTCCAGTTTTTACCACTTACAAAGCTCTTTTAAAAATGTTTTATTTGTGTTTGTTTGTTTATTTGCTTGCCCAGGTCTTAGCTGCTTCAGGCAGGATCTTCAGTTGCATCATCTGAACTCTTAGTTGCAGCATGTGGGATCTAGTTCCCCTTGGAGGGATCGAACCTGGGCCCCCTGCTTTGGTAGTGCCGAGTCCTAGCCACTGGACCACTAGGGAAGCCCCACAAAGCTCTTTCATGTATAGTGATTCACTTCTCTCAATAATTCAATGCTATGTGTTTTATTAAACCCTTTTTACAGTTGATTTGAGGGCTCCCCTGATGGCTCAAAAAACTGCCTGCGATATAGGTGACCTGGGTTTGATCCCTGGGTTGGGAAGATCCTCTGGGGAAGGAAATGGCAACCCACTATAGTATTCTTGCCTGGAGAATGCCATGGACAGAGGAGCCTGATGGGCTACAGTGCATGGGGTTGCAAAGAGTCAGACAAGACTGAGTGACTAACACTTACAGTTGATTTGAAACTGAATTTGAAGAGGTTAAGAGATTGTCCAGGGTCACACATCTATTTATGGCAAAGCCAGAAATTCAACCTGGATTGTGATTTCATGTCTAACATTCTTGTTTTCTCACCTCAGATAAAATTCCAGTTTCAGTGGTCTATAAAGTGTCCTTCCTGAATATGCTAGAAAAACAGGAAATCCCATGGAGTCAGTATGAATATCATAATGAAAACAAAAGAGATGTTGGATTTTCATCTATTTTCTTTCTTTTTCCTCTTGACTCTCTCTTCCAGTTAGAAAGAGGATTTCTCAACCCTTCTTTCCTATTTCCTTTTTTATTCCCCCAAACATCTTTTATTCTCCTGCTAGTTCAGTAGAGACCCACATCTCACTCAGATCTGCTTCTCAACTGCAAAACTAGGTTAGGGGATACTATTAATAAAAGTAATGGTTTCACTTTTAGCTCCCAAACCCAGCTGTGTTAGAAATAATAACTTTATTTTCCTCTGAACTATTTTCTAGTTAGAGTCCCCACCCTCTAAGTGGCAAAAATTTAAATTTAGTCAACATACATCCAAGACATATATCTAATTTCTGGGGTGCATGTGGAGTGTCAAAGCATTGGGTATTGTGACATCTTTGGCTTGGCTTCCATTTAGCCATCCATCATCTGGTTTCATCTTTGTTTACTGGACATATAAGGCGATCACTGCATCATCCCCATGAGCCCATTAAAAAGGCCCCTGCAGGTTTGACAATTATTCTTTTAACTTCTATACAGACTCTAGGGTGCAAAAAAACTCATTTCAGTGCCAGGCTGAGTCAAGGAAACTGTGGGGTGCTCCCTGAAACCCCATCCACTCCTGTGGCACTCTCAGGCCACAGAACCAGCCATCTACCACACTGCATCAGATGGGACTCTATAAGCTGTCCCACACTTTAGACTTGTCACACAGCCCTTCAGCCTCTGAAATCTTGGGTCTCCTTGGGCCTCTTTCTAAGAACACATGTAGATTGCCTCTCCTCTTGGATCCCATAAACTTACCCGATGTTTCTGTCATTCTGCTCCTCCCCACTGGGAACAGGATCAGTCTGTCTTCAGTGACCCATAGAGCAAGTTCTTCTCTTGTTCTATTTGCCATCTGGACTTTCCCTTTCCTCTCAACCCAAACGATCTTTAATTTTCTCTGATTCATTAACTGAAGCTTTTCTCTGATTCATTATCTTCTTCTACTTAATTGCTTATGCCCTGAGTCCTCTCAGGGTTTATGAAAATTCCATGAGACAAGTAAAAAAGTGTTAACTGGGGAAATGAGTTGGGACTTCCCTGGTGGTTCAGCGGCTAAGACACTGCACTCCCAGTGTGAGAGGCCTGGGTTCAAAACCTGGGCAGGGAACCAGATCCCACATTCACCCCTGAAAGATTCCACATGTGGAAGGAGGTCCCACGTGTGGCAGAGCACAGCCCATGAGCCACAACTAAGACCCAATGCAGCCAAACAAGGTTTTTTTAAGAATGAGTTAAAATTGGCCATAATAGAAGGTTAAGTCATAGGGACTTTTTTAAAATTAATGTTAATTTTTTAAAAAATTGTATTATTTTATTTTAGCTGCCCTGAGCAGCACCTGGGATCTTACTTCACGGCCCAGGGGTTGACTTGTACTCCTTGCAGTGGATGCGCAGAGTCCTAACTACCAGGAAGTACTCCTTCACGGACTTTTTAATCCAGAGAAGCTTTCGAAAATAAATTTTCCATTAAAAAGGTGCTTCCTGAATCTGTCATCTTTCCATTCTGAATAGTAACTTTTATTTACTTTATTACTCTATTTAGTCACAGTTAGCATGGCTTTTATTTCTACTAGCTAGAGTACAGGTTTACCTTCTTGTTACAGCCTTCATTTTCCTTTGTCATGTCAAGAAATATAATTTTAGAATGTACAGTTTTGTAATAACTTCTCCTAAGGATTAGTTCATTTTCTTTCCCTTTTCAATTTAACTTCTCTTTCTGAAAGCAATTGAGAAAAAATTTGTTAAGTCCCTCTTTATGCACAGGTATGGGAAGAATATAAAGAAGAAAACCTATAAACTCTCTCCTCAAGCAGCCTATGATCTTTTAATAAAGCAAAATCCATAAGTGAAAGTTAAATAGCAAGAGAAGGGTATGAGTGAAAAACATGCCTTTAGAAGATCGTTCCAAGTTGTCTGAGTTTTTATTAGAATCTCTAGGAATTAGACTTTTGAGAAATTTACAATTCTTAAAGAAGGGCTACGTTATTTTTTGATTGACATTTTTTAACAGAAGGGGCTAGTTAACAGATCTCACTAAATAAAGAAATAAGGAGGGAAAAGTATTTTTGTATATTTCAAGAAGCCAAAGTTCTAAACCTACCTTTGCCATCTGTATGCTGTGTGTATGAATACGTGTGTGTGTGTGTGTGTGTGTCCACGCTTGCTTTGGTATTTTGAGTGGGCCAGAGGGGAAAAGAGAGAGACTTAAGAGAAAGAACTAGAGGAGAAGCCAGGCACCCACTCCTGCAGCTGTCTAGTGTCTGCATGTCATATGCAAGAAAAGATTCATCACAAATGTGATAGAACTGTGTATTCACCAGCTGGTGAGGCCTTCAAGAGTAACTTTCCCATATTTTTTTTGTTAATTTATTCATCCAGTAAATATTTACCAAGCCCCTACCATGTGGATACTCAGAGGGGGAGCCTTTATAGGCCGAGATTCTGCCTTCATGAATCTTACCAGCTGATTGGGAGGAAGACATTAAAAATTACTCAGATTTATAATTACAGACTAGGAAGGAATGGGATGTAGGGTAAAAGGTAAAATGAGGGAATTCATCGGGGGACAGAAGGGCAGCTTTCCTGAGAAAGTCACATTTGAACTGAGCTCTGAAAGATGAGTGGGAATCAATAAATTAAAGAATCAAAGAGAATGGCATGTGGAAAGCCCTCAAGGCAGAAGGGAGCGTGGCATATGAAGAACTAAAAGAAAATTGGAGCACAGCACAGGAGGAAGGTGGCGTGGGATAGAATTGGAGAGGTTGGCACGGGTGTACAGGGCCTTTGCAGGCCACAGTGTGGGAGACAGGAAGGGATTTTAAATAAAGGAAGGACACAGTCAAATTTCCTGACTGCTGGGTGGAGACTTGAAAAGAGGAAAATAACAGACAGGAGGAGGTCATTTAGGAAGTCATTGCATTAGTGCCTGATGTGATAAGAGCATCCTACTGTTCTTTTGTCTGGGCCTCCAAGCTCAAGGCCCGAATGAAAGAGGAGAAGCCTTTCAGAAGATCCTTCCATCCCCAGGTCAGTCCTTGTCCACAAGTCTTTCAAGACAGTGAAGTCCCCTAGTGCACCCAGAGCTCTGATGATCTGTGTGGGGCAAGAGTTCTGCAAATGGATTGCAGGAAGCACAGTGCCAAAGACAGAATGGGTCGAGGTAAGAGAGACAGGGAGCTCTGCCTTTGGAGCTAGGGCCATTTGACAGAGACAGACTGAGCCTCCTGTGGATGAATGGGCTGCATTCACTCACTCCTGGGTGTCAGATTTAGGGGAAAGAATCCTCAGAGACGGAGGGGTAGGGATGTCAGGCTTGAGTACTTGAGATCTGGATAAAGGAAACTTGAACTGATGTCAGGCTTTCACTGCAGCTGGTTTTATTGCCGGGTTCAATTAGGGAAGTTGCTGCCACTGCTGTGGGTGAGATCCATGAATCACTCCTTTGCCTTTCTTTTTTAGTATTATTTTAATTGGAGAAGAATTGTTTTACAGTGTTGTTTTAGTTTCTGCTGTACAACAACGTGGATCAGCTATCATGAATTAATCTTGAAACTACTCACATAGTAAAGTCTGTGGTAATCTCTTTTTGTGTCCGGGAGATGAAAGTTATAGAACTGTGGTGAATATAAGCATGGAATGTTTACCAGCTCTGGTGGATCACTAAACTCCTGAAAACCCTATGTAAAGGGCTCTATCGGGAACTCTAGTTATTTCATAGGAAACCAACAGTCTTCATTTCACTCCAACAAAAGGCTGATTGTGAGACTTTGACCACAGCTGTAGGATGCAGGGCCACCTGTCAGCTAAATAAAGGAATCTGGGAGTGGCAAACTGCTCAAGACTCTACATAAGGTTTGGCTGATGGCAGAACAGCCAAGAAGTCTTGCATCAGAACTGTGGGGCCTGCGGACAAGTCTTTTCTTTGTGCCAACATGGAATTTTTCCAGCCTGTACGGTGGCTAGATATGTGATTAGCTTCTCCATTATTTTAGTGGGGAGAAACCTAGGAGTTGGCAGCGTAAGTCCTAGGAAGAAGCAGGAGCTGGCAGCATGGAAGGCAACTATCACAGACAGAGGCAAGTAGCAAGTTCAGTCTATTGTCCAAGAAGCAGAGGAGATAAGTACTGCAGAATGCTCTGGGCAAAGGTCAATAATCAACACAGAGCTATTCCAATTTTCCATAGTCATTCCAAGTTCAACTGAATTAAGTGCTTTAACAGTAGGCATTTTGAAAAATAAAACACATCAGGGCCTCCCTGGTGGTCCAGTGATTAAGACTCCCCCTTGCAATGTAGAGGACACAGTTTCATCCCTGCTTGGAGAAATAAGATCCTACATGCCGTGCAGTAACTAAGCCTAACTGTTGAACCTGAGCTCTGGAGCCTACACTCCACACCTAAGGAGTCCAGAAGATCCTGCAGCAAAAAATCCCGCATGATGCAACTAAGACCTGACCCAGCCAAATAAGTAATAAATGAGTAAAAATTTAAAAAATAGAACACATCCATTTAGTGGGTATTTAGACAAAACTCAAAATCTAGACAAGAGATCAAAACCTTTCTAATATCCCACACACTAGCATTACTTTGCTAGCGTGTAAGATGAGTGCAATTGTGCGGTAGTTTGAACATTTTTTTGGAGAAGGAAACGGCAACCCACTCCAGTATTCATGCCTGGAAAATCCCATGGACCGAGGAGCCTGGTGGGCTACAATCCATGGGGTCGCAAAGAGTCGGACACGACTGAGTGACTTCTGTGTGTGTGTGTTGAACATTTTTTGGCATTGCCTTTCTTTGGGATTGGAATGAAAGCTGGAATGGGAAGTCAAGTGGGCCTTAGGAAGCATCACTAGGAAAAAAGTTAGTGGAGGTGATGGAATTCCAGTTCAGCTATTTCAAATCCTAAAAGATGATGCAGTGAAAGTACTGCACTCAATATGCCAGCAAATTTGGAAAACTCAGCAGTGGTCACAGGACTGGAAAAGGTCAGTTTTCATTCAAATCCCAAAGAAAGGCAATGTCAAAGAATGCTCAAATTATTGCACAATTGCACTCATCTCACACGCTAGTAAAGTAATGCTCAAAATTCTCCAAGCCAGGCTTCAACAATATGTGAACCGTAAACTTCCAGATGTTCAAGCTGGTTTTAGAAAAGGCAGAGGAACCAGAGATCAAATTGCCATCTGTTGGATCATCGAAGCAGCAACAGAGTTCCAGAAAAACATCTGCTGCTGCTTTATTGACTATGCTAAAGCCTTTGACTGTTTGGATCACAACAGACTGTGGAAAATTCTTCAAGAGATGGGAATACCAGACCACCTGACCAGCCTCCAGAGAAATCTGTATGCAGGTCAGGAAGCAACAGTTAGAACTGGACATGGAACAACAGACAGGTTCCAAAATCAGGAAAGGAGTACGTCAAGGCTGTATATTGTCACCCTGCTTATTTAAGTTCTATGCAGAGTACATCATGAGAAACGCTGGGCTGGAGGAAGCACAAGCTGGAATCAAGATTGCCAGGATAAATATCAATAACCTCAGATATGCAGATGACACCACCCTTATGGCAGAAAGTGAAGAACAACTAAGGAGCCTCTTGATGAAAGTGAAAGACGAGAGTGAAGAAGTTGGCTTAAAACTCAACATTCAGCTCTTTGGGCCGCGCTCTGCAGCAGACCGCCGCCATGGGCCGCGTGATCCATGGGCAGAGGAAGGGCGCCGGCTCCGTGTTCCGCGCACATGTGAAGCACAGAAACGGCGCTGCGCGCTTACGCGCCGTGGATTTCGCCGAGCGACACGGATATATCAAGGGCATCGTGAAGGACGTCATCCACGACCCGGGCCGCGGAGCACCCCTTGCCAAAGTGGTTTCCCGGGATCCGTACCGTTTTAAGAAGCGGACAGAGCTGTTCATCGCTGCTGAGGGCATCCACACCGGCCAGTCTGGGTACTGTGGCAAGAAGGCCCAGCTCAACATCGGCAACGTGCTCCCGGTGGGCACCATGCCTGAGGGCACCATCGTGTGTTGTCTGGAGGAGAAGCCTGGTGACCGAGGCAAGCTGGCAAGAGCCTCCGGAAACTATGCCACAGTCATCTCCCACAGCCCTGAGACAAAGAAGACGCGAGTGAAGCTGCCTTCGGGCTCCAAAAAGGTCATCTCCTCTGCCAACAGAGCTGTGGTCGGTGTGGTGGCTGGAGGTGGCCGCATTGACAAGCCCATTCTGAAGGCCGGCTGTGCCTACCACAAGTATAAGGCAAAGAGGAACTGCTGGCCACTGGTGCGGGGTGTGGCCATGAACCCTGTCGAGCATCCCTTCGGAGGTGGCAACCACCAGCACATCGGCAAACCCTCTACTATCCGCAGAGATGCCCCTGCTGGCCGGAAAGTGGGTCTCATTGCTGCCCGCCGGACTGGCCGTCTCCGGGGAACCAAGACTGTGCAGGAGAAGGAGAACTAGGGCTGTGGCTCAATAAAACTGGTTTCTTTTCACACACACACACACACAAAACTCAACATTCAGAAAACTAAGATCATGGCATCTAGTCCCATCACTTCATGGCAAATAGATGGGGAAACAATGGAAACAGTGAGAGACTTTATTTTTCTGGGCTCCAAAATCACCGCAGATGGTGACTGCAGCCATGAAATTAAAAGACGCTTGCTCCTTGGAAGAAAAGCTATGACCAACCTAGGCCGCATATTAAAAAGCAGAGACATTATTTTGCCGATAAAGGTTTGTCTAGTCAAAGCTATGCCTTTTCCAGTAGTCATGTATGGATTTGACAGTTGGACTATAAATAAAGCTGAGTGGTGAGGAACTGATGCTTTTGAACTGTGGTGTTGTAGAAGACTCTTGAGAGTCCCTTGGACTGCAAGGAGATCCAAGGAGTCCATCTTAAGGAAATCAGTCCTGAATATTCATTGGAAGGACTGATGTTGAAGCCGAAACTCCAATACATTGGCCACCTGATATGAAGAGCTGACTCATTTGAAAAGACCTTGATGCTGGTAAAGATTGAGGACAGGAGGAGAAGAGGACAACAGAGGATGAGAAGGCTGAATGGCATAACCAACTCAATGGACATGAGTTTGGATAAACTCCGGGAGTTGGTGATGGACAGGGAGGCCTGGTGTGCTGCAGTCCACGGGGTCACAAAGAGTCAGACACGACTGAGCCACTGAACTGAACTGAACATCTCACTTGTTATTGGGGACTCAATCAGATTTAAAACGAAGAAAAGGGGATGGAATAGATAAGGCAATGAACTCTTATTTCCACTATCCTTCTCTGGGCTCCTTCAAGGTTCTTTTGTACTCCTTCATGCATGCCACATTTGAATCAGCTTCTGCTAAGTCACTTCAGTCGTGTCCGACTCTGTGAGACCCCAGAGACAGCAGCCCACCCGGCTCCACTGTCCCCGGGACTCTCCAGGCAAGAACACTGGAGTGGGTTGCCATTTCCTTCTCCAATGCATGAAAGCAAAAAGTGAAAGTGAAGTCGCTCAGTCGTGTCCGACTTCTAGCGACCCCATGGACCGCAGCCCACCAGGCTCCTCTGTCCATGGGATTTTCCAGGCAAGAGTACTGGAGTGGGGTGCCATTGCCTTCTCCCGAATCAGCTTCTATATTTATGTATTTATATGGCCCTTCATTCAGCTATCCCATGCATGCATACATGCTAAGTTGCTTCAGTCATGTGGGACTTTGCCACCCTACGGACTATAGCTGCTAGGCTCCTCTGTCCATGGGATTCTCCAGGCAAGGGTACTGGAGTGGGTTGCCATGCCCTGATCGAACCCGTGGATCTTACGTCTTCTGCATTGGCACGCAGGTTCTTTACCACTAGTGCCACCTGGGGAGCCCTAAGCTATCCCATAAGTCAATGCTAAATTTTAAGATTCTAGTTGCTTTTTTTGGCAAATGTCTAGCCTGCAGATTTTTAATTAGAGGCTAGAGGGAGATAAAGCACCTTTCAATTTTCCCTTCCACAAAGACCATAGATTGACTTGCAGCTATGTGCATTCTGATTTCAATGACTGTCTAACAAATAGCATATATATGTACTATATATAGTAGTGGACATTTATTAAGTCTATATTTATGTGTTTAATTTTTAGATTACACGTCTGTTATTTAAAATAACCTTAGTAGTATTAAAATAATAGCATACATGCTATTGTTTTTGAATTTGATAAAAGTTAGCCAAATTTTTCCTAAATCTTCAAAGCAATATGACAAGCTGTTTATAAAATTTATATGGAAATGAAAAGGGACAAGACATGTTCAGATATTTTTGAAGAAGGCAACTGTGGAAAGACTTGATTTACTAGGTGTTCAGTTCAGTTCAGTTCAGTCGCTCAGTTGTGTCCAACTCTTTGCGACCCCATGAATCGCAGCACACCAGGCCTCCCTGTCCATCACCAACTCCCGGAGTTTACCCCGACTCATGTCCATCAAGTCGGTGATCCCGACTTGGATGAGATCCATCCATCTCATCCTCTGTTGTCCCCTTCTCCTCCTGCCCCCAATCCCTCCCAGCATCAGGGTCTTTTCCAATGAGTCAACTCTTCGCATGAGGTGGCCAAGGTATTGGAGTTTCAGCTTCAGCATCAGTCCTTCCAATGAACACCCAGGACTGATCTCCTTTAGGATGGACTGGTTGGATCTCTTTGCAGTCCAAGGGACTCTCAACAGTCTTCTCCAACACCACAGTTCAAAAGCATCAATTCTTCGGTGCTGAGCTTTCTTCACAGTCCAACTCTCACATCCATACATGACCACTGGAAAAAAACATAGCCTTGACAAGACAGACCTTTGTTGGCAAAGTAATGTCTCTGCTTTTGAATATGCTATCTAGGTTGGTCATAACTTTCCTTCCAAGGAGTAAGTGTCTTTTAATTTCATGGCTGCAATCACCATCTGCTAGGTGTTAAAGATTACAAAGTTAAAATAACTATAACAGTGTGGTATTGGCACAGGAATGAATAAAAGGACAAATGAAACAGAATAGAGATCCCAGAAATAATCCAAACATGTATGGATATTTGATATGTGACAGAGGTGGGACTGCAGAGCAGGGAGAGAGGGAAGGGTGTGTGTGTGTGTTAGAGAGAGAAGAGAGAGGGAGAGAGTGGGAGAAGAGACTAACTAACTTCAAAAAGCAGTGTTTATAGAAGAATTATATGATACTAAAGATTTGCTTCAAAATAATCTACAGGAAGGAGAAAAAGATAAGACATGATCGCTTGTTTCATAATTGTTTAAAATGAATATTTAATTTATGAAGGTTTATTATAGTGTTTTCTTTCCTTTTCATATGTTTGAAATCTTTTACAATCAGAACTTAAATAAGGAGATGATCTGAATGTCAGGGTGAGGAGTTCTACAGACCTGCTCTCTAGTGAAACAATCCTCAATGGTAAAAAAATTATATATATATTTAAAAAAAATTAAAAATCTCTGTAAATTGTCCTAAAGTCATACAGCAAATGAAATGTTTACTCAAGAAAATCTACTAAACCTCAGTAAAAACAGTCAGAGTGTATGGGACTTGAGTGACAACCCACTCCCCTCTTCACCCCTCTCCAGTTCAGTATAAAGAAATTCACTCTGAGCAGATGTGGCCATGAATCAAGATTCAACTATATACTATTTACAAGGTACTTCTGATTCAAGATACAAAGAAGTTGAAAGTAAAAGTATTAAAAAAGATATGTAAATAAGCATAAGAAAGCTGGAGCAGCTATATTAATATCAGACAAAAGACACTTTAAAATTATTTGCTATTGATAAAGAGTTTTATGATGATTAAAGTGTTAATATATTAGGAAGATGTAATAATTTTAAACATGTATACTTCTAACAACAAAGCCCCAAAATGCATGAAGCAAAACCCGCAGAATTTAAGGGAGAAATAGTCAATTCAAAAATAATAGTGGGAGAATTCAATATCCCCTTTCTATATGGATAAAACAACTAGATTGAAGGTCAGCATGAAAACAGAAGACTTCATGGACTTTGTAAACCAACTAGTCCTAACACATCTATAGATCAACTCTACCCAACAAAAACAGAAAATACATTCTTCTTAAGTACACATAGAACATTCTCCAGAACAGATATCTGCTAGGCCTTAATACAAACTCAATAAAATTAAAATGATTGAAATCTCACAAAGTATGTTTTCTAACCACAGTGGAATGAAAATAGATATCGATATAGAAAGAAATTTGGGATACTAAAAATTATGTGAAAATTAACAGTGTACTCCTATATTACCAGTAAAAGAGGAAATCACAAGAAAAACTAGAAAATACTTTGAAGGATCTCCCTGGTGGTCCAGTGTTTAAGACTCTGCGCTTCTATTGCAGGGGGCATGGGTTTGATCTCTGTTTGAGAGACTAAGACCCCACAAGCTAGAAATAATACCCAATTCAGTAGCAATGAGCATGTTTTGTACCCTAGATTTTCATCTCCAAATTTCTCAGTAAAACGAATTAGAGATCCTTAGAAACTGGCCAATTCTTGATCTGGAGAAGAAAATATTAATAAAAGAAGCCTGGAATAGCTTATCGTTCCAGAAAGCAAGAAAGCTATCAAAGATTAATATGACTATTTCAAAAGGAATCAAGAGTCAAATTGAGAAGTCTCCCACTGAAAATATGTGACAACTTGAGCACAAATAAAATTAATAACTAAAATGAATTGAGATACATCAACCATTTTTTTCCCATTGAATTCATGGTGTCCTTGGACTTCCCTGGTGGCTCAGAAGGTAAAGAATCCATCTCCAATGCAGGAGACCCAGATTCAGTCCCTGGGTTGGGAAGATTCCCTGGAGGAAGAAATGGCAACCCACTCCAGTATTCTTGCCTGGAGAATTCCATGGACAGAGGAGCCTGGCGGGCTACAGTCCATGGGGTCGCAAAGAGTTGGACATAATTGAGCGACTAACATTTTCACTTTCATTTTCATGA
Organism: Bos mutus; assembly: GCF_027580195.1. Classification (NCBI taxonomy): domain Eukaryota; kingdom Metazoa; phylum Chordata; class Mammalia; order Artiodactyla; family Bovidae; genus Bos; species Bos mutus. The sequence goes on along the minus strand of NC_091628.1, from coordinate 18,038,292 downwards.
TGTGCTTATAGTAAAACAAAAAAGAAAACATATTTTTCACTATTGGAGGTTACTAAGGAAGTAACTCATTTTGAAAATTGTTAAATTAAGGGAAAGAATCAAATATTTATCCTATTTATGAACTCTAAGATAGTTAATTAATTGATGATGATAAGTTTCTCTAAACAGAATTTTTCCAATAAATAAGAAAAGGGAGTGAGAGAGTTAAAATATCACTTTTTTGGTAACCTTAATCAATGAGTGGAAGTGAAAGTCGCTCAGTCGTGTCTGACTCTTTGCCAGCCCATGAACTCTACAGTCCATGGGATTCTCCAGGCCAGAATACTGGAGTGGTTAGCCTTTCCCTTCTCCAGGAGATCTTCCTGACTCAGGGGGATTCTTTACCAACTGAGCTATCAGGGAAGCCCTTTATGAATGAATAGATCCTGGTAATTATTGTTCAGTGGTGACTACCATCACATCAGAAAGGATACCAGATAATATGTGTCTCCTGATGTGTTTATATCATCTGTGAAGTATTCTTGCTAAAAAAAGAGAAAGAAACCAGAATCAAATCACATCTTTAGAGTGAGCTACCAACTTAAGGGAAATGCAGTGAAGAGAAACAGGGAAACTTGTTAAACGAAACTACAAGGGTTCTAGTAACAAAACCCAGCCTGTGGGACAAACAACTCAGTTTCTTCAACAAATAAATTGCAGGAGGGGAAATGAAAGCGATAGGCAGAGGATAGCAAAAGAAGAAAGTGAAGGATCTATGGATTAAAAGAATTTTAAGACTTTTACTTTACACCAAATACAAAGATTAACTAAAAGTGGGTGAAAGACCTAAATGTAAGAGCTAAAACTGTAAAAACTCTTAAAGGAAAACATAGGGGGAAAGCTTCATGACCTTGAATTTGGCAATGGTTTGTTGGATACGATACCAAAAGCACAGACAACAAAAGTGAAAGTAAATTGGAATACATCAACATTTTAAACTTCTACAACATCAAAGTGAAAGTCACTCAGTCGTGTCCGACTCTTTGCGAACCCACGGACTATACAGTCCATGGAATTCTCCAGGCCAGAATCCTGGAGTGGGTAGCCTTTCCCTTCTCCAAGGGATCTTCCCAACCCAGGGATTGAACTCAGGTCTCCTGCATTGCAGGTGGATTCTTTACCAGCTGAGCCACCAGGGAAGCCATCAAAAGACACAATTAAATTGAAAATTTAACGTATGCAATGGAGGAAAATATTTGCAAATCATGTATCTGAAAAGGGATTCATATTTAGAATATATAAAGAACTCCTACAACTTAACCGCAAAAAACAAACTATTTTAAAAATGGGCAAAGGACTTGAATAGATATTTCTTCAAAGAAGATGTACAAAAGGCCAAAAAGCAAGTGAAAGGATGCTTACAATTAGTTATTATGGAAGTACTGATCAAAACCACAATGGGTTACCACTTCATGCCCATTAGGATGGCTACAGTCTAAAAAAAAAAAAAAAAAAAAAAAAAATCAGAAGATAACAAGAGTTGGCAAAGATGTAGAGAACTTGGAACCCTTGTGCGTCATTGCTGGAATGTAAAGTGGTGCGGCCCCTAAGGAAAATGGTATGGTGGTCCCTGAAAAGAAAAAAAAGTAGAATTACCATAAGATCCAATAATTCCTTTTCTGGGTATATATCCAAAAGAATTTAAAGCAAGGTCTGGAAGATATTTGCCCACCCATGTTCATGGAAGCATTATTCACAATAGCAAAGAGGTGGAAGCAACCCTAGTGTTCATCAACAGATGAACAGATAGATGAAATGTGGTATATGCATACAATAGAATGGTATTGAGCCTTGAAAAGGAATAAAATTCTGATACATACCACAACATGGATGAACCTTGTGACCATTATATTAAGTGCAATAAGCCAGCCACAAAAAGACAAATGTTGTATGATTGCACTTATTTGAGATACCTAGAGTAGTTGAATTCATAGAGACAGAAAGTAGAATGATGGTTGCCAACCAAGGGAACAGGGAGTGGGGAGTGCTGGTGTAATGAACATAGAGTTTCAGTTATGCAAGATGAAAAGAGTTCTGGAGATGGATGGTGATGATGGTGGTATAACAAGATGAATACACTAATACTACAGAACTGCACATTTAAAAATGGTTAAGATGGTAAATTTTATGTTTTGTGTATTTTACCACAATTAAAATTTTTTAATTTTAATTTAAAAAATATTTAAGAAACAGCCAACTGCAATGTATGGATCTTACTTGGATTCTGTTCCATACATATGAACTTAAAACAAAGGAGGAGGGATTCCCTGGTGGTCCAATGGTTAGCACTCAGCTCTTTCACTATTGGGGTCCCAGGTTCCATCCCTGGTTGGGGAACTAAGATCTCACAAATATAATGGGGAAAAAAGTAATGAAAAAGATCTCACAAGCTGTGCAGCCAAAAAAAGAAAAAAATTTCAATAGTAACTGTATATTTAATGAATTTTTATTATCCAATTTTTAGATGAGATATAGTATTATGGTTGCTTTTTAAAAAAAGAGTTCCTGTCTTGTAGAGATAGGTGCTAACATATTTATGGATAAAATAATTTGATGTCTGGAATATGCTTTAATACAGTGAAGGCAAGGGAATAGCTGGGGACAAAATAGATCAGCTAAGAGTCGATAATTGTTGAAGTTAGTTGATAGGTACATCAGTGTTCCTTCTCCCCCATTATGTATTTTTTTTAAATACTTCTTTGAGTTGAATGTTGGTGGTAGTTGATATTATTCTTTACTACTGGATATACATATAGGAAGGATACTACATTTATGCCAATTTATTCTCAGCCTTACAATGACAGGCTTGTTTTCAATCTCGTCTAGCAAATCTGTTCCCTTCTGTCAAATGCTGTGGAACTAAATAGTTCCCCACATTCCAATTTCTTAGAAGCCAGAATAAATAGCTATATACCACATGGCACCACCAGTCCCTGTTCACAGTCTAGAAATATCATTAGAAAATGGGGAAGTAACGCACGTCTGTCAGCTGACGGTACCATGTGAGCCACAGTGTCAAAAACCTGTGGACTGATCATTGCCCTACACACAGGACAGCGCTGGAGACGCCAAGACTGATTTTCAGGTTAAATTTATCCATGAAGGAAACAGAGAGGCGATGTTTATACAAAATGGTAGGAAACTGGATATGAAACACATCATCTAGCTGCTTCAAACCATTGTCCCAAGAGCTTGTTATTGAGTGAACAATTAGTTATTTCCTGCCATTTATTTTTAACTTTCATGTTTGCATTTTAAAGTATAGCATAATAAAATATTTTTGCTTCAGTTTTCCCTAATGAGTTTTACATTTTTATATTTTTCTATATTTCAGTATTTCTAGAATATGATACATAATATTACAAACAAACTTATATTCTTCTACTTTTATTTGGGAATTAAAATGGCTGTAAAAGGCACATTTATTTAAACTTTTCCTGCAGAGGATTAAAGAAACTACAAAAAAAAATATAATCATAGCCTTATTTAAATATGTTTTATCTCCCTGTCTGAAGTCCTTCTTTGTATCCTGGTCCTCAGCTTACACAATAGTAGGAAGCCATTCTTGGCACATGTTTTTGCAACTGTAGGACACTTCAGAATCCGGTAAAACCAGTGCCCACCCCAAGTGTAAGGAAAAGATTGTTCAAGCATTTCCTTCAGTTCATAGAGGGAAAAATTTTCAAAATGGGTTAAACTCACATAATGGTGATCGACCATTTTGCCTTTTTGCATTTCTTTTTCTTGGGTATGGTCTTGATCACTGCCAAAGATCTGAGTTCAAATCATGACTTGATATCAAAGCAGTTGAGACTGTTTGCCAAGTCCAAGCTTGCTCTACTTGCCCCACACAGGCCAGTAACATCCAAGAGACAAGGTGCTGAGGCACGGAATATGAGTTTATTCAGAAAGCTAGCTGACTGAGAAGATGGTAGACTAGTGGTCTCAAAATAACCATCTTATCAGGGTCTGGATGCCAGCATCCTTCCTAGAACAGAGAGGGGGAGAGGTGAGGTAAAGCAGAAAGGGGCATTAATCTTACAAATATCTCCTGAAATGGCTAGTCTTGGGGAGGGGATGTGTTAATTTTGTCCTTCCTGTAGCCACCTAGAAGTGGACAGGGTCCTGAACAAAGGCATTTTGGTTTAACACTCAGATAGAGAAGCAGGGTTCCCTGAGGCAGGCCTTCATGTATTGACGATGTCCTTTTAGTAAACAAAAGCAAGGAGAAGCAAAGGTTAAAGTAAAAGAAACAGATGCAACAAGGAGTCAGTTCTTCCCTGTAACAGAGTGACCCGAGGAAAGTCACTGAACCCATTGCGGCTTTAGCCTCTTTGTTATATATTAAGAATGTTCCAGAAGATCAGCTTTAAAATACCATCCAGTTCTAAAATTCTGTGCTTTGAATTAAACCATGCAACAGGTTATATATTATATATGACAAGATTTATAGATGACCCCAAACCCAGTCTCCCCCATCACAGATTTTTATCCACTTTTCCATTCTTTTCACCTACTTTAAGTTAAAGACTATCATGAGAAAAGATGAGTGTTACTCACTCAGTCGTGTCCAACTCTTTGCGACCCCATGGACTGGGGCTTGCCAGGCTCTTCTGTCCATGGCATTCTTCAGGCAAGAATACTGGAGTGGGTTGCCATTTCCTTCTCCAAAAGATCTTCCCAACCCAGGGATCAAACCCAGATCTCCAGCATTGCAGGCAGACTCTTTACCATCTGAGCTACCAGGGAAGCTCAAGAAAAGCAAGAAATAATAAAGATGAAGAACACAGAAAACATGTAAAACTTTTTTCTAATCTCTGAGAAATGGAAAACTTTCTGCACTTTGTTTCTGTATGCCTAAATGGGTTTGCCTTACTAAAGATCAGATAAAATCTCTCAAACATGTTAAGCAATGATTATATTTTATTGTGCCCATCAAGTACATATTTAACTGACTAGATAGAATGGCCCTGTTTGATATCAGTATCACAAAATTGAGGAAGGAAATGAATGTTTGGACTTTGGATTTGAATCAGAAGACTTCAAGAGTCTGGGCTCAGAGTTAAAGATTCCAGGAAGCCTGAGTGTCAATCTCCTCTTTAGTTAAATGGGAGTATAACATTAACACCTCTCTTCACAAGGTCATTGTGACAATAAGTAAAAAATAATGTAGAGAACACCAGCTGAGAGCGGACAGGAGTACCTGATCAGAGGAAAAGAGTATAATGAACCACGCAAAACTCGGTAGCACGAAGGAACTCGGGGGAGAAATAGGAGTGTTAATAGGACTTGACCTGCTCTCAGTGGGTCAGAGAACTGAAGCAGGGGTCGGATTCCCACATTGGGGCAATTACTTGAGTCAGAGGAGAAACATTTAAGGCTGAGTGAAACAGCTGATCTGTGGCAGCCTAAATAGAATGAGAATCAGGCAGTCCTTGCCACAGCCATACCTACCCCGGACAGGGACGCAGAGTTTGGGGATTGTGGAGCCATCCCAGGGCGAGGGCTGCTGTTGACTGTGGAGAGACGGATCAAAAGGAAGTGAGGGAGGAGACTGTGGTGGGAAATGCCTGTGGAGGAAAGCTGTGCAGCCATGGAAGCAAAGCGATACTGCTGAGTCACGCGTAAGGGGTGGAGCCATCACCATAGCCTCTCTCTCCCCACAGCCAGTATCAGCAGCTGAACAAGAAAGGCTGGCCCATCAAACGCCTGATGCACTGAACTACAGAGTAGGACCCCAGCCAGGGGGTGCCCTCTGTGTGCCTGACTTGCTGAACAATAGAGAAGGACCCCAGGCAAGGGAGCCCTCTAAGTACCTGAACAGGTGGAGCACAGAAAAAGACTGAGGAAAGAAGCCTTCTGATTGCCAACTACAAGAGGCTTGAAAAAAGACTCTGATAGGGCCATAACTCCTGCGGCGGAGGCAGTCCATGTCCCTGCACACTTGGCGCCACCAGGGTCCACGCAAGTCAAGCAGATGCCCCACCTTCATGCTCAATTCTCACTGGGGCAGAGCTGCCACAGGCAAAAACAGTCTTGGATCTATGCGCACAGGGTCACTTCGGTAGTGTCTGACTCTTTGCAACCCTGTAGACTGTGGCCTGCCGGGCTTCTCTGTCAGGGAGGGGTTCTCCAGGCAAGAATACTGAAGCATATTGGCCAATACGGGTTGCCATACCCTTCTAGAGCACCCTTCTTCTGCTGCCCTGGCCACCAACTCCCGTGAGTATCTGGTGCTGCCAGAACCCCTGCGACCTAAGCAGCTGCACCACCTCCACACCTGGCCCTCACAGGGGCAAACCCCAGTGGACAGCCCATATCCAGAGGTGGAAATAAAACCACAATTGAAACCCAGGAGCAGTGTGGCTAAGGAAGAAGACCCAAAACCTTCCCACCAGCTGTACAAGCTGCAGATTAAATCCACATGATCAACTAGGCAGACTCTGTGTCTATAGAATATATAAAATGTCATTGAAAGCTCCCACAAAAGAAAATGCACTAGTTCTGATAGCTGTGGACATTGGAGGCAAGAACACATAGGAGTAGGAACAGATGAGAATCTGAGCTGCCCCCACAGAAGGTCCAGAGATGGGCGCAGTGTTGGCGGTCACCCTAGGGAAGGGAGGTGGACTGTGACTCCCGGTGAGGGAGATTCTGACAGCAGTGACTCCAGAAAAACACTTATTATTCTTATGTTTTGACTTGTTCTGTAGATTCTTCTGGATTTTTTTTCCTTTTTTTTCTTTTTTTACCCCCTCTGTTGTAGTTGTTGATTTTATTGGAACTATGAAATCTAATTAAGCTTTCGAGCTTTTTTATTTCAGTCACCTTTTTTATTGTTGTTATAAACCTCTGCCTCTACGTTGAGCTTTTGCAGCTCTGTGGAGGTTTTTTTTTCTTTCTTTCTTTTAGTTTTAATTTTTAAACCTATTACTATTTTTTCTACATTTATCCCTTTGTTTGTTTTTCCTACTGTTCTTTTCCCCTTGCAGTTAATCTAATATATATAAATCTTCTTTATCTACCTCTATGTAACTTTGCATATCTATGCTTTCTTTCTTTCCTTTCCTCTCAACGTATTAGTCAGTTTTATTTTCATTGCTTTATTCCCCACTTGGCACCTTGCTTTCGTTTTATTTTCCAGTTTGTGCTTAGTTAGTTTTGTTCTAGTAGATATAATTTTTGGTTTCCTTTGTTTGCCGGGTCAATCTATAGTACTTTATTTTTGTTGGACTGTTTTGATTTTGCTTATGGGTGTATATGTATATGTGTATATTCAGTCACACTTTTTATTGTTGCTATAAACCTCTGCCTCTACATTGGGCTTTCGCAGTTCTGTGGAGTTTTCCTTTTCTTTCCTTTTTTCTTTCTTCTTCCATCTTTTTTTTTCCTCTTTTTGATATTTAAATTTAAAAATTTTTTAAACCTAGTATACTTTTTCTACATTTATTCCTTTGTTTGCCTTTCCTATTGTTATTTTCCCCTTGCAGTTAATCTTTAATGTATGTAAATCTTCTTCATCTACCTCTGTTTAACTTTGCATATCTATTCTTTCTTTTCTTTCCTCTCAACATATTTGTTAGTTTTGTTTTCATTGCTTTATTCTCCACTTGGCACCTTGCTTTAGTTTTGTTTTCCACTTTGTGCTTTAGTTTTGTTCATAACTGGTAAATATAATTTTTTATTTACTTTGTTGGCTGAATCAATCTACTGTACTTTATTTTTGTTGCACTGTTTTTACTTTGCTCATGGGTGTATATGTATATATATTACATATGTATATGTAGTGTATTTTCCATTATTTTAAACTTGCCTGATTTTGTAAATGCCATTTGTCTTAGGTTCATCTTTGGCTTCTCGTTTTTGGATATTTGTTTTAATCTCACTTAATGCCAAGCCAGGCTTCAGAAATACGTGAACTGTGAACTTCCAGATGTTCAAGCTGGTTTTAGAAAAGGCAGAGGAACCAGAGATCAAATTGCTAACATCCGCTGGATCATCGAAAAAGCAAGAGAGTTCCAGAAAAACATCTATTTCTGCTTTATTGACTATGCCAAAGCCTTTGACTGTGGATCACCAAAAACTGTGGAAAATTCTGAAAGAGATGGGAATACCAGACCACCTGACCTGCCTCTTGAGAAACCTATATGCAGGTCAGGAAGCAACAGTTAGAACTGGACATGGAACAACAGACTGGTTCCAAATAGGAAAAGGAGTGCATCAAGGCTGTATATTGTCACCCTGCTTATTTAACTTCTATGCAGAGTACATCATGAGAAACGCTGGGCTGGAGGAAGCACAAGCTGGAATCAAGATTGCCAGGATAAATATCAATAATCTCAGATATGCCCATGACACCACCCTTATGGCAGAAAGTGAAGAAGAACTAAAGAACCTCTTGATGAAAGTGAAAGAGGAGAGTGAAAAAGTTGGCTTAAAGCTCAACATTCAGAAAACGAAGATCATGGCATCCGGTCCCATCACTTCATGGCAAAGAGATGGGGAAACAGTGGACACAGTGGCTGACTTTATTTTTCTGGGCTCCACTATCACTGCAGATGGTGATTGCAGCCATGAAATTAAAAGACGCTTGCTCCTTGGAAGGAAAGTTATGACCAATCTGCTGCTGCTGCTGCTGCTAAGTCGCTTCAGTCGTGTCCGACTCTGTGCAACCCCATGGACTGTAGCCCACCAGGATCCTCCATCCATGGGATTTTCCAGGCAAGAGTACTGGAGTGGGGTGCCATTGCCTTCTCCAGAACTAACCCTAGGGAGTATCGAATAGTGAGAACTCACACAAAGGAAACCACTGTAATACAACACCTGGCATCACCCAACCACCAGTAGCACCCCATGCAGGACGCCTCGTCTAAACAACAAACAAAACAAAAATACAAACCAAATCACCAGCATACAGGATTACCACCTCACTCAATCTTGTCCATCAGAGAAAAAACAAACAAAGAAAAACTCAGCACAAATCTCACCCTATACGAAGCTTACAGAAACCACTGGACCAACCTTAGGAGGGCAAAAGTCAAAAGGAAGAAAGAATTCAACCTTGAAGCCTGGGAAAAAGAAACCTCAAACATAAGTTAAAAAAAAAAAAATAAAGGCAGAAAAATACTACACAAATGAAGGAACAAACTAGAAACAGAGAAGTCCAAATAAATGAAGAGGAAATAGGAACTACCTGAAAAAGAATTCAGAATAATGATACTAAAGATGATCAAAAACCTTGAAAACAAAATGCAGAAAATGAAAAATCAATTAACAAAGACCTATAAGAATTAAAGAATAAACATACAGAGACAACACAATTACTGAAATTAAAAATACTCTAGAAGGAATCAATAGCAGAATATCTGAAGCAGAAGAATGAATCAGTGAGCTGGAAGATAAAATGGTGTAAATAACTTCTGAAGAGCAGAATAAAGTAAAAAGAATGAAAAGAACTGAAGATAGTCTCAGAGACCACTGGGACAAAATCAGATGCACCAACATTCGAATTACTGGGGTCCCAGAACAAGAGGAGAGAAAGAAAGCATATCTGAAAATTTTTTGAAGAGATTATAGTTGAAAATTTCCCCAACATGAAAAAGGAAATAGTTGATCAAGTCCAAGAGGTGCAAAGACTCCCATACAGGATAAACCCAAGGAGAAACATACCAAGACACATACTAATCAAACTAACGAAGACTAAACACAAAGAAAGAAAATTAAAAGCAGCAAGGGAGAAGCAGCAAGTAGCATACGAGGGAAACCCCATGTGCTTAACAGCTGATCTTTCAGCAGAAACTCTGCTGGCCAGAGAGAATGGCAGGATATATTTAAAGTACTGCATGGGAAAAATCTACAACCAAGGTTACAGTACCCAGCAAGGATCTCATTCAAAATTGATGGAGAAATTAAAAGCTTTTCAGACAAGCAAAAGTTAAGAGAATTCAGTACCACAAACCAGCTTTACAACAAATGTTAAAAGGACTTATATAGTCAAGAAATACAACAGAAGAAAAAAGATCTATATAATCAACCCCAAACAATTAAGAAAATGGCAATAGGAACAGATATATCAATAATTACTTTAAATGTAAGTGGATTAAATGCTCCAACCAAAAGACACAGACTGGCTGAATGGGTACAAAAACAAGACCCATATATATGCTGTCTACAAGAAACCCACTTCAGACCTCAAGACACATATAGACTGAAAGTGAGAGGATGGAAAAACATATTCCATGAAAATGGGAAGCAAAAGAAAGCTGGAGTAGCAACCCTCAGATCAGACAAAATAGACCTTAAAATAAAGAAGATTACAAGAGATAAGGAAGGACCCTACATAATGATCAAGGGATCAATCCAAGAAGAAGACATGACAATTGTAAATATCTATGCACCCAACTCAGGAGCACCTCAATACATAAAACAAACACTTACACATAAAAGGAAAAATTGAGAGTAACACAATAACAGTAGGAGACTTTAACACCCCACTCACACCAATGGACAGATCATCAAAACAGAAAATTAATAAGAAAACACTGAGTGCTATAAAACTGAAAATATTTGGCTAGAGAAAAATTCCTTAGTAAGAAAATAAATATTCAGAATAATAGTTTCATATAACATTAGGTCACATATAACATTAGGTTGGGGCTTCCCTTGTGGCTCAGCTGGTAAAGAATCTGCCCGCAATGTGGGAGACCTTTGGTTCGATCCCAGAGTTGGCAAGATCCCCTGGAGAAGGGAAAGGCTACCCACTCCAGTATTCTGGCCTGGAGAATTCCATGGACTGAGTCTATGTGGTTGCAAAGAGTCAGACATGACTGAGCGACTTTCACTTCACTTCACTTCAACATTAGGTTTTGCTTAAAGAAACATCAAGTTTATCTAAAATTCAGACTGGATAGAAGGCAAGAGAGGAAAGTGCTTTAACTGTAATTTAAAATGTAGGTTATAAACATTTTTCCAAATTTAGAAGATATTTGACTAAATGGTAAGTTCATAGAACATATGCTCTAAAGGGCTGGGCAGGAAAAACAAAATAGGTTTTGATGGGAAGTTGTTTAAGTATACTGGTAAATATATTTTGTTTTTTTCACCTGAGAAAAAAAAAAAAAAGAAAACACAAGTCTTAAATGATACATTAGATGAGATGGATCTCATTGTTTTCTTCAGGGCATTCCATCCAAATGCAGAAGAATACATCTTCTTCTCAAATGCACATGAAACATTCTCCAGGATAGACCGTATCTTGGGTCATAGATCAAACCTCAGTAAATTTAAGAAAATTGAAATCGTATCAAGCATCTTCTCCAACCACAACACTATGAGACTAGATATCAATTACAAGAAAAAAATCTGTAAGAATCACAAACACATGGAGATTAAACAACACGTTTCTAAATAACCAACAGGTTACTGAAGAAATCAAAAGGGAAATAAAAAAACTTCTAGAAACAAGTGACATTGAGAACACGACAACTCAAAAAAAAAGAAAAAAATCTATGGGCTGCAACCAAAGCAGTCCTAAGAGGACATCGAATAGACAACCCAACTTTATACCTAAATAGACAAAGCAGTCCTAAGAAAAACATCGAATAGACAACCCAACTTTATACCTAAAACAACTGGAAAAAGAAAAAAAAAAAAAACCCAAAACTGATAGAAGGAAGGAAATCATAAAGATCTGAGCAGAATTAAATGAAAAAGAAATGAAAGAAACAATAGTAAAGATTAATAATACTAAAAAAGTGGTTCTTTGAGAAGATAAACAAAATTGACAAACCTTTGGCCAGACTCATCAGGAAAAAAAGAGAGAAGAATGAAATCAGCAAAATTAGAAATGAAAAAGGAGAGGTTACAACAGACAATGCAGAAATATAAAGGATTATTAGAGACTATTATGAACAACCATATGGCAATAAAATGGATAACCTGGAAGAATTGGACAGATTCTTAGAAAAGTTCAATCTTCCAAGACTGAACCAGGAAGAAACAGAAATTATGAACAACCCAGTTACAAGCACTGAAATTGAAGCTATGATCAAAAATCCCCCAAAAACCAAAGCCCAGGACCAGACGACTTCACGGGAGAATTCTATCAAACATTTAGAGAAGAGCTAATGCCTATCCTTCTAAAACTCTTTCAAAAAAATTGCAGAGGAAGGAACACTTCTAAACTCATTCTATGAGGCCACCATCACCCTGATACCAAAACCAAAGACAACACACAAAAAAGAAAACTACAGCCCAGTATCACTGATGAACATAGACACAAAAATCTTCAACAAAATTTTAGCAAACAGAATTCAGCAACACATCAAAAAGCTCATACACCATGATCAAGTTGGGTTTATTCCAGTAATGCAAGGATTGTTCAGTATATGCAAATAAATCAATGTGATACACCATATCAACAAATTGAAAAATAAAAACCATATGATCATCTCCATAGATGCAGAAAAAGCCTTTGACAAAATTCAGCACCCCTTTATGATTAAAACTCTTCAAAAAATGGGCATAGAAGGAACCTACCTGAACATAGTAAAGACCATATATAATAAGCCTACAGCAAACATTATTCTCAATGGTTTGAGAATAATGAAAGCATTCCCTCTAACATCAGGAACAAGACAAGGGTGCCCACCTTCACCACTATTATTCAACATAGTTCTGGAAGTCCTAGCTACAGCAATCAGAAAAGAAAAGGAAATAAAAGGAATCCAGATCGAAAAAGAAGAAGTAAAGCTCTCACTGTTTGCAGATGACATGATACCGTACAATACCGTACGTAGAAAACCCTAAAGATAGTATCAGAAAATTACTAGAGCTAATCAGTGAATTCAGCGAAGTTGTAGGATACAAAATCAATACACAGAAATCACTTGCATTTCTATATACTAACAATAAAAAATCAGAAAAATTAAGGAATCAATCCCATTCACCATTGCAACAAAAAGAATCAAATATCTCGGAATAAACTTACCTAAGGAGACAAAAGAACTGTACACAGAAAATTATAAGACACTAATGAAAGAAATCAAAGATGACATAAACAGATGGAGGGATATTCCATGTTCCTGGGTAGGAAGAATCAATATTGTGAAAATGACTATACTACCAAATGTAATCTACAGATTCAATGTGATCCCTATCAAATTACCAATGGCATTTTTCACAGAACTAGAACAAAAAATTTCACAATTCATATGGAAACACAGAAGACCCCGGATAGACAAAGCAGTCTTGAGGAAGAAGAATGGAGCTGGAGGAATCAACCTTCCTGACTTCAGATTATACTACAAAGTTACAGTCATCAGGACAGTATGGTACTGGGACAAAAACAGAAATATAGACCAATGGAACAAGATAGAAAGCCCATAAATAAACCCATGCACCTATGGGTGCCTTATATTTGACAAAGGAGGCAAGAATACACAATGGGGCAAAGACAGCCTCTTCAATAAAAGGTGCTGGGAAAACTGGACAGCTACATGTAAAAGAATGAAATTAGAACACTTCCTAACACCATACACAAAGATAAATTCAAAATGATTAAAGACCTAAATGTAAGACCAGAAACTATAAAACTCTTAGAGGAAAACATAGGCAGAACACTCAATAACATAAATCAAAGCAAGATCCTCTATGACCCACCTCCTAGAATAATGGAAATGAACACAAAAGTAAACAAGTGGGACCTGATTCAACTTAAAAGCTTTTGCATAGCAAAGGAAACCATAAGTAAGGTGAAAAGACAACCCTCAGAATGGGAGAAAATAATAGCAAATGAAACAACTGACAAAGGATTAATTTCCAAAATATACAAGCAGCTCATACAACTCAATGTCAGAAAAACAAACAACCCAATCGAAAAGTGGGGAAAAGACCTAAACAGACATTTCTCCAAAGAAGACTTACAGATGACTAACAAACACATGAAAAGATTCTCAACATTGCTCATTATTAGAGAAATGCCCATCAAAACTGCAATGAGATATCACCTCACTCCAGTCAGAATGGCCAGCATCAAAAAGTCTACAAACAATAAATGCTGGAGAGGGTGTGGAGAAAAGGGAACACTCTTGCACTGTTGATGGGAATGTAAATTGATACAGCCACTATGGAAGATGGTATGGAGATTCCTTAAAAAAACTAGGAATAAAACCACCATATGACCCAGCAGCCCTACTCCTAGGCATATACCCTGAGGAAACCAAAATTGAAAAAGACACATGTATCCCATTGCTCATTGCAGCACTATTTACAATAGCTAGAATATGGAAGCAACTTATATGCTCATCAACAGATGAATGGATAAAGAAGCTGTGGTGCTTGCTTAGTCACTCTAGTCGTGTCCGACTCTCTGTGACCCCATGGACCATGGCCTACCAGGTTCCTCTGTCCATAGGATTCTCCAGGCAAGAATACTGGAGTGGGCTGCCATTTCCTTCTCCAGTGAGAAAGTATGAAGTGAGTGAAGTTAGTGAATTGAAGTTGCTCAGTCGTGTCCAACTCTTTGCGACCCCACGGACTGTAGCCTACCAGGCTCCTCTGTCCATGGGATTTTCCAGGCAAGAGTACTGGAGTGGGTTGCCATTTCCTTCTCTGAAAGAAGCTGTGGTACATATACACAATAGAATATTACTCAGTCATAAAAAGGAACACATTTGAGTCAGTTCTGATGAGGTGGATGAACCTAGAACCTATTACACAGAGTGAAGTGAATCAGAAAGAGAAGGATAAATATCATATTCTAATGCATATATATGGAATCTAGAAAAATGGTACTGAAGAATTTATTTACAGGGCAGCAATGGAGAAACAGACATAGAGAATAGACTTACGGACATGGGGAGAGGGGAGGAGATGGTGAGATGTATGGAAAGAATAACATGGAAACTTATATTACCATATGTAAAATAGATAGCCAACGGGAATTTGCTGTATGGCTCAGGAAACTCAAACAGGGGCTCTGTATCAATCTAGAGGGGTGGGATGGGGCAGGAGATGGGAGGGAGGTTCAAAAGGGAGGGGATATATGTATACCTGCAGCTGATTCATGCTGGGGTTTGACAGAAAACAACAAAATTCTGTAAAGCAGTTATCCTTCAATAAAAAAATAATGTAAAAGCACTGCTACATAGCAGGTGCTCAGACTACACTCTTCCTGCCTTCCTTTCTTCTTTCTAATATCATTCACAATAATAATAATAGGTATCCCAAAATATTTGTTAACTGAAGAATTTATTGGATGATATTTTAAAAGGCAGCATAAGACTAATAGGGAAAGAAGGGAAAAACTTTCAAGACTGATCAAACAGAAAAAACTTAGAAAGACATATGCCAAATGTAAATGGTAGTCTTCTTTAGATTGTGGGAATGCACTTATTTTTTATTTTCATATTTATTGCCATCTGTATTTTCTAATTGTTCCACAGGGAATGTATTATATCATAATTAAGAATTTTAAAAGAGTTTTATTTAAAATAAAGAATTTTAAATAAAACAAGATTTTAATTAAAAATCTACCTGAACCCATCAGTCAAGCTGATCATCACTTCCTATTGACATGATGTTATAGGAAGATTACAGCACAGCCAATGAAATGCTCTTGCCAAAATAAGTAACCTGAATTTAATTCCTCATCCAAATCTAACTCAGTTTACAAAAAATACAAGAGATACAGGAGAATTTTAAATGATTTCATGGACATGCAATCAGAGAAGTCCAAAATTTAAGAAATACTACAGGACACTTGACCCAACTTTTCAATCAATGAATGTTAGGAGAGTGGAGAAGGGAAGATGAAATCATATATTAAAAGAGATGTAAAGGATATAACAGTTATTGCACAGCAGAAACCAGCACAACATTATAAAGCAATTATCCTCCAATTAAAAAGTTTTAAAAAGGATATACCAATTAAATGCAAAGTATGGACCTTGCTTAAATCCCAGTTCAAACAAACCAACTATCAAAAGCCATAGATTTAAACATACATTAGTTGATTAAAAAATAACATTAATTTTGTTGAGGATGTTGATTTTTGCTAAAAAAAGAAAAAAGATAGTATTGATGGGTAAAATGATACTTGTTTGAGATTTACTAAAATACTCCAACAGAAATAAAAGTAAAACAAGGGAGGGATAGATGAAATGATAAAGAAAATATTGCTAACAGGTGGTGCTGGAGAAGACTCTTTCAAGTCCCTTGAACTGCAAGGAGATCCAACCAGTCCATCCTAAAGATCAGTCCTGGGTGTTCATTGGAAGGACTGATGCTAAGGCTTAAACCAATACTTTGGCCACCTTATGCGAAGAGTTGACTCATTGGAAAAGACTTTGATGCTGGGAGGGATTGGGGGCAGGAGGAGAAGGGGACAATAGAGGATGAGATGGCTGGATGGCATCACCGACTTGATGGACGTGAGTTTGGGTGAACTCCGGGAGTTGATGCTGGACAGGGAGGCCTGGCGTGCTGCGATTCATGGGGTCGCAAAGAGTCGGACACGACTGAGCAACTGAACTGAACTGAACTGAAAGCTCAGTGATGAGCTCATGAGAATTTATTATACTTTTGTTTCTATCTTTGTATCTGTACTGGAAATTTTTCATAATTAAAAGTCAAAGATGAAGACTTCCCTGGTGGTCCAGTGGCTGAGACTCCAAATTCCCAATGTAGGGGGTCCGGGTTCAATCCCTGGTCACGGCGCTAGATCCCACATGCTACAACTGAAGATCCCACATGCCTCAATGAAAATTAAAGATCCTGCGTGCTGCAACTAAGACCAAGCACAGCCAAAAAAGTCAAAGATGTATGTGATATTTAAAAGACAAAAAAGTAGTGGTCAACAGCAAAATGTCTCTTCTGTTCCTGCTCTTTCCTTGCTGTTCTCTCGGCTTGGTCTTCTGGTCCAGTCACATAGCATGTGGCTGTACAATCTGTATGTCTAAGAAGGGCTGGCTGGGTCAATAATATTGAAAACTGAGTTTCAAAGTCATTTCCAAGAGATCTTAGATTTTTAAAGTCATTCCAGGAAGCCTGTGACTTCTGGGTAAAGGTATGACTTACAGAGAAAAGGAGCTTCCATTTTCTAAAGATTGATTCTTTGTGAAATAACTGGTCAACAAGTCATACCTGGTCTCAAGCTCATCTTTCTAAGTGAACTGCATTGACAGTCATCAACTTTGAAACAAAGAAGTTTCTACCAATTAGCTTGTGTTTTCCTCGTGGGTTTTTGTTTAATTGTATGTTTTGTTTAGGGTTTTTTTCTGGTCTGAACTCTTTCACCCTGTGATTTTTCTGCTCTGGTTTAAGTTCTCCCCACCTGCAATGCCTTGTTTGTGTGGCTCTGTGACCAAATAGAGCCAGCACTCTTAATCCTTGGCCAGACCCCTCTGCCTAGAGTTAATCTATTCCAGACTTGTTTAATTTAGCAAAGTCCTTCACAGAAACCACATAAATATTTGACTTTACACTTTCAGTTTTTATATGTACATGGCTTCTTAAAAAGCCGATTACTCTGTTTTCCATATTTATTATTTCTGACCAGAATTTGGTGTGGAATGCCCTTTTCTTACAAAAGCCATAGTAACCATCTTCCTGACCATGGTCTCCGAGTATCTGGGGAAGATGAGTCAGGTATACAAGATTCACTACCCTCCCAGACACGAGATCCACCCTTGGCTCCAAACTGAGCTGATACACCATCGAAGTGATATTATATCACTCTCATGCTGCTGCTGCTGCTAAGTCGCTTCAGTCGTGTCCGACTCTGTGCGACACCATAGACGGCAGCCCACCAGGCTCCCCTGTCCCTGGGATTCTCCAGGCAAGAACACTGGAGTGGGTTGCCATTTCCTTCTCCAATCACTCTCATAAATCCTATCAAAATCTGCAAAACAAATTTTAGCTGTTTCTGAAATACAAAAAGAGATGATCTATAAAACAGTTTTATTAGTCAACATCTTTTCTTCTGCTGGAAACAGTGAGACTTATAGGGAAAGAGAGGGAAGCTTATCATGCTCCTTTCAACCAGTACCTCCAGGCAGACAGAAATTGCATACTCCTTTAGGTCAGAGCTTAGTGCTGTAATCTGCACACAAGAGTGCTCACGAATGTACTTATTTTCCACCAGGGATTTGGATTTTCTGGGTCATCTAGCAAAAATAGTTTACTATAGAGGCACTGTTGACTTAAAAAAATAGACCACAAGTAGGATTACATATTTGAAGGGAGTCTCTGTTATACTAGACCCTTGATAAAATTATATGTTGGACTGAATCGATGAGCAGTTACGGTTTCTGTTTTGAGTCTCCATACCACTCACACTCATTCAGACCCCAGAATATTCAGAGTTGAATAAGCAGGACCTTTCTCAGAATGTTGCTTCCAAGAGGCCTTTCACTTGTCAATTGGACTGAACTTCAGCCTTTTATTGTCCAATGTGATTCAGCCTTATCACATTCAAGGGATCCCTAGATTAGAGGCAATTTGAACTTTAGACATTAAATAAGAAAATAAATTTTCTTATACTCTGGCTGCTGAAGACACAGTATCCAGCTCACTGTCCTAACATGGCAACAAAACCAGGGCCAAGTCTGAGGTGTACGTGGCTTGCATTCCCATGGTCATGAAAAGAAAGTGTTAGTCGGTCAGTCATGTCCGACTCCTTGCGACCCCATGGACTGTAGCCCGCCAGGCTCCTCAGTCCAAGGGATTCCCCAGGCAAGAATACTGGAGTGGGTTGCCATGCCCTTCTCCAGGACCCAGGAATCAAACCTGGGTATCCTGCATTGCAGACAGATTCTTTATCGTCTGAACCACCAAGGAAGCCCATTCCAACCCCTAAATGACACTCTGAAACTCAAAGGGAAGAAAAAAGCCAAAAGAGAGGTTTGGTTTGACAATAATAGCTGCTAAAGTCTTTACAATGATACCAAATTTGGGGGGAGACTACATAGAACGATGTTAAATGCACTGAACAAAATTCATTCAGTAAATCTTTATTATTTACGATGTGCCAGCTGCCATTCTAGGTACTGGGGAGGGGATATAGCATGAACAAAAAGAGTCAAGTCTCTGTTGTCAGGGAACGTAACATTTCACTTGGGGAAACAAGCAACAAATATGCACAAAAATAAAGATATAATAGGTCGGGTGATAATAAGAATCATGGAAAAAGTAAGGCATTATGGTAACTCATGGCTTCTAAGAGGACAGATCAGAAAACTCTTAGACCCTGTGGAGTGCAGGCAGAGATAAAAGGAGATTATCAAAGCCACAAAGTCACCCACGCACAAGGCCCTGATGATTGGTCTCACTGTGCAGCAGCATGATAAGACAGGTGGTTTCCAGCTGCTGGATGCCGGGGGGTGAGGGGAGGCGGGGAAGGCAAAGCCCGCAGTTCTGTGCTCCTCGACCCGAGTCAACACTCCAGGTGGCCTGAGCGGACCACAGAATCCCAGAGGAGCTTCCATGAGAAAACAGGGGAGGCTGTAGAGAGTGTTCCTAACCACTTTTTAAAAAATAAATTTTCCTTTTTAATATTTATTTATATTTGGCTGCTCCAGGTCTTAGCCGTGGCATGAGGGATTTAGTTCCCTGACCCAGTCTCCCTGCACTGGGAGCTCCAGGGAAGTCCCCCCAGTCACTTTCTTACTGCTTTCTTCTTTACATTACTTATTGGCTGTTTTAAGAGCTTTGAGTCAAGTTCTTGTCATCATTTTTGCCCTTCCTTTAACTGGAAGCAGTCTTCGTGGTCTGGCCTGGGTTGGGCTAAGAACACAGTACAAATTGACATTGCTGGTGTTGAGGGTGGAGGTGGGATTCACTTTAGAAAAGGTGCTCAGACCAGACCTATCCAATGAAGTGACGCTGAGGAAAGACATGGATAAAGTAAGGCAGTGAGCCTTGGGCTGTATGTAGGGGCTGGAGGTAGGAAGAGTGGAATTCCTGACCCAGAAATAGCAAGTGTTAAAGTTCTGAGGCAGGATTGCTCCAGGTAGTTTAAAGAAAGGCGAGGCAGCCTCGTGACGAGAGGAGCAAGAAAGGGGAGAGAGAGCCAGTGAAGGGGAGGTCAGGGGATTACTTCTGGCCTTGCAGAACATGTGAGAACTTTGACTTTTATTCTGAATGAAAATGGATTGCGGTGACTGACGTTAAGCGAGACTGGGGAAGGACCACTCTAGCTGCCCTGTTTGGCAGGGACAAAGGCTCTAGGGACCAAAGGGACTAGGCTCTAGGGACCAAAGACAGAAGCAGCAAGACTGCTTAGGAGGCTGCTTCACTGATCCAAGCAAGAGCTGACAGTGGCTCTGACCAGCATGTTAGCAGTAGGGAGTGAGAAGGGGCTGGCTTCCTGACAGTCTGTATTTTGAGGATAGAGCACGCCAGATTTGCTCCTTGATTAGGTGTGAGGTTTCTGAAAAAGAGAGGTATCAAGGATGAAGACACATTTTTAGCTTGAGCAATTGAGAAAAGAGTTGACATGAGAATATGGAAGGGCTAGATTATTATTTTTTTTGCAGAGGTGGGTGGGGTGGATAAAATTTTCCTTTGAATATGCTGAATCTGGTATGCCTACTGGACACATAAAATGAGGATGTGAAAAGATAGCGACTATAGCTTTGGTGCTGTTTAGTTGCTACATCATGTCCGACTCTTTGTAACCCCATGGACTGCAGCACACCTGGCCTCCCCATCCCTCACTATGGGCCAAGTTCATGAATCGGTGATGCTATCCAACCTTTAGCTTAGGGGGGATTTAAATGAGAAGTTTCCCAAATGACAGATGTTTATTTGAAGGGATAAGTTATGTACTTGCCTTGGCCTTCAGTTTCAAAACAATCGGAAACTAAAATTTATAAGTTGTTTTTAGTGTTTATGATATAAATCTAATACTGGGACTGCTATATTTTCACTCCCCCTCCCCATCCAGATGTGAGGTTTACAATAAAGATACTTTCACAATGAAAACATTAAACAAAGATTTTAAAACATGAGCTATCCACAAAGAACTATGCATGAATGCTCGTTCCAACTTTATCCGTAATAGCCAAGCATTGGAAATAACTCCATATGCAGGAGAAATGATAAATTATAGTATTTATTAAAAAGTAGAATTGTTGTTCAGTTGCTAAGTCATGTCCAACTCTTTGGCAACCTCATGGATTGTAGCCTGCCAGGCTCCTCTGTCCATAGAATTCTCCAGGCAAGAACACTGAAGTGGGTTGCCACTTCCTCCTCCAGGGGATCTTCCCAAGCCAGGGATTGAACCTGTGTCTCCTGCTTTGGCAGGTGAATTCTTTACCACTGCACAGCCTGGGAAGCCCCTAGCAATTAAAAAGAAACTACTCGGCAACTAAAAAGAAACACTGATTCATGCAACAACGTGGATGTCAAAAATATCGAGTGAAAAAAGCCAGACTAAACGATTACAAGTTCTATGACTCAAGTAAATTTCAAGAACAACCAAAAACTAATCTAGGGTCATAGAATTCAGCAAGTAGTTGCATCAGATGGAGGAAAAATTGATTGGAAAGGAGTACGAGGAAACTCTCTGGGGTAATGAAGTTGTTCTGATGATTGTTAACCCAGACATAGAAAATTGTCATAATTCACTGTATTGAATACATGTACATTTTATTAAATGTAAATTCTATCTAGAATACACAACAGGACATAAGCCAACTACTGAAAGGGTTATATACCACTGAAAAACCTGGGCAGAAAGCAATTAATCTAACTGAGCACAAACTGGGAGCTCTGAGTTTTCCAGCAATCAAAGCAAAAGGGAAGCATTATTTAGCTCTATTATCTAGTATCAGCATGTATAAAATTAAAAAATTTTCCTATCACTACATTTTAAAGAATATCCAGGGGCATTCCCTGGCAGTCCAGTGGTTAAGACTCAGCACTTTCAATGCAGAGGGTATGAGCTCCATTCCTACTCCGGGAACTGAGATCCAGCATGCCAAAGTGCAGTCAAAAAACAAAAAAGACTATTTAGATAAAAATATATTACAATTTTTTTGCAATAAAACCTTCATAAAAGTTGAAGAAACATTCCAGGCTCATTTTTATTTCTGTGAGTCCTCAACAGAAGGAAGAGAATATTAAGTTATGGGTCCATGAAGGAGGGCCTCCCTGGTGGCTCAGTGGTAAAGAATCTGCCTGCAATGCGGGTGACATGGGTTCGATTTTTGGGTCAGGAAGATCCCCCAGAGAAGGGAACGGCTACCCACTCCAGTATTCTTGCCTGGAGGATTCCACGGGCAAAGAGAGCCTGGCAGACTACAGTGCATAGGGTTGCAAAAAGTCAGACACTGAGCAACTTTCACTATGAAGGAATTTCTATGGGAAACCTGAAGGAGGCATTCAAGGTAGCTTTCTAGACTGCCACCTAGCTGCAAGGATATAATCTAGGGACTCATTCTTGAGAAATAAAGGATTCTCAGATTTCATAAGCTCACTTTTCTGCATGCCTCAGCTGGGTTTGTGACAGGAGTTGGATATCAGATAATTAGGGGTTAACTAAAGTGGAATGTTCTCTGGAGTTGGTTAAAACCATATATGTGGAGTTCAGCTACTGAACTTGTATCTGGTTAATTATATGTTTAAGAACCTTTCTGGGACGTCCCTCGTGGTCCAGTGGTTAAGACTTTGACTTTCAATGCAGGGGTACAGGCTGGATCCCTGGTCAGAGGAGCTTAGATCCCACATGCCTCTCAGCCAAAGAACCAAAACATGGAAACAGTATTGTAACAAATACAATAAAGGCTTTAAAAATGGTCCATTAAAAAAAAAAAAAAAAAAAGCCTTAAAAGAAAAAAAGTTCTAAGAAGTTGCCATATTCACACCCACATAGAAAACCATGCCTGGGTCTGCTTCGTTGGGACTTAATCGATAACTTCATCTCTGGCATTTAGGTACCTCTTCTGCAACTCCTTCCTGTGCTTCCCAGCAGCGCTGTAATTGACAAAATTAGGCAGGAAGTACTTTGTTAGGGCTTTCATGGTGGCTCAGCTGGTAAAGAATCTGCCTGCCAATGCAGGAGACAGTAAGAGATCCAGGTTCAGTCCCTAGATTGGGAAGACCGACTAGAGGAGGAAATGGCAACCCACTCTAGTATTCTTGCCTGGGGAATCCCACAGACAGAGGAGTCTGGCGGGCGACAGTCCGTGGCGTCACAGAGTCGGACATGACTGAGCACGCACACACACACAGTACTTTGTTCAGGACTCCCAGCTTTTAACACATTTAGCATCCTTGACTCCACTCAGGAAGTACAAGTAGCATCCATAGCCTTAAGACAACCAAACAGTCCTGCTCTGTTTTTAAACTTAGCATCACCCCTTTCAGTAAACACTGGGGCTTAAAACAAAGTTGGTATCCTTTTGAATGTGGAAGAGCATCTGATCCCAAATTCAGTGGAATCACATGACACAGAAAAAGATATAAGCTTGGTTTAGGGGAAACATTTGGGGGACATATAATATCAGTTATCCACGTCTGTCATACAAAAACTTGAATACAGTTCTCACAGAGCATTTTACTTAGAACAAGGCTATGTCTTTACACGATGAGCCTACCAGAATGAAACAGCAAGTAAAATCCTCAGCAGCTGAATTAGTTGAACCCACAAAATGTTGCTCATTCATTCAATAAATATTAATTGAACTGTCCATTCGAATGAAGATTATCTGCCCCAAATACTTTGGTTATAATAAAATTGATGTTAAAACTTTTTGTTTTCTAGATACAACTGATCAGGAAGTTACCTTCATTCAGTGTTAAGACCTATTACCCGCCAAGCATAGAGGACACAGTGGTAAGCTTTGCTGATAGTCTACTAGAAGGTTTCAGGGAAATAGATAATAAATACAGAAGTTATTAATATAAGAATTAAAGAGTTATAGTGACTTTTCCTGAGGAAATTTTAAAATTGAGATATAAAGGATGAATAGAAATTAAATGTTTTGTTTGTGGGGATCAGGAGGGGTTTAGGGAGAGAGAAAATTGTTTTAGGCAGGGGCACCAGATTATACAATAGCCAGAACAGGTTAGCATGAACACAGAAAAGTGGTGCAGACAAATCTAGTGAGTGCAGAATGTTAGGGCTTGGAAGATTTCGACCTTTCTCCTAAGTGTAGCAAAACACCATCATAAAATTTAACAACAAAAAAGACACGATCAGACTTACGTTTAACCCAACTCATTCAGATCCAGAATGGATAGATTGGAGAAAGCCAACTTAGATTTTGGAAGTGACAGCTAGACAACTGGGTGGGCAACGTTATTACGTAGTAAAGGTGATGGTGGGCAAGACAAGGGAATGAAGGTGGAACAGGGAGGAATGATTGATTCACTGAGTAAGTAATTAAGAGCTCCAACTATATGCCAGCGGCCTGTTAAGATACTGACGAGTCCAGTGGGGGAAATAAGCAAGAATAACAAAACAAACTTTCAATCATAGTACCATAAAGGAGAAATACGTGATACTATGAAGTCGTGAAACTTTTCCTAACGTTTCAGGTCTCTTTTGAGAAAGGGAACTAGATTCTGCAGATTGACTAGAAGTCAACTACAGGGCATGGTGAAGAATGAATAGGAATAATTTTCAAGGGAGGAAAAACAGCATTTACACTGTAAGGAAGCCAGTGTGAGAGACTCCAAAGAGCAAAAGGGGAGTTTGATGAAGACGAGGTTGCAGAGGTGGGATAGCACTGTATTATGCAGCAGTAAGGAATCTGTCCTTTATTCTAAGAGCTAGGGAAAGCCTTGAACATGTTTTAAAGCCGCGTGTATTATTATTAAAACACACATACACACACATCAAATTTGCGTCTTGAAGAGATTGTTGTGGCTGCAGTATGAAGAATAGATTGCGGGGGTGAAGTGGATATTGAGCCATCTCTGCAAAAACCATGAAGATGCTGGGAGGTGAAGGACTTGGTGACTGGGGAAAGGATGGGGTTTCTGGGTTGGGCTTCTAAAAACACGCTCCCAGTTCATGACAAGAGCACATCATCTGACTAGAAGTTTGTTTTTTTTTTTTTTAATATTTATTTGGCTATGTCTTAGCTGTGGCATGCAGGATCTTCCGTCTTTGCTGAATCATTTGTTGCAACATGTGGGGTCTAGTTCCCTGACCAGGGATGGAACCCGGGCCCCCTGCACTGGGAGTGTGGAGTCTCAGCCACTGGACCACCAGGGAAGTCCCTGTTCTCACCTTCTTACTCACTAGGGCAAGAATTACATCTTGCCCTGGTCATCTAAAAATTACACGCTACATTCGCTTTCAACTGTCAACAATGGTGGGAATGGGACTAAAAAGGATGGTAGAAAGAGGGGCGCATTCGCTTTTTACATCAACATTTCTATATAACACGACTTTTACAATAAAAACGTGAATACAAATGTAAGCTGAAAATTGAATATAGAAACCCCATCAAGTTATTTACAAATATAAGCAAGAAAGCTAGGATTACCTTGTTTTATGCCACTTAGAAATGGATTTTGAGCTCTCAAAAGCCCACTCCCACCCATCTGCTTCTTGGGACTCATCTGCAATAGAAGACTGGAGGGATTGAGTCCACACCAAATAAAGCCTACAGTATACGCAGGAGATGCAAGGTACGCAAGTTCAATCGCTGGGTCAGGAACATCCCCTGGAGAAGGAAATGGCAACCCACTCCTGTATTCATGCCTGGAGAATCCCATGGACAGAGGAGCCTGGCGGGCTATAGTCCATGGGGTCGCAGAGTCAGACACGACTGAGTACACATACGTATTTTTTAAATCTTAAATTGTGATTAATATTTTGTCAGTAAGATAAAAGCCTAACAATGATCAATAGTGAGAGAGCAGACTAGACTATGACTAGGGAAAAGACTAGACTTTTCCCTCACGTAATATTTGAATGAGAAAGACCCAGAGAGAAGACAGCTACCCCTGACTTTGGACAAGACATTTAACCAACTGACAGCTCTGTAGTTTTGTGGAGCTGAAACGATGTCCTTTTTATACACACATACACATGAAGTCCTCACCTGGGAAGCTGAACCCCAAAGAGTTAAACATGCAAGGACTGGTGCCCATCATTCAGAGCAGGATTCATATAATTCCAGCCAACAAACTCCTCTCTAGGTGGAAAGGAGGTGTCCAATGAACTATTAAATGTGCACTTAGCAGGATGTTAGCCATTCAGCCAGCATTAACTCATAACCGCATTCAAATGTGGAATCTGGACTTTTTCCTTCCAATAATCCATTTGCTTCTTGTTTTATTATTAAACTGCCTTTGAGTTTCTTTATAGTCTACACCCCACTTCCGCTGTTTGAGATGAATACCCTTGAGAACACTGTTTTGCTTTGTTTTTGCATCCTACTTATTTTAACATGGATGTGGAGAATCTAAAATGGACACAGCAAAAGCAGAAAATTTAAAAACATGCACTGAAAAACAGGATCAGTGTTTACTTGCTAACACGTACCAGTGACGGGGGTTCCCAAAAACCTAGATAGGGGTTGCCAACAACTAGACGGCCCTGTACAAAGCTTTCACATTTATTATTTTGTTCCATCTTCTGCCACAGTGATCGGACCAGAGACCTAACGACGTGCAGAGATTTTAATCTTCTGACGTGTGCTCTTTATTCAGCCATGCAATAGGATGTTTCTGGAAGGGAGCTGGATTAGAGCAATCGTAGATAAACAGGCACATATACAAGACGGAGAGCCTCAGGGAAGTCAAGGGGAGGGAAGCATGTATGAGTCTCCCCCGCCCCCCCCCCAGGAAACTGGGCAGTCCTCTCTGCCTGGCTGGTTCGGTCATCTTCTCACTCACTTCCTCTGCCTTCTGCTTTCCCCAAGCTCATGACCACAGCACGACTGTAGTCTCAGGCATGGCATATGAGGGTACATATGCCATGTATGGCGTATGGCATGTATGGCATTCAAAGGGTACAACCCTGAATCTCAGCTGGAGCTCCAAAATTCCTGGGCCACATCTGACTGACCAAGCTTGGGCGAGAGGGACACCTCTGGTCAACTGACTCTAAATAAGGGATACACAACTCAGCATTTTTAATGGCAAAAATGTCATCCATTACCGAAATGTCCAACAAGAGAGCACTTACTAGAAAGTTACACTACACCCACAATAAATATAATGCACCCTTTAAGATGCACAATGTTCAATGACCTGGCAAAGTGCTTACGTTAAGTGGAGGAAAAGACTATCAAACAGTGAAGACACAGAAGTGCATACACCAAAATAACAACAAAAAACACAGTCAGTTCTTGGTAGGGAATAATTTCCCCTTTTCCTTGTGTTTCTATGTATTTTCCAAATCTACAAAGAGCATGCTGCTATTACAGTAAGATGATACAGTTTTCAATATACACTCGATTCCTTATTGATTATTGCTGGGTAATGGAATTACAGAGGATCTTTATTTTCTTATGAGTTTTTTTTTTTTCTTTCATTCATTTGAACTGTCCACTCGTGGTAAAAAAAAAAAAAAAAAAGACAACGCTTTGTGTTCAGCACATCATTTTGGTCCTCTTCCTGGCCACACCTGATGACTACATTCCCCACCTCCCTTACCACTGGCCTGAGGTCATAGGGCTGGGTTCTGGCCAATGGAAATGGGGAAAAGTGATGCGTACCCTAGCAGGCCCGCCCATAAACCCCTGCAGGATCTACCACTCCCCAGCTCCTCTTCTTCCAGGGCAAGTCTGAGGATTCAAAGCTGGCACTGTCACAAGATGGGCAAGTCTGGGTCCCTGGGAACCTTTTTGCCACATTCAAGTAATGATGAAAACAGACCAAAGTCCTGCTGTCCGAAATCACTGAGATGCTGGAATTGTTACAGCAGTTCATCTATCCTATTATCCTAAAAACTAAGATGCTCCATCCAGAACACAAACCTTCACTATCAGTCCATGATCTGTTAGAAAGAAGTCCTCAGGATGGCAGAAACGGCCACCATAACCTGGTCTCATGCACTTCACATCCCAAAAATCTCACTGACCCTTCTATGCTAAGTCACTTCAGTCGTGTCCGACTCTGTGTTGACCCCACAGACGGCAGCCCACCAGGCTCCCCCGTCCCTGGGATTCTCCAGTCCATGGGATTCTCCAAGCAAGAACACTGGAGTGGGTTGCCATTTCCTTCTCCAATGCATGAAAGTGAGAAGTGAAAGTGAAGTCGCTCAGTCATGTCCGACTCTTAGCGACCCCATGGACTGCAGCCCACCAGGCTCCTCCATCCATGGGATTTTCCAGGCAAAAGTACTGGAGTGGGGTGCCAAGGCTTCTAAAACGTCTGGACCCAATCTTCCCCTATTCCAGCACCAATCACAACTGTGTTACAATTAGTTGGTTATTAATCAACTAGTTCCTTTCATGAGACTGACAGTCTCTACTAAGGCGCAGTTGTCTTTGTTTTTCACAGGTATAACTTTAACACTTAATGCCATGTGCTGGGCATATAAAGGATGCGACGTATCTGCTCAATGGATTAATAATGTGTTCCTAAGTGTTCATAGCCCCTAAAAACCATGAAATTTTAGTGTCTTGGAGGCAGGGAAAAGCAATTCTCATTTCATCAGAATATACTCTCTTCTAAAACAAATTTCAATCCCCAAGTATCTGTCTACCAGCCTAAAGCTTTTACAGTATTACTGAAAGGAAACCAAGAGCCAGGACTCAAAATAATATCCTTGTTAGCCTAGTACTGGTTCCTAGACTAAATCCTTTATGGGTTTGTAAAGCTTTAAAAAGTCTGACTTCTTAAATTCAGAATTGGAATTTGTCTGAAGAATTTACAGTGAAATTACTCTTAGATATTTTAAATAGAGGTGGATTCTAAATTATTTCAGATAGGAAACAAACTTAGAAATATAAGAATCACCACTGTAACTCAAAATGCTCCGTTTGTGAGGAGATATTCCCAGGAAAGCACTTTAGTTTATGCTCCTTGGAAAGTTTAGGTTTAATGACAGCCCTTTCATTAAATACAAAAACATTCCTTCAAAATGTTTAAACAACATCTTGAGTCTTAGATGTTACTTGAACAGTATCCATGAAGAATATAGTTATAAAACCTATGACTTTACCCACTGTATATAGAGAACTGAATTTTTAAGAAATAGTTTCTTCTTTAATATGGATTACCTCAAGATATGAAGAACCAAATTACTCTTTGGTTTTATTACATGGGAAAAACAACACACAGTCCTTTAGTCAAACAACTTTGTGATATTTATATTCCATTGCACAGGTAGAGATTATACAAATTAGTAATACAAGTTATTTCCTTAAATTCCAAACAGTTTCTAAAATATCATTACACCAGATGCCTAGAATATTAAAACATCGAGGTGGAAATCATATTCTAAGTAGTTAAATATGACACTGAAAATATTACACATTTTAATTAGAGGAGAAAATTAAAATGTGTGCTAAAATGCTCTAACAAACTAAGTAGCAGGGCAACAGCTACAAGTAAGTCCCCGTGGTCCATTTTTACGTATGCATATATGTGATTATTAGAGAACCTCTCTTCTTGAAAATGCATAATTAAAACAAAAAAATCTGGATACATGGATTAATGAAATTTAAACATTTCCTAATACCTAAGCTCTATGATGAAGTGTACTATTACCTATGACTTCATATAACTAATTCAAGAGAAAAGACACCACACTTGGAAAGAAAAAAAGATTTTTAAAGATAATGGTTTTAATTGAGTTAATGAGATGAAAAAATCGTGAAGCCCTATGTGCTACTTACATGAAAGAAGATTTTTTAAAAAATAATCACTGCACAAAATACAAAGGGTGGGGTTATGCTGTGGTATTAAATTTCTCTCCATTATGTTTTTCTTGACTGTTCAAGGGCAAATTAAAGTTTCCACGGCAAATCTGTTCTCAAAATGCCGAATCGTAACACAGACATCAGCTGAACGTTTCTGAATACCTGTTTGAAAAGAAAAGTTTTTAAAATTTCTGGTTCTTTGGTAATAAATATTCGTATTAATCTTCACAACTATTATTCAGACATATACAAATATTTTACTCTATCTGTAGTCCATTAACTTCTGTAGTTTGATTTAATATGGCAGAAAATAATTTCTGCTCTTTTCTAAACTAAGTATCTTTACAGAGGTTGATAACAGTAACAATGCCATACATACAAATTTGTGACCTTGAAGGTAACAGAAACATTCTGTATCTTGATATGGTGGTGACCTGTTGAAATTCAGAACTACACACTAAAAAAGGGTGAATTTTATTATACGTAAAATTATGGCTTTAAAAAAATTATGAACCATGAAGTTCATTTCACAATGTAAGACGTCAAGCCTCAGGTTTCAGGTAACTCATCATCAAAGTATCATCAAACAGCAGATCAGAATCATCAAAAGTGCCAACAAAAAGCCAGGAATGCATTTAACTAGGTGCCACAATTTCAAAGAAATCACATCATAGTGTATCTGCGTGGCATGTCTTACTTTCTAAAGCTCCGTCACCTGTACTTTCATTGTATTTTTTGAATGATCTTGAAAAGAAATGAGGAGATAACATCATCACATGAGAAAACAAAGGTTAAGCGATTTGGCAAAGCTACCGTAGTTGTGTCAATGCTTTTAATTCTTCAGTCCAGTTCCTTTCTAAACCACCTGACTGATTATCTTCAATGTGATCCAAAAGGCACACTCTGCTTAGAACCTGAGTGCACACCTGAGAGCTACTTTAGAGACTCTTTGGGTAAGCAGAGCTTGCATAGTGTGGCTGAACCAAAGTGGGAGGGTGGAAAGGCAGACAGGGGGACCATATGGAAAGTGAACTAATAGCACATCTAGGAAATGAATTTCACATTCACCTATGCTCTACATCTGAAAAGACGAGATTTAGAATTAAGATGATTCTTCAGCAATCTAGAAATATACAGTGTACAATATAGTTTTATTTCTTACTCATGGCCAATGTATTGGTAACAATGACAAGCTTACAACTAAATCTAACTTAACACAATGAAGTGAAACAAACTTTTCTGCCAACACTCTAACATTCAAAAGTATTACCTTTAATGGTTTCTCTGCGTTGCAGTTTATAAGTTTCCTTATCATGGCACAGTCGATAAATATAGAAACCCAGGTGATCAATGTTTTCAATGCGATCAGTGATGACCATGTGTTCATGAATCAGATATGACTGAGGCAAGTAGGTCCCAGCCTACATTTGGAAAAGAATTACATTACATGGATATCTCAAAATATACATTGAACAGACAAGGAAAACAAACAAAATTTTTAGAGATTGTAATACAAAACAGAGATTGGCAAACTATTATCCACCATCTGTTTCTATACAGTTTAACTGGGGACTTCTCCGATGAGCCAGTGGTTAAGAATCTGCCTGCCAATGCAGGGGACACAGTTCAATCCCTGCTCTGGGAAGATTCCATATGCCATAGGAAAACGAGGCCCAAGAGCCATAACTACTGAAGCCCATGCACCCTAGAGCCCATGCTCTGCAACAAGAGAGAGCCTGCACACTGCAACAAAGACCCAAGTGCAGCCAAAAATACATAAATCAATTATTTTTAAAAGTTTTATTGGCGTATAGTTGTGCCATCTGTTTACATATTGTCTATGGTATCAAAATTGGATAGCTGCAACACTGACCTTATTTCTTTAAAGCCTACTATTTATTCTCTGGCCCTATGATGTAATTTAAGAAATCACATTTTAATTTCAATAAATAAAATATTAAAAGAGACAAGGGAAAAAAACCCCAAACCACCAGTCTCAGTTACTTGTCATAAGATGGTTATTAGCTATACTATCATTAAGGTAGGCTCCTATAGGGCTAATTTCTCAATAAGGAATTCCAAGATCCTATAACAGCATCAATAAGAAGAAGTATCTGAAAGTTTTATACCTTTATGTTAATAAGTAGCTCCAATAGGTTCTTGGGTGGCATGACAATGGAGGTGTTCAGAGGAATCACATAGCACTTATCCAGGTTAAGATCCAAATAGGCGGTAAGTTTCTGGGAAGAAAAAGATGATATTTTTGTTAGATTGATGTATAAATATTACAAATATACAAACAGGCAGCAACTGGATTTTTAAGAACAATTTGTACCATTAAAATGGGCTGGCTTTACAATGTGTCAATCACTTGCATTTCAACAAATCAAGAATTTGGTAGGATAGGAATGGAAGTAGTAAGGGGAGAGGAAATTCTGCTACTAGTCAGTATTTACATACTGATCATGTAATAACAAACTATTAAAACTAACTCCAATACCCTATCATCTGATTAAGAGACTTAGTCCCTGCACTTATAAACCATCATGCCCTCCAAGGCATCCATCTATTGTATATAAAAATTAACTTCTCTCTGATGCATCTAGAAACTATTGGCTAGTTACTACCATCCACCAGAGAACTGGATGAAACTGACTGAAATAAGTCAATTAAATAACTCTGTTCTTGTGGTTCAAATGAGAAACCATGATTGAGAAAGACTAACTCAACAGGATGGTTCTAAGGATTAAAATGAGTTAAACCAAAACATGTAAATATTTAGATTTCTAAAAGCAATTTAACAGCAGAGAAGGAACAGCATCTGGTGTGCATTAAGACAGACAAGGAAAGGGGAAGAAAAAGTAGGTTCCCTGAGGGTTGGCCTCAGACAAAGAGCCCATCAAATGTTGGAGTTTTTCTTGTAGGGCAGAAAAAACCCAAGGCCTTTTTAAAAACTTTCTTTTCAAACAGTAAACCGTAAATAGAATAAATTAGCCAATATTAAAATTAAAACTACAAAAGCATCCATCAAGGGACCTGCATTCTTTTTACAGTTCAGGGCACCTGGCTCACCTTGTTGAAGTCATGAACGATATTGGCAGGGTCACTATCTGCAAACTCTGGGACAGGCACGCTGATGAATTCAACCTCGTCTTCCTCAAAGATCTTGATATTTTCCTCAATGGTCTGGTAGCGAGAGGCTGGGGCGTCTGCAGAAGGCTCATTTAAGACGACATCATCTTTGATGTACTTTATTCCACAGTAGTAGACGTCATCTGGCTATAGAGAGTTTAAACACTATTTCAGCAATGCAGTGGGAGACAGGTTTTTAAATGTTAAGTATTACTTAAGCTGCCACCTTTATCTAAATAGCATTTTGCTTGCAAACTCCTACTTTTAGATGACAAGTCAGACAGTTTAATTACAAAGTGAACACATTCTTTAAGATCAGGTGTTGAAGTATTGTAAAAAAAAACCAGTTTCAGAAGGAAAAAAGCAGTTGATTTCTCCTTTACTTTTTGTATTTGATTAAAAATAGACTATAAAAGCAATTATCCATCTGGTGACAAGTAAATTTGAAGAAACACACACCTCTTTCTACCTGCAGACCTTAATTTTATAAAAGGAATATATTCAGAAACCAGGAATATTTTTCTTAAAGAATATACTTTTAATTTTGCTGTGATTCACTGATTACATGATTTTTCTCTTATTAGCCAAAAAAGGGATGGTTTTTCTGTCACTTCTACAGGCATACAGGTAGCTCTCATTTTTCCTTAAAATATACCACAATTAAATGGAAAATATCAGATTACAGCAAATCATTATAAAGATTTTTTTTAATTAGGCATATATAATAAAGATTATGAGTATATAACAAAAAGATAGATCAACAAATATCTCTTGACAGTGGAAGTGCAATGACTTTTTATGTCAAAAATACATTTCTTATAAAAAACTACATTAAGAAAGATGACTTGTATTTCACTAATGTCTATCACCATGCTATTATCTCAAACATACAGAAAATGAGCACAAAACTTATACATGCACTATAGAATGTTTCATTATTTTAATAAAATCTATTTGTCAACAGTTTCTCCAAATTCTGGTATATTAAATGAAATAAACCTACTGGATTAAATCCAGAGAAATAAGTCACAAAAGAGAAATCATAAATCTTAATAATTGTAATCAGAAGAAAAAAAACTATGTCTCAATCCACTGGGATTCCTATTCTATAATAAATTACAAACAACTTTCATCCTAAATTACATCAGCATTATTGCCAAAGTCCCAATTCTTACGATAACCCAATGGCTAAGAAAGAGGCAGAGAGAAATGCAACAAGTGTACTCTGGGCCCAGAAGCAAAAAGCTACTGTGGGGAAGCCCAAAATGTCGATGCAATAAACTATAGTTTATCAACATGACATCTGAGGCTGGTATATTTATTCAATTGGCAACTGAAAAATCCTATAACTTAGCTATTAATTATGGTAGGAAAACTGAGGGTTAGTCAGTTTTGAAAAATCATCCAGCAATCTATATCTTTCAGTCAGCAGCATTTCAAAACAATGTTATTCTGCTTTTAATGACTGTCTACTAGGTTCAGCGAACTTATGCTCAGGGAATTTTTGAACATAACCAAAAACAGAACCACCACTCTGGCTAAAAGGCCACGGACAAAAAGCACAGGCTTAGAGTAAGTTTGGGCCAATCTTCTAGTACAGGTGACAGAAAGGCAGAAGTGTCCTTAGCATTCTCCCACTTACTTGAAATGCAAAGTATTTGTACAGGTACGCTCCCCCCAGAATGACACCTGCGAGCATAAACGCCAGTCCAAAGCACATGCACCAACACCAAGCTCTTCTTTGGCCAACCGGAACCACTTCATCTGGGTCCTGAAACGTGAAAGACTGAGGGTCAGTATCTTATCTCCAGTCAGAACCACAGAAATGTCAGGCCTGAAAGAAACCTTAAGAATTAACACTTTGTAAACAAAAATACAAAAGACCAAAGAAGTCAGATCGCTACTCACAATTCACCAGGAATGATTCAGTGGTGACACTGGGCCCCAGCACGATGCCTCCTGAGCTGAGACACCAGGCCCTTGGGAGAGTTTTCTTCTGACGTTTAGCATCCCACCTGCCACCCATACCTCTAGAGCAATCAGTAACATACTCAACAATTTCTACTTTCTGTGCATAATTTTTGTGGTTAAAATATCTTCTAATATTTAAAAATTCAGAAAAGGCTACAACTTTGTCATGCAAAATTATGGTGCTGAGTCATGTGTATCGGGCTTCTCCTATGGCTCAGTGGTAAAGAATCTGCCTGCCAATGCAGGAGATTCAGGTTAGTCCTTGGGTCGAGAAGGTCCCCTGGAGAAGGAGATGGCAACCCACTCCAGTATCCTTGCTTGGAAAATGTCATGGACAGAGGAGCCTGGCAGGCTATAGTCCATGGGGCCACAAAAAGTCATACGTGACCAAGCACGCATGCACATCTTGTGTATTACAACTTCCGGGTATGTGAGGTTATTCATAAAATTATATGTCAGCCTGCTGCAGGTAGTTAATATTTCACACTAGGTACAAAGCCATTCCTAACCAAACACAAGAAAAATTAACAGGAAAACTGGGACAGACCAAATAATATTAAACAGATTCTTTAAATAATCCGAATCTCAAAGAAGTAGGACAAATATATTCAGAAATAATTCCATTAATGCATTGCTCTACCCTAAAGAATCCCAGTTTAAGAAAGTTTTTCACTTTAAAGATAGAAGCAGTAGAAAATTGAGGAAAGACTCAGTAGGAAAAACTTAATGATTAAGAGACATACAACTAGTATGCAATTGTTAGAATTCTGATTCCGACCCATTCAAGGAGGTAATTTAGCCCTGAAACATCACATCACCAAGGATCAGGATATGAACAGTCCTTAGATACACTTGCCTTCTAACTCAGTCCTTCCACCCTGCCACGTCAAAGTTGCAGCTAACTTATCTGTACCCAGGTTTATGTGCAAAGAGCTAACAAAAAAATGAGATTAGCTGCTGGTGTTATATAACAAGTGGCTCAAAAAACAGTACAGACAGCAAAAGAGAGGCTCCAATGGACTTGGAACCAACATAATAAAAGATGACCTAGTAAGTAGGATGTGTGTGCAGCCTCTCAAGTACTGTACATAACTCTGACCTTTACTTGGAAAACTCACTATTGGATGGGTTAAAGGACAAAGTAGACTTGACCCCACAATTACACAGATAAATAGGATATAACTTATAAGTTAGGAATGAAAACTGTATGAACGATGCTGGAGGGAATTCTCTGGTGGTCCAGTGATTGTGACTCCGAACTTTCAATGCCTTGGTCCGGGATCAATCCCTGGTTGGGGAACAGGGATCCTGCAAGTCACGTGGCACAGCCAAAACAACACAACAAAAAAAACAACACTGGATATAGTTGAAGCAAGAGCTCAGAGAGGAAAGAATGAAAGCTAAAGCTACGTTTTCAATTCTAAGATGAGGAATCTTAACTTGCTATCACTCGGGAAAAGCCCAAGCCCATGTAACCCAGCCAACCAAGGACAATTTTAAGGCACCTGGGTTGGTTGAAGTTTAAACACTGTAGAAAAAATGTCTCTAATTCTAGGGATTAACTCAGATGCTGTGAGATCATCACACTTTGCTGTGGTAGGTGTACCTGTCAACAGACTGTATGTATACTTAGAGAGGATGACAAGTGCATTGCAAGAAGTAGTGTGTACCAGAGAATACACCTAAGGAATATATCAGGTTAGGTAAGACATCCCATCTGTGAACAGAATTCCATGGAGTCATCAGGCATTATGAAACCCGAATACCAAAGAACATACAGTGTTTTGCTTGAGCCCTTGTCTGACACCAATATCTAAGAAGACAGGGAACAGTTCCAAGGATAATTAATTTTAGGGTGGAGGCAGGGTGGGGAGATGCAAATGACAGATGGACAACAGTGAATTCTACATATTTGGTATCAGCTGCTGAGACCGTCAGATGTGTGTGTAACAGCCCCCTGTTTTGGCAGGCCCTCTTCAGTAGCAGCACTTCAAGGAGCAGCCAGAGAGCATGCGCAGACCCTCGTACAGGAATACGCAGTCCCAACTGTTAATCTGATGACAAGTTTCCAGGCCTTTTGCTCTATCATTTCTAACGAGTCAACAAGCAATATTTTCAAGACTAAATTATAAATGTCCACTATGGGCCAAGTGCTATGGGTATATAGCCACGGCCAAGAAAGAGAGCA
Source organism: Bos mutus (assembly GCF_027580195.1). Taxonomy (NCBI): domain Eukaryota; kingdom Metazoa; phylum Chordata; class Mammalia; order Artiodactyla; family Bovidae; genus Bos; species Bos mutus. Next base: position 18,001,134 of record NC_091628.1, on the reverse strand, counting down.
TTCAGGTCAGCCTGGAAAATCAATCTACAAAAAAGAACATAAATATGATACAAGCTCTACTAGGTGAAGGTAGAGAACACAGGAGGACTGATTTGGGAAAGACTTCTCAGGGGAGAAAATACTGGAGTGGAATGAAGGACAAATACTCATTAACGCAGAAGGTGGAGTTAAAGGGCATCATATGTAGGGCAAAGAATGAATAACCAGAACGCGCTACTTCTCCAGAGCCACCTGGGGTATGGCTAGAGTGCCCAACGTGGTGGCAACTGATGCAGAGATGAGAATGGACAAGTTACTGGGGCAGCTCACAAAGGTACTTTATGCAACATGCTATCTCTTGTTCATTCAAAAATCACATTTCAGGACTACGGCAATAAAAATTTAAATTTCCCCAAAGAATCTAACTTCTACAATCATTTATTTCTTAAAAGAGGTACCAGGTCTTCAAAGTCTAACTAATCTCTTGTTTTCTCTAAATTCCTGTAAGGTTAGTATGGTAGCACCAACCCAACCTTGGCATTTAGTTGGCACTCAGTAAGTAATTGATGAGTGGATAAAATTTAAAAGCTTTAAAACTTGGTTATTTTTTAATGACCCCCAAAGTTACATCAACAGCCAGAATGGTAATGAAAGGTGGGGGCAACATAAGAATTTACTAACCCACAAGAGACTGTGGCTCTTTAGCGAAGAATAGTAGCCCTAAGTGGGAGAAGGCAATGGCAACCCACTCCAGTGTTCTTGCCTGGAGAATCCCAGGGACGGCGGAGCCTGATGGGCTGCCGTCTATGGGGTCGCACAGAGTCGGACATGACTGAAGCGACTTAGCAGTAGCAGCAGCAGTAGCCCTAAGTACTTAGCCCAGCTCAACATTAAGGGCCTGTTATTCGCAACGTGCTGTGCTACGTCCTGTGGGAAATTCAAATGTGATTAAGACATGGCTGAGACCTTAAGCAATTTACAGTTAAAATTAACAGTATGCATGACAGTTAAATGATGTTCCTTTATTACAGTCTTAGTCATGGAGAAGAGATGAAAATATACTCAAGATAGAAGAGTTTTTAACCTAAGTGACTTAAAATTGTATTTTAAATAACTAAATTTTAAAACTTGAAAGAGTAAGCTCAGAGGGAAAAAAAAGCCACATATAAGATTAAAGAAAAGCCCCATGACCATCTCAAAATACGTAGGAAATGCATTTGATAAACTCTGACTCCCATTCATAATAAAATCTTTTCAAACTAGAACAGTTGAAATTCATTAACATGAAAAAGGTTAATGATCAAAAATCTGTCCCAAACCTCATATGTAACAGTTAAGCTTCAGAGTTAAACCATAACCTTTCAAGTCAGGAATATGAGGACGCTCACTAGAAATGATTCTTTTTGTCCCAACGCTGTACTAGAGATCCTTCGTAGCTCAAAAATGACAGAACGTGGACAGAAAAGAAGATTAGGAGAAAGAATACAAAGCTGTCATTACGTTAAGTGATATAACTGTCTCTGCAGAAAACCTGAGACAGCCACATTATTCAAACTAATTAGAGTTCAGCAAAATTGCTGAAGATCAGTAATTAAAAATCAACAGGTCAAAGATTTATACATAAATAGTCAGAGCATCACTATTCGTAATAGCCCCAAAGCAGAAACAACAGAACTATCCACTAACTGACGCATGGATAAATAAAGTGTGGTTTAATCACACTGAATCTCAAAAACATTAGTGTGAAAAAATTCCAACACAAAAGACTAGCTATGAAAAGGAAAAACTACAATGACAGAAAGCAGCTTAGTGGCTGTCAGGGTGAAAGGAAGATAGAAGAGCCCTGGGGAAATTTTTTAGAGTGATGGAAATGTTTCATATCATGAGTGGTGGTGGATATATGACTTTACACAATGACCATAATTTCAATCAAGTTATATACATAAAACAAGTGCATTTTACTGTCTGGAAAGTTGTTTCTTTTTCTTTTTGGCTGCTCTGGGTCTTCGTTGCTGTGCGTGGGTTTTCTCTACTTTTGGGGGACGGGCTTCTCACTGCAGTGGCTTCTCCTGTTGCAGAGCATGGGCTCTAGGGTGCACAGGCTTAGCAGTTGAGGTGCACGGCCTTAGCTGCCCCTTGGCATAAGCAATCTTCCCAGACCAGGGATTGAATCTGTGTCCACCACACTGGCCGGTAGACTCACTAGTTCACCAAGGAAGTCCTACTGCCTGTAAAGTTTATTTCAATATGGGGAGTGAGAGATAAAAATATCAACTGAGTTCCCATACTGTCAGCAATAAAAGAAAGTCTAACAACACCAGTGCTGGTAGAAGTGTGGAACAATGCGAATTGAGAACTTTCGCACAAAGACAGGAGCTGGTACAAATGTTTTGAATGACAGTCTGGCAGGATCTACTACAATTAAAGGTATGTATATATCTTACAAGCCAGTAATTCCATTCCTAGCACTATAACCCTAAACACTTTTGTCCACAGAAAGAGGCTCAATAATGATAACTGCAGAATGGTCATTAAGAAAAAAACTGGAAATAAATGTCCATCAAGTAAAAAATAAAGTATTACAGGTTCATACAATTAAAGTCTAAATGAAGCCAACTAGCACTGCTGACTTTGAGATTAATCTTAGAAACAGAATTCTGAACCCAAAAAAGTCAAGTTGGATTAAAAAATGATACCACATATTCAACACTTAAAAAACATTTAAAAAAACATAAATGGTACTCTAAACTCTTCTTTTTTTTCTGGTATGTTTGGATTATTTCATAATTAACCACAACAGTAAGAAAAAGGAAAACCACTCATGAACAAGAACATCTTCACTGAGATCTGTAACTTCACTTGGCCTAATTTAAATAAGTAACAGACATTTCCTCCCCTGGTACTGCAATAAAACTGGTGCACCTTAAATTATGCTGATAAGGTAAAAGAACTCCCACAGGTGCTATACAATTATCATCTCATTAATCTTCCTAAAACCTCAAGTTTTATCCCAGTTTATAAATGAAGATGCTGAAGCACACGCTGGCCCAGAATCACCCTCGTCACCCTCCACAGTAGGAACAGAAACAAACTGCTTCAAACGCATTAGCACTCTGACACTACTAATCTGGTTCAAATGAATCTTATCACCGTATTATAAAGTCAAATTATTTAACCAGTTATATCTTAAGCAAAATGAAGGATAAATTCAGTTCTGGTACTTCAATTAGTTAAGAATTAGGTCACCTCAATGAGTTCCCTAAGAGGCTTTAGTAAATGTGCTTCAATTATAAACTGATCTCAGACAAGATGCAAGGGTTTTCATATACTTTTTATTCTGTTCCACACTAACAACTCACTTCATGAGCCTTCTTTGCAGAATGAATGAGGAGACATTTTTTCAAAGCTCCCAGAAATATTACTTTGCATTATTAGAGCAAATGCAACAACAATGCTGTAAGAACCAGAATTACCAAAGAGGAAACTATCTCTCAGAGTTAAAAAATCATATTACAAAAAAGAAAAAGAACGTGATGGTGTAAAAACACTTTAATATAAATACTGACATTCAGGGGAAAAAAATACAATTTATTCAACTCAGAATAGCATCAGAAGTAGATTTAGTTTATTTCAAAATATGTACTTTTTAAAACACATTCAATAATATGGATAAACATGGGGATGCACAGTCTGGCTGCCCGGGGGTGTGCTGTTTAGCCTGTACACTTTTTTTACAAAATATAGAATTAGCTGCCAACATTTTAAAAAATCTAATAATTCAAATTTTCATAAATAAACTTCTCATCTATGTTCTACTTTTCTCAACTCCTCCTTCATCATTTTTCTTCCTCAGTTCAGTCGCTCAGTCGTGTCCGACTCTTTGTGACCCCATGAATCGCAGCACGCCAGGCCTCCCTGTCCATCACCAACTCCCGGAGTTCACTCAGACTCATGTCCATCGAGTCAGTGATGCCATCCAGCCATCTCATCCTCTGTCGTCCCCTTCTCCTCCTGCCCCCAATCCCTCCCAGCATCAGAGTCTTTTCCAATGAGTCAACTCTTCGCATGAGGTGGCCAAAGTACTGGAGTTTCAGCTTTAGCATCATTCATTCCAAAGATATTCCAGGGCTGATCTCCTTCAGAATGGACTGGTTGGATCTCATTGCAGTCCAAGGGACTCTCAAGAGTCTTCTCCAACACCACAGTTCAAAAGCATCAATTCTTTGGTGCTCAGCTTTCTTCACAGTCCAACTCTAACATCCATACATGACCACTGGAAAAACCACAGCCTTGACTAGACGGACCTTTGTTGGCAAAGTAATGTCTCTACTTTTGAATATGCTATCTAGGTTGGTCATAACTTTCCTTCCAAGGAGTAAGCGTCTTTTAATTTTATGGCTGCAGTCACCATCTGCAATGATTTTGGAGACCAGAAAAGTCTGACACTGTTTCCACTGTTTCCCCATCTATTTCCCATGAAGTGATGGGACCGGATGCCATGATCTTAGCTTTCTGAATGTTGAGCTTTAAGCCAACTTTTTCACTCTCCTCTTTCACTTTCATCAAGAGGCTCTTTAGTTCCTCTTCGCTTTCTGCATAAGGGTGGTGTCATCTGCATATCTGAGGTTATTGATATTTCTCCCGGCAATCCTGATTCCAGCTTCTGCTTCTTCCAGCCCAGCGTTTCTCATGATGTACTCTGCACAGAAGTTAAATAAACAGGGTGACAATATACAGCCTTGACGTACTCCTTTTCCTATTTGGAACCAGTCTGTTGTTCGATGTCCAGTTCTAACTGTTGCTTCCTGACCTGCAGACAGATTTCTCAAGAGGCAGGTCGGGTGGTCTGGTATTCCCATCTCGTTCAGAATTTTCCACAGTTTATTGTGATCCACACAGTCAAAGGCTTTGGCATAGTCAAGACCAAACATACTAAGTTCTTTTCCACAGTCACTTAGTTTTGAACTTCAATCTTCACTTCCATACCTATGACTAGGTATGTATGATTCCTTCTGAGTATCTAATTTTAAACCACTTCTCCACATAAAAGGATTTAGAGTTCTGGGTTGTGGAGACTAGATTAATATGGTGAATAAAGCATCTTAATCCTTTAAATGACAGAACAGGTATTCTTTGGCAAAGAATAAATCCAAGCATGAATGGCATAAGCAAAAATGGTGACAGAGACGAGCCGGGTATTGGATAAGCTCAGAGAAAGCTATGGTCCAAGAACTGTGGGCATCAAAGATGTTCAAGATGACGCCCAGTTCTCAGGACAGGAACAATGAGAATGAAGGACAGCCACTCCCGGTATAATACCATCAGTATGAGGTTCTGGAAAAGGTAAATTATAGAAACAGAAAACTGGAACAGACTACAAAGTGATATGATCACACAACTGCATATGGTCAAAATTAACAGAACTGTATAAAGCTCGACGGGCTGAAATTTTCAGTATGTAACTAATACTCCAATAAATCTGAATTCCTCTCCTTTCCCAGCTTATGAGGAGCAAGGAGAGGATTTTTTCCTAAGACCCCATAAATGAAAGATTGAAGGCAGCAGGAGAAGGGGATGGCAGAGGATGAGATGGTTGGATGGCATCACTGACTCGATGGACATGAGTTTGAACAAGCTCCAGGAGTTGGTGATGGACAGAGAAGCCTGGCGTGCTGCAGTCCATAGGGTCGCCAAGAGTTGGACACAACTGAGCGACAGAACTGAACAGCAAAGTACTGAAAAAGCCAACTGAAAAAGACATTACTAGAGAGGAAAAGAAAGTGACTTCCTATTCCAATAAGAATTAAAAATAAAAACCTTGGTCATCACTGAAGACCTATTTTTAAATATTTCCAAAATAATTTCCTAACTAGACCCTTCAAACCACTGAAGTAATATAGGCAATTGCTCCATCTGATTCCTATCATGTGGAATAGGAGTGTCATTCATTTGCCACTAGCACTTGTTCTAAAGTCACCTGGCTTCTACATTAGCTTTCTTTCCCATCATGGAAGCATCAAAAAGACATGATCCAGCAACCTGTTCACCATTAACAGCATTAACTGGTTACCAACTATATTCCACTATATGTAAAACACAAAAATCTACGGCTAAGAAGCTAAAAAATCTATAAAGCCACCAAACATCTGTTTGCAGTTTCTGTTGCTTATTTAAATAAGTAAAACTGAATTTTATCTCCTCATTTGATTTTTCAAGTAAGTAAGACTGCTACTATCTCAACCATGTGAGAAAGTCCACATGAGAAATCTTATGTACGAGATGCAAAAAGGGAGCAGCTTTCCAAGTAATTGGCATTATATGGATAATAAGGTTATTGCATTATTTTACACTTGAGTAGGGAGAGATTTTTCAAAACAGAAACTAATCTAAAATTATAATGTCTACAAAACCGATTTCTCTTTAATGTCCTTTATTTGTTAACAAATCCTATGACACAAAGAGCAAAACAGGAATTAAAAAATTAATAATTTAAATCCACTGCATAACAATTTACGTGAGAAATACGAAAATCTGAACCAAATTATTGGCATATGTAAAATTAGCACAGGCCGAGGTTAAACAAAAAAATAGGCCAGAGCTATAAAAAAGAAAAAGATCAGGCTGTAAATGCTTTTAGTGATGGATTGTCACTTGATCACTTTTTACATGATTAGGAGCAAGCAGAGTACCTGGTACATAGCAGAATATTAATATAGGAATACCTTAAAATCTTCTATTCTTTTTTCTACTTATTTTAAAAGATGACCATTTCTATACAGCATTTATTCCATTTACACTGAAGAGAAGTGTAATATTTCATCAGGTTTTCAAATTCATATTAGTGAGATATAAAGGTAGTGGGTAGTCAAAAGAAAAACCTAGACTAGCAGTAACAGGAAGATGTTTGTAAACAACACTATTATATACAAATGACATTTACTGTTAGTAACAGTCTTTACTAGGGATAGACAAATTGGTCAAGACAGATTTCTTCTGCTACTGGTTGAATCATGAGTTCATACTGTTCTTAATGAGAGTATCAACCATCTTCCAAAGATTTTCAAATATGATAGGAATGCTCTACTCTATAATTCATCATAGAATTACGTGTCAAGATTAGAGGAGGGGGAAAGGAAACCTGTTCTGGACTCATTTTTGTATACATCTCTGATTTTAATGTCATTCAACAAGATAATTATACATTTGTATTCAAATATGAGTCATTCCATCTAAAATGCAGAATTTTTGACAAGAAAATTCCACGTATAGTCTTTTAAAAGCATAAAATAATTCAAAGGTGGAAAGCTATATCTTCCATCCAAGTTCAGAAATTCAGAAGTTATACAAAATGACTATTAGAAAAAAATAATTCCAGTCCTGAGGTCACAGATATTTGTATCTATATAGTGAATACACTGTAAAACGTGCTTTTCACCTACGCCTAGCACCAAATACACGTACAGTAATCAGCCAGCAGTCATGTGATTTCGCTCCCTTATCCCCCTACTCGCCTCACTCTTGGATCCAGGAGGGTTGTTTTCTCGTGAAAACAGATACAGATATTTAAGTAGGTTGTGATTAATTTGGTTTACATAGTTGGTCGGTCTCTCTGAGTTACACTAGGGGTTTTTTGAAGGTTGGGCGTTCAGTAAATTTTAACTTCTTAGTATAAGGTCTGGTCATGCAACAGTGGCCTCTGACTGTGTGATCAGTATACTTCTTAGAAAGAAACGATCCTCTCTACAAGAGCCATGAGAGGTCCTTTAGTCCAATACGTCATTTTACAGATAAATATCCAACCAGAAATGACCGGAGTTTCTCCAGCTTTCCCCTATCATAAGAGGTTTACTCAATTGAGTCACACTCACAGGAAGCACCACGTGTTAACCGTTACAACAGTAGTGTTGTTGTCATTAACGTGCTGACGAAGTTAACAGAATTTTTCTCTATTACTCATCAAATTCACAAAGGATAGTAAGAAAAAGTATTTAAAGCATATGCACATGAAGGAAGAACAATGAAGGAAAATAACTCAGGCTCACTAGGATATAAACATTTCAGAGATGAAAAAGGCAAGATGTTATTACAAAAATGAAGCCAGTAAAGTTACAGAAATAAAGCCACAAAGCAAAAATCATGAAGTTGGCAGTGAGGGAGTTGTGTCTAAAATTACTCATGAAAAGACAATTTTGGAATATTAAAAAAGGAGACAAACAGATGCCTCTCTATAGGTTATCCTGTCAGACCTTAAATTGATGCTAATAAAAATGAACATGGTTTCCCATTATTATCTACTATTCCTATTGTTTTCTATTATCATTAAAATTCCATTTTCAATGTTAAATAAAACGATCTAGTAAGTCTTAAAGCTACGAAGACAGCTGAGTTGAAAGTCCTGTTATTGATTTCCAGTTAAACAGTCATCTTTACTTCCTCCTGAAAGCTCAACAGAGTGATAGTAAAGGGATAAACAAATAAACCATAAGCCAGAAAATGGAAATGACAGAAGATAAAGTATGTCAATAGAAATTTTAAAAGCTGAAAACATAAGGGAAAAAAACCTCAAGCTTCCTGAGGAAAAGTAAAACCAAAGTGGTCATATTCAAAGAACCAGGAACCAGAATGGCATCAGACTAGAAGATGGAGCAACACCATTAAAAGCTGAAAGAAAATTACAGCTAACCTAGAATTTTATGCCCAGATAAATTATCAATTGAATGTAAAGACAGAATAAAGATTCTCAGACAGGCTTAAAAAAAAATTCATCTAAATGCTGTTTCTTGGATTTATAAAACTGAAGATCCAACAGAGGATGGAGGCAAAGGCAGAATAATTCGAGGATAATAATTACTCTCAGGACATCTGTGCAGCCACATACCTAGAGTACAACCATCTGGGTGGAAAGATTGAAGAATGACAAGTGAAATATCACCAAGAAAAATAGAAAACTCAGTAAATTATCTGATAAGTTTGTAGATATGAAAGTTTGTTATCTGAAAGTTTGTCAGAGACATTGAGGATGAACTAACAATACACAGAAAATTAAGTAACCCTCTTTCGACTCAAGAAGCCAATTATCAAATTCAGGGAAAATAATGGCTTTGTACAAGAAAGGAAGTAGAAAAAGTTATACTACATTACTCCGATCTAAGTTTCACGTCAATTACAATAAAAGCATGGATCAGCAATTTAACCAGACATTACTATAACTATACCAGGAGAAGAGACTATGTATATACTATATAAACAAATAAAAAAGGCTAAATAGTCACTTCGTATTTAGGAAGGTAAATACCTACCTTTAGAAAGGTATTACCAGTAGGTAATACAAAAATTGCAAAAAACAAAAATGAAAACAAAAACCATGAAATAGCAAGTATTTAGAAGTTCTCCAAATGCGCTCTAGGGACAGACACCACAATGTGAGGGGGGTCCACAATGTCAAAACTAATTTCGTAATAAAAATAAGACTCCCCCCCAATTCTCATTCTCTGGACAGTGTACAGTGGAGTTTCCCAGAAGCTGAATGTGTGACACAGCACAGAAGCTAACTGGAGAATTCAGCTGTCTTCTATTAAGCCACTCCATAAAGGGTAAAAATTTAAAACGACATTGCTCTTACTGTTCTTAAAGTCTGTTGGTTATATGGAAATTTTTATTTATAAATGTTATTTTTGCTAACATGTTATAGGTTTTGTATTATTTTAAATCTATATTGTTTTAATTTTGAATACCGTTAATAAATATAACCAACATAAATCAAAAGCTCCTTGGGACCCTCAACAATTCTTAAGAATACAAAGGGGTCCTGAGACCAAAAAGTTTGAGAACCATTAATGTACAAAGTGGGTTCCCCAAAAAATGTGCGTTCTTCAGAGATAGGGCAGGACAGTTATTTGCATTTTAAAACTAAGTATTACTTTGGTTAAACCCCAAATTAAATTTATAAAATTATATAACGTTCTATTCTGTAATAAGAAATACTTCTATACAAAAATGGACATAGCTACTGAACGCTAAGGATTTTTATGTTGCAGGAATGACTCTCTGGTAGAGTATCTCAGGGGAGCAGGGTGTTATGTAACAATACTGCAATTTAACTGACATGTGAAGTAGGGATGAGCAATAACAGTAACACAAGAAGTAACATTCCAACAGAAGAATGAGGAGGGGGGTAAAAATGGGACTTTTAACAGATGGGGATTTGGGGGAAAGTGCTAACATTTAATGAGTTTCTATGTACCAGGGACTGTTAATTCTACCACAAGAACACTGTTTAAGGTCAGTGCCATTATATTATTTTACCAGTGAGGGAACTGGGGCTTGGGAGGTTCTGGGACTTGCCCAAGTTATCAGATCCAGGTAGTAATATTAATCTTTGCCAGTAGGCTCTAACACTATCTGAAAACAGTGTTGAATTTGAGGTATTAGTCTATAAAAAACAGTATAAAATGAGTAACTGCCCTGCTTCATTAATTTTCTTCTACCTGGCTTCCCCTATGGCTGAGAGGGTAAAGAGTCCGCCTGCAATGCAGGAGACACAGGAACCTCAGGTTCGATCCCCTGGAGGAAGGAGGAAAGGGCAACCCACTCCAGTACCCTTGCCTGGAAAACGCCATAGACAGAGGAGCCTGGCGGGCTACAGTACATGGGGTCGCAAAGAGCTGGACATGACTGAGCACTCAGGGACATCCACCCTGAAGTCTACTTCCAGAAATCTTGCAGTGGTGCCAAATAAAAGTTTGAATCATTAAAAAAAAAACCAAACTGTAGTAGTAATAACAGCATCTACTGAGTCATACACTGTTTCAGGTATTGTGATACACTTTTTACAAGTTATCTTATTCCCCAGTTAGCTGATGGAGGAAGACACAGAGAGTTGTAGTAACTTCCCCAAAGTATTGCAGGAGATGGTAGAGACAGAATCTAAACCCTTCAAGTATAAACTGCATAGTCTGAGTTCTCAATAAGCAGACGGTGTGGCTTCCCAAGCGATACCCCTTTTACGACTGTGAGGGAACTGGGGCAAATGGAAGAAATTGATTATTTCTCCCCAAACATCTAAAAATGTATTTTAAAAAATCATTCTTAGCTCATGGGTTATACAAAAACAGGCAGTAGGCCATAATCTGCCAGTTCTGCTCTCCACTGTAAAGCAGACTGTAAAACAGTGGCCTGTGTCCGTCATCTGTGTCTCTGCATGAAATTCTTGTATGAATTAGTTGTTAATATTTAAAAATCAAGTTTTAAATGAAACTGATTCCAGCTTGCCTTTAAAACCTGGAGGATCAAGCAACATTGGATCCTTCACTTTTTAAATGAAAATGAAGAATAGTCTAAGTTGCTTAATATGCAAAAAAATGAAAAAAGAAAAAAGCTTGGCTTCACTAAAACATCTACTTGGGCCCAAGAGTATTGAATTTGCCAACTCTGCTTAACATGCCTAGTTTTTGCTCGAGCTAAAACTGATGGAATTGGGAAACTCTTCCTAGCATTAAAATGAAAGCAAGGTAAAATAAATTGAAGAGAAAGCTAGAAAATGAAAAATGAAAAAACTGCCATGGTATATACAGCAGAAATGAGATACTAGAGAGGCTGGCTGGAAAAAAAAATGAATTTTAAGAAATGCAGACCTAGGTTCCCGAGTGGCCTAGTGGTGAGGATTCCAGGCTTTCTTGCGTGGCCAGGGTTCAAATCCTGGTTGGGAAAGCAAGATCCCACAAAACCCACACAGTGTCCTCCCACCCCCCCAAAAAACTGCAGACCTAGATGGACTGACCTTGAAAAGTCATTTTTCCAAGCATAAAGATGATTCTTCTTCTGGATGTTGCAGTACGTGACTGAATAATGCAACTTACCTTTTAGGTTTTTATATTACAAAATTTTAAACATCATAATCATAGTTAAAGCAGAGAAAACAATCCAAGATTAATTTTGGCATTAAAAGTTAAAAACATCCAAGCATACAAAACTTCGTTAAACCTTCTTTTTTAAAATATGAAATTCAACTATGCCAAAAAAGGTTTATGCAAGTATTTCAGAATATGAAAGTACTAAACACCTCACACCCACTTAGCATGAATTTTGCAAATAAACTCCCTACATTTTTAAATTGAAAATGTTTAGGATTTATAAACTGTGCAAATTTAATTTCAACATTAATTTATCTTTTGACAAATATATCTTAGCTCTAGCTCATATAATTACTGCTAGAAACTTATCAATGTTAATATTATCATTTATCAATAAATATTGATAATTAAATGAAAGATTAGAATATCTATCATAAATACAAGAGTAATTTTGTCACTTTTAAAGAATTCTTCTGTGTAAGTTTATGTTCATTTTACTTGATTTTCCCCCAAATGACAGAATTATAGAAATACTTCATTAAGTTATTAAGTTCTTTTTTTCCCTTTGATCAATTCAAGAATTCAAAAAAACTTCAATTGTTTACAATTTTGCTCAATTGTTGGTAACATAAAATAGGATTATTTAAAGCTATTAAGTATATGTATCATAAACACTGATTAAAAGGGAAAATCACAACTGAATGATTTTTAATGATATTCTTAGGGTGTATCTGTAAAAAAATTTCTAATTTTCAACTTTCAGTTGTCTACCCTGTAAAATTTTCATTATTAAGCTGTGCAAAGTAAATAGGAAAGACAGGAAATAACTACACATAAGCTTCTTGAAAACATAACTCCAGTGTTATTGCTTTCTACAGCATTTTGACAAAAACCACCACATTCAGAAATTCAGCACTGTCAAATCCTTTATTTTTAACAGGCAGCAGCTATGGCCTGAAAAAGTCCTTTGATGGCAAAGTCCTTAACTCCTTTAGTTGAAGCTCTAATAAAAAGTGACAAGTTTACCAAAAAGTTTAAGAGGATGGATTCACTGATGTCATTTTGAAAAGACAAATTTTTTTCTGGCTCTTCCTCTGCTGACACTGTGATAAACGAAAGAGTTCCTGAAGTTCTAGTTGTGCCATGAATTCAGAAAGCATTTTCCTTTGGGGGTGGAGGGGGAGCGGAAAATGCCTTTTAAACAGACATTCCAGGTATTTAGGTTAGAGTATGAAAGAACAAATAAGAAATAAAATGTCCCACCTTACATCAAGCTCTAGCAAAACACATTGAAAATTTTTAAGTTAAATTCTAAGTGAATTTAAATAGGCCTGTACCATGTGTTCCGAGAGATATTTCTGGTTAAAGTAATACTTCTATGCACCTAAATCTCTAATATGGCTGAGATGAATTCCAAAATGTCTTACAGGTTGATGATTTTGCCAAGGATAATATATTCGGTTCTATCTAGTCCGAAGAAGATTATGTTTAAGGTGACACTGGGAAGACCCCAAGCAGGGTCTTGGGGCAGTTTTCAGCTGCACAACACACAATTTTTCCACCCTCTGGAGCAGCAGCTGCCCATGAGGCATGTGGACACAAGAGATCCTGCCAAGGTCACTTGGTATGCACAGGGGCAATTAATTTATCTCCCAGCACTAAATCCTCACTTCAGATATCAATACCCTCATAAAGAACTAAAATGCAGCTACTGTAAAGTTTTTGCTGGTCAATGGTTTACCGACACTAAATTATACAACGGGGTAATGATATGGAAGCAAGCTCCCCATCCCTTCTCTAAAGACCAAAACATTTCAGTATATGGCGTCAGATTTTATGTTCCTCCTCCCCTCTACCTCCCCCCCAAACAAAAAATAAAATGAACACCAACATCACCAAAAAGCTAAATGACCAGTCCTGTTTTATGCAGAGAGAAATGCCAGAAAGTGAAAAGAATTAGGAGGGAGATAGCCGTTTTGTGATGGGTGACTCAGAACTTACTGGGTTAGTAGTCCTTCACTTAGGCTTCCCATCCTGCCCTTTCTTTCCCCTCCACAAGCATTTCACTTTTCCTTTTAAGGATGTCTACAACTACCATGCACTGCAGAGAAGGGGCAACATTATCAGCAAAACAATTTACAGGGATACCTAGGAAGAAAACTTGAGCTTCTTCGAGGCCTGATACTGGAAAAGGCATTTCATAATCAGGCATGACAACACGAGTTATTGACAGCTACTGTTCTACAGTGAGGTAACCCAAAATGAAAATTTAGCTTATTACATAATACCTCTAGCCATCTCCTTTCTCCGTGACCCACAGCTACTTAATAAGAGGAAGGCATGTAACAAGCTGAACAAGGGGAGGAAAAAAAGGAACAGTCAAGTTAGGGTGAGAGGGGAACTATTATTTTTCACAGTTAAAACAATCCGACTCCTGCCAAATATAATTATGTAATTCTTGCCATTTTCATAGAATTTTAAAACTGGAAGAGTCCTCTACAGACCATCTGGTCCCACCCTGTCATCTTATACATAAAGAACTCTTCAAAAAAAAAAACCTTAAACCCAAGATCAAGCAGTTGTGCACTGACAAAACTGGGACTTCTGACTCAGGACATTAAGTATTTTCTTTGATATTTACACGTATATAACAATGTGTCAAAGTTCAAAGTAAAAACACAAAAGTTCATGAATGAATTGCTGCCTCTCACATAAAACATTCATAATTTCAAATTCACCTCTATTACATAAAACCTAGGGGGAAATGTAGAGAAAGAATAATAAACAGCAAGCTAGTTGAGACAATATAACCCACAGATGTGGCTGCTGGGATTAATAGCTACTGAAAAGACAAATCTAAAAGATAGGACAATGCAACAGCTTCCAGAGAAAAGAGCTAAAGAAATGGCCAAAGACAGGAGCAGTGTAAAAGTACTGGAATGTGAGTTACATAAGCCAGCCGACTGGAGGGATCAGAATTCTTTACTGCAGAAGGTCTGAAGAATCTGCATTTTTAAACCAGAATCCCAGGTGATACCAGGTGATCCTTAAGGGGACATCTGGAGAAACAATGGTCTTCAGGACACTGTGGTCTGGGAGAGTTAAAGATACTCAAAATTCTTGTTTAGGAGTTCTTGCTCATAACTAGCTAAACCGGATCCTCTAGACCAACCAGGCAAGGAAATGCCCCAGGCAAACACAGGAAGGCTGATTCTGTGCAAAATTCGGAGAGTCAAACTCAGTGGTCATGATACCGTCACCCGAAGGAGTCAGAGAACATTATGTAATCACTGTCCCAGCTCTAAGAGACCGTCTGCAAATGCCTGTTACTAAGTAAGGTTTGCTTTTACTGTTAAGTGACTGACGAGTTATAATGATTCTCCTTCTAATGTACAGCAATATTCTGTCACTCACTTAAGAGGTCTTTGAGTTCACAGCTCGAAAAAGTATTGGTCATTTTATATCTTCCAGTTCATCCATGACTGCTGTGTGGTTATAAAGGAAGACAGGCCCTCACAGCTTAGTTCCAGTATTTTTCTTTGGATATGGGGATCTGAGAAAACAGAGCTAGGAATGGTTACTTTTTTTTTTTTTAACTGCTGCTATGACCACAATATTTGAATATGGTGAAATTGTGAGAATCTGAAAACACAGTCACCGTTTCAGAAATGACAATAAATGGCCAAAATCAGATTTACAGCTACCCAGCAAATTATTTCTGATTTTTTCAAATCTCCTTCACAACAGGAACACGGAAAAGCTATCTGAAGTGACATCATTGGATCCTTTCTTCCTCTCTTTTTTAATGAGAGGAATTGTATTTGTTCATAGGATTTTTAAAAAGATATGTAATAGGATTAAAATCTACCTAATCTCTATATATGTATTTCAGTCTGTTATGATGGGGTTCTTGAATATCAATCTAATTTAGGTACAATGAATGTTAGACAAATACAGAGCTCTGATAATAATTTGCTGCTGGAATTATCCTCTGTGGATTCCAAACATTTTCTCTAAAACGTAGACTCTTTGCAATGGATTCAGGCAAACAATACCAATACCAAAACGCTTAATCCTTTTAGGGAATCTGTTCACTTCCTATTTCAAGGCAAAACAGTCATTTAAAAATCAACTCCTGACATTTGTGTTTTTAACTAGAACATTTTCAAAAACCCAGTACAGGCACGTGCAGATTAACACTGTATTTTCAAACATTTTTCACACTGCGTTTCCCAGTAGTAGTAATATATTAAAAAACAGTCCTTATATCTGCCCAAGTTACTGGGTTTTTTAAAGTTAAAACTAAGTTTACCCTACTTATAGCAGGTCTTGAAAAATGCTAACAAAAAAATAAAAAGTTACGATCATAAATAATTCTACAACTAATTTGTATAGGATTAAATTTTTGCAGCCTGAAGAAGATCTGGTAGAAAGGTTGTGAACCTTTCCTGTTTATTCAACTTCTGAGACAATTACAATCACATCCTAAATGAGTATTACTGTAGCACGATAACAGTTCCTCTCCGGATTTTTGCTTAGGGCTAAAGGGGGGATTTTGTAAAATAAAGAAAAGTTGTTGAAGGGACGGAGGACAATTTTAAAAGGGATGAAGGACAATTTTGAAAGAGACGTAGAACAAGTTCGTTTAGTTTCACTTAGCTTAAGGGGTTCTCGTAAAGTTGCTGATATAATTTAAAAGTGAACTGTCGGTTTTACACTAACATTCAGATAGCTATCAGTAACCTTTACTGGGAATATTTCAGTTACAAAGTGAACAGCCAGAACCTATTCTGAGCAGACCATCACCTTGCCTTCTCCCCTCGCCCGCTTCCTCCCTCTCCAGACCCCAAGGCGAAGTTCACCTGCCGCTACCAAAAGGCCGTGGAAAAAGAGAAGGTTGAAAAAAAAAAAAAAAACGCTTTTAAAATTAAGAGGCTTACAGGAGCCGGACTTAGTCCCAGTGCAGTTCAGCCTGGAAACGAAAGTAAGGAAGCAACTGCGGTTTAGGCTTGTAATGATGTCAGCCATCTTAGGGACATTATTTATACTGGGAGGACGTGCCAAACTCTTGCTGTTGTTTTGTCGTTTTGCATGTCGCCGCTGGTCTCCAGGCAGAACGAACCCCGGCCCGGACCCACGCACATTCCTCGACTGCACCAAGCACCGTGCACTCGGTCCGGTTCTCCAATCCTCCCGCCCTGGAGGCCCCCAAGCCCTCGATCGCGCGCCGGGCACCGCTTTCTGCACACGCACTTTCTTACAAAGAAGCTGCGCCGGACAAGAACGGAGAGCAACCCGAGAAAAGGGAGCGCTCGGCCCTCTCGGGGACCCCCGTCCCGCGCGCGCCCCGCGCTGTCCCGGGGCGCACAGCCGCCCTGGCCCCGCGCAGCTCTCCCGGGGCCCCAGCGGGCCCACTTCCCAGAGCCCCGGCCCTCGGACCTTGCAGTCCACGGCAACGGCGTCCGGAGGAATGATGAGCGCCTCCTCGCCGCTCTTGGACTCGTCCTTCTTGGCCTCCTTCTGGGCCAGAGCCGAGTTGAACGTCACCTTCACCATGGCGCGGCCTGGGGCGCCCTCGGAGGGCGGTGGCGGCGGGCTCGGGGCACGGGCTGCGGGCTCCTGGCGGCGGCGGCAGCCTCCTCGGCAGGGCTCCGAGCGCGGCTAAGCGGTGGCGGAGGTGGACCGGCAGCTGCGCGGTGGCCGAGGCGGCGACTGCGGCACCAGTCCTACAGCCTCGCAGCTCGGGGGCGAGGGCGGAGACGGCTCGCTCCCCGCCGGGGGCGGGCCGATCGATGTGGGCGGGGTCAGGGGCGGGGCCGGAGGCCATATGGGCGGGGTCCCGCAGTCTGACCCCCAAGTGACCAACCGATTGCTGGGGGCGGCGAGCCCTGCTCTCATCCCGGGTCGGAGGAGGGGATCGGGCAGGGAAGGAAAGAGGGGTGCTCCTGCGCGAGGGCCTGGATTTTGCAGTTCCGATTTCGCTTTCCAACCCTGTTTACCTCTGCGCACAGGATTTGCAGCTTTTTAGCAAAATCAGGTGAACTTTCCTGGATCCGCCCGGACCGTGCGTTAACCTCTGGCAGAACCAGGTCGACCCTTCCCTGCCTGCTGCCCCCCACCGAGAACCTAAAGGCTGTGGACTCTGGGGGCCTCCATACCTCCACTGTCTAACTTTATTATGGATCCGACTCAGTGGAACACAAATGTTCAGTGCTCTCTACCCTTGTGATCTCACTTATCTTTCCCGGGCCCACCCAAGGGCGTTACCTGGCTCACACTTGCCTTGTTTTCTCCCCCCGCCCCCCCACCCCGCGCCGCCCTCGCAAGGTCCCAGGCTGCCCTGCCTAGTCCCAGAGCAATACGGAGGAAGGTTCTTGGCAGATTTGCATTTCATACGTATCACATTTCTAAAACAAAATGTTCCCCTCTTGTGTAGACTTGGACAGAACCCACATGCACACGGGGCTGATTTGTGATTCATATTCGCTGATGAGTCTTTAGCGGCTTTCTGCAAAAGTAAAAAAAAAAAATATGGATAAAGCAAATTTTGTTTTGAAGAGATTTCACTTACAACTAATTCAAGAGAGGATACGGGCCTGCAGTGATAACCGAGTTAATGACGGTCAACAGATGACCCTTTGGACTAATGGTTGATCTTGAATCCTTGTTCCACTCCACTCTGTCCACATTAAGCCAGAGATGTGGGTGTACTCTAGAATGTTTCAGCTGTGTCAGCTCTGCTCTGAGTCAACCGTGAAGAAAGTGGGTTGAGTGTGAGGTTCTGGGGAATTTGGTTCTGTTCAAGGAGGGGGTTAGGTCTCTTAGACTCTCCACAGAATCAGACCATGCCTGAGTGCTAAGTCCCTTCAGACGTATCTCTTTGCAACGCTATGGACTGTAGCCCACCAGGCTCCTCTGTCCATGAGATTCTTCAGGCAAGAATACTGGAGTGGGTTGCCATGTTCTCCTCCAGGGGATCTTCCCCATCCAGGGATGGGAGTTGTGGTCTCTTACATCTCTGCATTGGCAGGTGGGTTCTTTACCACTAGGGCCACCTGGGAAGCCCATAATCAGACCATAATTCCCTGCAATCATACCAAGATCTCAGAATCTTCCAGATCATATATTTCCAAGAGTCATCCTGGACTGAGGTAGAAATCCAGCTCAAAACTTGAGTCTGCTTAAGCATTCTGAAATTCGAGTACAAATGAGTTATGTGTTCAGTTGAAAATACTAAGAGATAGGTTCAAGTCCTGGCACATATGACCTAGCTAGCCATATGACTTGCAGTGACTTATTTAAACTCACTGGGTTTCCCTGGCCCAGGGATCAAGTCTGTGGGGTTGACTCTGTGAACTGACATAGTTTCAGAGATTTCTTGAAACTCTACAATTGAAGACCAATAAATTCTGGAAGCAAGATCTAGATAATTATAAATGGTTGTACATACATCCTTCCTGCTTCCCTTTTAATGATACTAGAATGGTGGGAAAATACCCAAGGCATTTTGCACTATAGAGAATTGGGGAAGAAAACAAAATTATAAACAGCACTGTTAAACAAATTAAGAAACTGAGGCAAAGAAAGAACAAAGATGTTTGACGGAACCGAAAATTAACTAGCCCCTCCCATTTCTAGTCTAAAAACTCAGGAATAAAACACTGTTCCTTGTTTTGTGTACCAGCAGCAAGCACTAATTTAAAATCAGCTGGCAAGCAGTCTGGGAATAATCTGGTTTTGTTTCTCCACTTTATCTGGTGTGTCTATAAAACTGTGTTGTACACAACAGAAGAGATAATGAAGAAGCTGGAACAAGACCAAACAAAGCAAATCCAGTCCCGTGATTTATAAAGGGTTGCCCAATGACCCTGGAAACTGAGAGGGGAGGAGGAGTCAATGACTCCACAGAAGAAAGTTGAAAACATAGTCATAAGTTACCACTAACTACTGAATGTAAAGAGAGTCTTGGAAGACCTCTGTTTTCCCTTTTCATGTTGATTTTGAGAGAGTGATGGGAGGACAAACGAGTCAGCAAAATAAATTCAAGGATCTTAGATCATTTAGATTTGTGTGATGTGCTGGAAAGGGAATCTGAGGGGCCAACACCCTCCCTGCCCCACCCCCTGTCCCTGCCTGCCCCAGGGTTCTTTTACATCTTCATACTTTCTGTGCACTCTCCTTCAGATTTAGCAGTTTGATTAGGAAAACATTTTTGCAAATATAGGACCCTTAGTGAAATAACATCCCTGAATATGTCCTTTAAAATGTCTTCTTGACAATGTCCCTCTTAACCCAATGTGTGACTATAGCTGAACAACTTGTGGCTTTGTCTTAGCTTTTATTTATTTATTTATTTATTTAAAGGTGTTTCTTCTAGGCAAAAGGTGAAGGCATCTACTTGCTTCTCTCTAGACTTAGGAAGCATCACTACAAACAAAGCTAGTGGAGATGATGGAATTCCAGCTGAGCTATTTCAAATCCTGAAAGATGACTCTGTGAAAGTGCTGCACTCAATATGCAGGCAAATTTGGAAAACTCAGCAGTGGCCACCAGGACTGGAAAAGGTCAGTTTTCATTCCAATCCCAAAGAAAGGCAATGCCAAAGAATGTTCAAACTACCGCACAATTGCACTCATCTCACACGTTAGTAAAGTAATGCTTAAAATTCTCCAAGCAAGGTTTCAGCAATACATGAACCATGAACTTCCAAATGTTCAAGCTGGTTTTAGAAAAGGCAGAGGAACCAGAGATCAAATTGCCAAGATCCAATGGATCATCGAAAAAGCAAGAGAGTTCCAGAAAAACATCTACTTCTGCTTTATTGACTATGCCAAAGCCTTTGACTGTGTGGATCACAATAAACTGTGGAAAATTCTGAATGAGATGGGCATACCAGACCACCTGACCTGCCTCTTAAGAAATCTGTCTGCAGGTCAGGAAGCAACAGTTAGAACTGGACATAGAACAACAGACTGGTTCCAAACTGGGAAAGGAGTATGTCAAGGCATTATATGGTTACCCTGCTTATTTAATTTATATGCAGAGTACATCATGAGAAACGCTGGGCTGGAAGAAGCACAAGCTGGAATCAAGATTGCTGGGAGAAATATCAATAACCTCAGATATGCAGATGACACCACCCTTATGGCAGAAAGCGAAGAGGAACTAAAGAGCCTCTTGATGAAAGTGAAAGAGGAGAGTGAAAAAGTTGGCTTAAAGCTCAACATTCAGAAAACAAAGACCATGGCATCTGGTCCCATCATTTCATGGCAAATAGATGGGGAACCAGTAGAAACAGTGTCAGACTTTATTTTGGGGGGCTCCAAAATCACTGCAGATGGTGATTGCAGCCATGAAATTAAAAGACGCTTACTCCTTGGAAGGAAAGTTATGACCAACCTAGATAGCATATTCAAAAGCAGAGACATTACTTTGTCAACAAAGGTCTGTCTAGTCAAGGCTATGGTTTTTCCAGTGGTCATGTATGGATGTGAGAGTTGGACTGTGAAGAAAGCTGAGTGCCGAAGAATTGATGCTTTTGAACTGTAGTGTTGAAGAAGACTCTTGAGAGTCCCTTGGACTGCAAGGAGATCCAACCAGTCCATCCTAAAGGAGATCAGTCCTGGGTGTTCATTGGAAGGACTGATGTTGAAGCTGAAACTCCAATACTTTGGCAACCTCATGCGAAGACCTGACTCATTGGAAAAGACCCTGATGCTGGGAAAGATTGAGGGCAGGAGGAGAAGGGGACAACAGAGGATGAGATGGCTGGATGGCATCACCAACTCGATGGACATGGGTTTGGGTGGATTCGGGGAGTTGGTGATGGACAGGGAGGCCTGACGTGCTGTGGTTCATGGGGTTGCAAACTGAGCAACTGAACTGAAATGAACTGAGACTTAAGCAAGCACTGTTTTCCTCACTCCTTCCTAATTTCAAAATTGTTGTTGTTGTTCAGTTGCTCAGTCATGTCCAATTCTTTGTGACCCCATGGACTGCAGCATACCAGGCTTTCTTGTCCTTCACCATCTCCTGGACCTTGCTCAAACTCATGTCCATTGAGTGAGTGATGCCATGCAACATCTCATTCTCTGTGGTCCCCTTCCTCTCCTGCCTTCAATCTGTCCCAGCATCAGGGTCTTTTCTAATGAGTTGGCTCTTTGCATCAGGTGGCCAAAGTATTGGAGTTTCAGCTTCAGCATCAGTCCTTCCAATGAATATTCAGGGTTGATTTCCTTTAGGATGGACTGGTTGGATCTCCTTGCAGTCCAAGGGATTCTCAAGAGTCTTTTCCAACACCATAGTTCAAAAGCATCAGTTTTTGTTGCTCAGCCATCTTTATGGTCCAACTGACACGTCTGTACAGCTACTGGAAAAACTATAGCTTTGACTAAATGGACCTTTGTTGGTAATGTCTCTGCTTTTTAATATGCTGTCTAGGTTGGTCATAGCTTTTATTCCAAGGAGCAATCATCCTTTAATTTCATGGCTGCAGTCACCATCTGCAGTGATTTTGGAGCCCAAGAAAATAAAGTCTGTCACTGTTTCCATTGTTTTACCATCTGTTTGCCATGAAGTGATGGGACCGGACATCATGATCTTAGTTTTTTTGAATGTTGAGTTTTAAGCCTGCTTTTTCACTCTCCTCTTTCACTTTCATCAAGAGGCTGTTTAGTTCCTGTTTGCTTTCTGCCATAAGGGTGGTGTCATCTGCATATCTGAGGTTATTGCTATTTCCCCCAGCAGTACTTCAGATAGCCTTTATTGTTTCTAAATTTCTTACCTCCCAAGTTAATATATTTTATTGCCTCCCCACCTCAATTGTTGTTTGTTGTTCAGACGCACTAAGTTGTATCTGACCCGGTGACCCCATGGACTGCAGCATGCCAGGCTTCCCTGTCTTTCACTGTCTCCCAGAGTTGGCTCAAACTCATGTCCAATGCCATCCAACCATCTCATTCTCTGTTGCCTCCTTCTCCTCCTGTCCTCAATCCTATATATGTTTTCCAATTATTTTATTTTATACCATGTAACTGCTTTCCCTGATGAACTAAATTAGTTTTTAAGGGTGTTGTAATATGCCAGTATTAGTCACTCAGTCATATCTGACTCTTTGCAACCCCATGAACTGTAGCCTGTCAGGCTCCTCTGCCCAAGGAATTCTCCAGGAAAGAATACTGGAGTGGGTTGCCGTTTCCTTCTCCAGGGGATCTTCCCCACCCAGGGATGGAACCTTGGTCTCCTGCATTGCAGGCGGATTCTTTACCATCTGAGCCACTAGGGAAGTCAACCTGTAATATGCCAACCCTTTGGGAATTGTCTTATTTATAAATGCAGTTCTCTTTTGATTCGATTGACTGTGGCATTGACATTTTTACAGTATTTCAGTTTGATTGTGAGAAGAGTAGGTATGTTCCACTCTGAGTGCTTTAGTTTTCTAGTTGCCATCTGTCTGTTGTCCTCCTCCAAAGCCTGGCTATCAAGTCCATTCTTGCTAAGGATACGCTACGAGTCTTCACATTTAAAAGAGAGGGCTGGGGGAGAAACCATAAGAAATCAAGTTAAAAAAAATAAATGACAGAGAGGAACTGAGAGATATGGCAAGAAGGCACAAAGATAGTCCAACGGACAGAATCCACTCAGACCTGAACCCTACTCTGGCTTAAAGTTCATCTTGCCTCAGATCTTATCAGCAATACTCAACAAATAAACCATCTGTTCAGAGTAAGAGGTTGGAAGCTGCAATGCCTGGAGGGGCCTGGTAAGTTTTCACAAAGACAAGATTTTAGTTGGAGGAATGGGAAGGATTCGGATACAGGGAAACCAAAGGGAAGAGCACCTGAGTGGAGGAAACAGTGAGAAAAACACCAAGACCAGTAGAAAGGACTGAACCAGGCAAAGAGCAGCCTCTGGGAGAGGGTGTATGCTCAGCAAGGCGGGCATCAACAGCTGCAGAAGGTGGATGGAGCTGCAAATCTGCATGTCCTTTTAGAATAACTAGTGTGGAATTTTTCCTGAGGGGATTGCTGAACATTTCTGCAAATAACCTGTTTGAAAAAAAAAAAAAAGTTTTCTCTATAAAGATTAATCTGGCATTCTGAGCAAATAAGAAAGAAGGAAACACCAGAAACCATTAAAACAGCTTTCCAGACCATTGAATCAACTTCCCTCTTTAAAAAAAAACATGAGGATAAATGTGTTCCTTAATGCTTTTATTTATGTTAGAATAAAGGATACCATATAAACCAGCATAGCTAATAATAACATATGATAGAGAGAGAGTGTGTGTGTTTCTAGGTCAAATAAGTTATTATAAAAGTCAGGCGCGCAAAGACTAGCCGAAGACTATAGAAACTCTGCCCTGCTCTAGTTAAATTTTACCAAGCATCATAGGCCTTCCTTCATCCAGGAAGCCTAAGACCTTTCAGGCAAATGGTGCAGAGGTGCTGCTGTTGTCATAACTATGATTTTGGCAACACAGGTTGTGGGGGAAGGCGCTAATATTTCTCTATTGTGAGTGCATGCGTACAGAGCCCCCACACACAGGCAGCGTGTGTTTGTGAGAGTGCATGTGCATGTGTGTAGCCTAAACTTTGTAAGGTCCTCTATCATCGAATCAATCTAATGTCCCCAGTGAACTCTCTTCAGTCTATTCTGGGCAGTCTTCAGTGCAGGAGTTTGTCTGACTTGTACCTTTATCAGAATCTTTTTTCTCATTAATACAGAGAAAGCAGGTAGTTTGCCATTTTGTTACAACAAAAGAGGAATGAATATGAAATCAGTACTCATACATTTATTTTCATGAGTTTCTTAGATGTTTGATGAAATTTCCAGATAGTTCCATTTTTTTTTGTTCACTTTTTAAAAAATTAGACACTGTATGTAGTGTTGCTGACACTTTTGAGCCCCAACAAAGGTTCTCATGCCTGATGTTGCTTGAACCAATAGAACAAGACCAAGTTCAGTTCAGAAGCAAAGGAAATTAAAAAATTTTTTTTATTTACAGTTTTATTTGGCTTCACCAGGTTTTAGTTGCAGCATGCAGGATCTCTAGTTAGAGGATATGGGATCTAGCTCCCTAAGCAGGGCTTGAAACTAGGCCTCCTGCAGTGGGAGGGTGAAGTCTTAGCCACTGGACCACCAGGGAAGTCCTGGAAACATTTCTTTCATCAAAGAATGGAGAGCCAGCTGTGAGCTTGGGCTCCCGAGCACTTAACTCCACAGGCTGTGGGCGAAGCTGCTTTACAGGGAGCTCCCTGTTCCGCAGGGAGGGGGCAGGGTTCTCCCAGGAAGCTGCCCCTGAGCAAAACGGCCTGTCCGCACACAGCCCGCCGCTGCCATTTTGAATTGAGGTATCCCGTGTGTGTGTGTGTGTGTGTGTGTGTGTGTGTGTGTGTGTGTGTCTTGCAGGCGCAGCGTGTCTTGCGTCTTGCGTCTTGAGATCTGCAGATGGCCCTCCCAGCTGAGGTGTGGAGGGAGCCATTTTGAATCAGGAACTCTGGTGTGAAGTGCCAAGTTCAAGCCCTCTGCACGTGGCCCTCTTATGAGCACGTGAAACTAGACCAAGCACAGAAGAAGAAAAAAGGTTGGATTTTATTTTCTATTTCGGTTTCCCAAGAATTATTAACAGGCTTGGTCAATGATAGAGTAAAGTGAAAGTGAAGTCACTCAGTCGTGTCCAACTTTTTGGGACCCAGTGGACTGTAGCCCACCAGACTCCTCCGTCCATGGGATTCTCCAGGCAAGAATACTGGAGTGGGTTGCCATTTCCTTCTCCAGGGGATCTTCCCAACCCAGGGATCAAACCCAGGTCTCCTGCATTGCGGGCAGACGCTTTAACCTCTGAGCCACCAGGGAAGCCCATACAAACTCCTGAAGGCAGACTTCATCTAACACTGATTTTTTTTTTTTTTTGATGTATTCATTACCCTAGGATTAACAGTCCCCATGTGATTCCTAAATACTTTTTTCTTCCTTACTTTTTGACTTTTTCTTTACAGCTGAAACAAAAACAATGCCCACTACATGAATTCTGCTGAGTTATTTACCATTCCGACACTTTAGTGACATGAAGGAAAAACTATCACTTAAACCTAACTCCAAAAATATTATTTGAAGTGTAGGTGCATTCATTATTGGAACATATGGCAACATATATTCTCTCCTGGAAATATTTTCATAAATTTAATTGCCAAATAACTTGTAAAATTAATTTGCCTAGAAGCTTTATGAGAATGGCTAAGATAGTCTAATCATGGTTTGAGATACCACATCTCTAAATATTTTTGTATATTATATCTTGTATTTAATATATACTCATTAATTACATCTAAGGTATATATAAAATTTTAAATCTAGGTCAAAAATAGAAAAATTAAGGTTGGGCAGGGAATTTAAGAGTTAACTTGGCTGTTTGGGAGTAGTCAAATTTCTGAAAACCGTAAATGTAAAATCTCATGTTCTCAAACTAAATAGCCGGAAGATTTTGCCTTGTGTTCAGTGTTCTATCTACTACAATCATAGTCCTAGAAAAGCCTTCAAGAAGTCTTCTGATAGTTCTTTTACTGCTTTGTCCAAGAACAGACTGCAATATAATCTAATGGGAAGGCCATGCTTCCTCAGACACAACGCAAAATAACTTTCCTTCCAATCGTTTAAAAAAAAAAAAAAAATTCAAAAATCAACAAAAAACTTGAATTCGTTTGGTCTCCTGCACAACTGTTGTCAACTGAGCTATGATCACTAAAATGACATTTCCAACTTGGGACCTCAAGATACATTGCATCCAGCAATGGTTATTAAGCAAGGAAAACATTCATAAAGCAGCATAATTAATGGGGTAATAAGAGTAAGGGCTTTATTCCACATTGAATCTTCATGACTTCTAGGTGGTAGTACAACCCAAACCCAGCCATAGATACTGGTAAGGAGGCTATGTGTGTGTTCCTGCTAAGTTGCTTCGGTCGTGTCTGACTCTGTGCAACCCTATGGACTGTAGCCTGCCGGGCTTCTCTGTCCATGGGATTCTCCAGGCAAGAATACTAGAGTGGGTTCCCATGCCATTCTTCAGGGAATCTTCCTGACCCACGGATCAAACCCACGTTTCCTGCATCTGCTTTTTCCAGTGGTAGAAAGAATCCACTACCGCTGAGCCACCCGGGAAGCCCAATGAGGAGGCTATTTCCTATTTATTCAGAGATCATTTCTTAGATCACCATGACACTCTATGCCTAACTAAAACTTTCCCTGTATTTCTAACCCTTAGTAGACACAAAGACCTGGGAAAGACCTTACAATGAGTTACTAACAAACCCTTAGCACCTACTGGCACAGTTAATCTGTGTTGCCCGGGTCTGACTCCTTGCTACTACACTCCCAGGGCAAACAGAGGTGGGGCATATATTCAGAGCTGTGTTTCTTAAACTTGGTAATAATTGTAAGATCTTTGGGATGGTGACTGAATTGTTTTCTTCTCTTCAGTTCTGCCCCAGTACTCTCTAAAAATACTTTAAGGTTGTTCCATGCCCAAGAGGAGACTATTAAAAATATATATCTTATCTGTAAAACAAATTAGCAGACTACAACTAAAGGAGCTCAAGATAAGATTTATAACAATGAACTGTGCTGTGTGACCCATGCCAGGGACAAAAAAAGGTCTTGGGAAGTATGTTTAAGAGCGTCCCCATCACAGATTGCACCTTAAAAAACACTTGGATACAAAAGGAATTATTTTATTCCCCACCTAAGGAATATGGGTCCCAAATCACTTTAACCAACTGCAAAAGAACATGAGAAATGCAAATAAGTCCACCAGAGCAGGAGAAATGTACTTGGATTTTTACTTTGAATGTGGTATCATCAACTTCCTTCTACTTTGAATCATTGCATAAGAGGGAAGGCATATACCCAAGAGAAAAATTATACTTTGAGTCAGAAAGCATCTAAAGGGATCATTTCTGTATAATCTTTCATTTAGTTTTCCTCTGGCTAAATTTAAGAAAAGGCAGGGGGTGGGGGTGTTTGATTTATGAAAACTCTAGAGAATCAAGACCCAAGTATTTATTTAGAAACTTCTTTTTATGTTTATAATTTCCTTTAAAAGATGTTTCAGGCAGATAAAATAGGAGCAGAGCTGGAATATACATTTTGAAGGCCAAGGGAAATTCAGGCATGTTAAGTATACTAAACACACACGTTTCTCCTTAGGATGTTCTTGGAGCTGGTTGATTACACTACATAATAGGCCTAAAAAATCCATCTTGAGAAATCACCTGACCTAAGCCAGAAACTGCTCATTTAGCTGCCATTTGCTTTAAGAGATTACATGAAAGGAAAAGAAATATTATAAAAGAAGATCAGATAAGATGCTAAAAGATAGTCTGAGGAAGTGACCCACCTTTGGTTTCATCAGAGACAACAGCAAAGGAATAAAGAATAGTATCTTCTTCCTCTTTCAAAGTGCTTACTCTGGGCCATTTTTTTTTTTTTTTTAGATGTAGAAGAATTGAAGGAATAAACACAGTAAGACATTCCCTGAAAGAACAAAATCGTGCAGAACTGCAAATAAACTTCCAGTCATACAAAAAAAAATTCCTTGTAGTTTCAGAAATGTCCATACACTTAGGCACATATTTAAAGTAGCCTAGTCTCAATGATCATCCTTTAAGTTACTAAAAGAAGGGAGACATGGGGGCAATACTTCACTGTGGCTTGCACTATTCAGAAGAGGACTATTTGTTCTTTTTTTTAAGATTTTTTTTTTTTTTGATGTGGACCATTTTTAAAGTCTTCATTGAATTTGTTACAGTATTGATTCTGTTTTATGTTTTGGTTTTTCTGGCCATGAGGCTCCCTGAACCTGCACCCTCTGCACTAGGAGGCCAAGTCTTAACCACTGGGTCTCCAGGGAAGTCCGAGGACCTTTTGTTCTTAACTCTTTCAGTGCCTCTCAGCGCTGTGGGTCAAAACATCACCTATGGAGCTTGCTGCTCTAGATACACCATACCAAATTTTTCTTTCCTTTGGGTTATTCAGTTTTCAAAAAATTCATTTCTTTATGAAAGTGAACTAGTTACCTTTTTGCAAAAAGAAAGATGATACTTTGGAGGCATAATAAAGTATATTGCATTATAGACAATCCCAAGAAATAGCACGGCCATCATTCTAAGACACCAGAGTTAACTGAATGAAAATGAGAGTGCTTATAACAGACACAAACATGTGTATGCTGCAGATGAGGAATCTTAATGGCATTTAACCAAAGCAATTCAATTCAATTTTTTAAGAAACCATTTGCCACAGTACCTATCAGTTCAGTTCAGTTCAGTCGCTCAGTCGTGTCCGACTCTTTGCAACCCCATGAATCGCAGCACACCAGGCCTCCCTGTCCATCACCAACTCCTGGAGTTCACTCAAAACTCATGTCCATTGAGTCGGTGATGCCATCCAGCCATCTCATCCTCTGTCGTCCCCTTCTCCTCCTGCCCCCAATCCCTCCCAGCATCAGAGTCTTTTCCAATGAGTCAACTCTTCTCATGAGGTGGCCAAAGTACTGGAGTTTCAGCTTTAGCATCATTCCTTCCAAAGAACACCCAGGGCTGATCTCCTTGAGAATGGACTGCTTGGATTTCCTTGCAGTCCAAGGGACTCTGAAGAGTCTACTCCAACACCACAGTTCAAAAGCATCAATTCTTTGGCGCTCAGCCTTCTTCACAGTCCAACTCTCACATCCATACATGACCACTGGAAAAACCATAGCCTTGACCTATAGACACTTTATAAAAAAGCATAACTGAAATAATGAGGGTGAGGAAAGGCCCTTGCTAAAAAACAAGTAGATTCCTTGTTAATAGCAAGTTGGTTGCAGAACAGTGTGCAACGACACAAAGATAAAGGAAGACGTGAGTAAAGAGGGTGCGGTGTATGAGAAGTGGAAGAGAGGACACGTATCATTAAGGACAAGCAGGTTCTGCGAGGCAAGAATTTAAGCTAAAGTATCTTATTGTCAAATGCAGTGCATCCAAAAGGAAAGTAAATGGCTGAGTGGCTGCTTCCGTCAGGTTTCCAGAAGACTTTCTTACAGAGTTCCCAAGAAAAGCCAGTCTTTTGGAATCTCTAGCACCCGTGATCTAAACGGTATTTTCAAACAACTGAGGAGGGAGGCAGGACTAACATGCTTGAAGTCATGACTTAACAAAGAAGACAAGGGAGGAGAATCATTGCTAAACTGAAGTTAACCCCGAACCCGAAGGTGCAGAGCACACGAAGCTCTGTTCCCAAGGCAATGCTACTCTCATTTGGGGAGCTTCTCCTTCCCAGCCAAACTGAGAATTCTTACTTGGAGCAGGCTCCCTTTGGAAGAAACTTGAGGAAGATAGAACACACACATCCACACACACACACACTCACACACACACACTCACACACACACACACAGAAAAGGAAGCGAAAAGAGTGTTTTTAGTCTCACACATCCTGTGCTTTTTTCAGCTGCTATTTTGAAGGATAAACATTACATTTGTGGTTGAATTTTTCCCTAGGGTCAAGAAAAACAAAACAATATGGTCGTGAAAAGAAGAGATTTGAGAGGGAGCTGGTGACCTTGGAAATGCAAGCTGCTTTCCTGGTTTTAAAAACAAAATAAAACAAAGAAACCTTTAAAAAACAAACAAACAAAAAAAACCCCAAAACATAAAGTGGCTGAAAAAGAGTGAAGACCTTGTATCTATCTCCAGTGCCCATGGGGCCCCAGGCTGGTTCTCAAGGAGCCTAAACACAAAGACACTCTGTCAAGTGGGAATTTCTGTGAGCGGAGAAATGGCACGCTGTACCTGAACGGCTGCATTCCATTTTCAGGTTTCATTCAACTGGCATTTTATAAGGCGGGACATTTTGCTCAACTCTGGTCTAATGGAAGCTAGAATGTTTCCATATTCTTCTCAGCCAGATAATTATAGCCAACTGTATTCAGGAAACTGGCAGAATTTTTTTCTAGATGTGAAGGAACCTGCTTTACCAGTGTGTCAGTTCCATACAATCTTTTGTTTTCATATTAGACATCAAAGGTAGTTCTTACTTCTAAATCCAGGAATCCTGCTGTCATTACAAACACTGTCCTAAAGGCTAGAGTCTCCCGAGAGATGGGAGAATTTGAAAGGCGACAGATCCTTGGAGATCAACCTGCACAGAACTGGTGGGGGCCGTGGGTAGAGGCAGTGCTGATCTACATACTATTGAGCTGCCTTGAAAAATGACTCAAGCTGGCTGATAACGTAAGCGTGGAAGGGTGCTATAAAGCGGCTTCTTTCGCACAGTCTACAGTGTGATTGACTTGCATGGTGCCATTAGGTCAGAACTGGAAGATAAAAAGGGTTTCAGGATCCCGCAGATGTATGATTCTTAAATCTCCCCGTAACTGAAAAAGTATTATTGGATGGGAATCATATTCACTTCTTATGGCGGCTCTAACAAATTATCTCACAAGTGATGGCTTCAAACAATAGAAATTTATTCCCTCACAGATCTGGAGGTCAGAAGTCCTGAACTCGTATCACCAGACTGAAATCAAGGTGTTGATGGAGCCACATGTCCTCCAAAGGGAGAATCCATCCATTGACTCTTCTTGCTTTTGCTGGTTCTTGACATTCCTTGGCCTGTGGCTTCATCATCAAATCTTCAAGTACAGCATCTTTAAATCCGTCTCTGCTTTCTCCTCTTTGTTTAGTCACTAAGTTTTGTCTGGGTTCTTTTGTGACCCCATGGACTGTAGTCCACCAGGCTCTGGCACCTCTGGGATTTCCCAGGCAAGAATACTGGAGTGGGTAACCATTTCCTTCTCCAAGGGATCTTCCCAACCCAGGAATCGAACCCGGGACTCCTTCATCTCCTGCATTGGCAGTCAGATTCTTAACCACTGAGTCATCCTGGGAAGCCCATCCTCTACAAAGCTAGAATTTAAAAGTAATGAGCCACCTGGACAATTGCACGTATCTCACATGCTAGGAAAGTAATGCTCAAAATTCTCCAAGCCAGTACATGAACCGTGAACTTTCAGATGTTCAAGCTGGATTTAGAAAAGGCAGAGGAACCAGAGATCAACTTGCCAACATCTGCTGAATCATCAAAAAAACCAAGAGAGTTCCAGAGAAACATCTACTTCTGCTTTATTGACTATGCCAAAGCCTTTGACTGTGTGGATCACAATAAACTGTGGAAAATTCTGAAAGAGACGGGAATACCAGACCATCTGACTTGCCTCCAGAGAAATCTGTATGCAGGTAAGGAAGTAACAGTTAGAACTGGACATGGAACCACAAACTGGTTCCAAATCGGGAAAGGAGTACGTCAAGGCTGCATATTGTCACCCCACTTATTTAACTTATATGCAGAGTACATCCAGCACAAGCTGGAATCAGGATTGCAGGGAGAAATATCAATAACCTCAGATGTGCAGATGACACCACTCTTATTGCAGAAAGCAAAGAGGAATCAAAGAGTCTCTTGATGAAAGTGAAAGAGGAGAGTGAAAAAGTTGGCTTAAAGCTCAGTATTCAGAAAACGAAGATCATGGCATCTGGTCCCATCACTTCATGGGAAATAGATGGGGAAACAGTGGAAACAGTGTCCGACTTTATTTTCTTGGGCTCCAAAATCACTGCAGATGGTGACTGCAGCCATGAAATTAAAAGACTCTTGCTCCTTGGAAGAAAAGTTATGACCAACATGGACAGCATATTGAAAAGCAGAGACATTACTTTGCCAACAAAGGTCTGTCTTGTCAAAGCTATGGTCACATATGGATGTGAGAGTTGGGCCATAAAGCTGAGCACTGAAGAATTGATGCTTTTGAACTGTGGTGTTGGAGAAGACTCTTGAGAGTCCCTTGGACTGCAAGGAGATCCAACCAGTCCATCCTAAAGGAGATCAGTCCTGGGTGTTCATTGGAAGGACTGATGCTGAAGCTGAAACTCCAATACCTTGGCCACCTGATGTGAAGACCTGACTCATTTGAAAAGACCCTGGTGCTGGGAAATATTGAAGGTGGGAGGAGAAGGGGATGACAGAGGATGGGGTGGTTGGATGGCATCACTGACTCAATGGACATGAGTTTGAGTTAACACCAGAAGTGGATGATGGACAGGGAGGCCTGGTGTGTTGCAGTCCATGGGGTGGCAAAGAGTCGGCCATGACTGAGCAAATGAACTGAACTGAGCTGATTGATTAAACAGGGGCTTTCCAGGGGGTGCTAGTGGCAAAGAACCCACTTGCCAAGGCAGATGTAAGAGATACATATTTGATCCCCAGGTCAGAAAGATCCCCTGAAGGAGGGCATGGCAACCCACCCAGTATTCTTGCCTGGAGAATCCCATGGACAGAGGAGCCTGGTGGGCTACAGTCCATGGGGTTGCACAGGATGGCCATGACTAAAGCAACTTAGCACACACACATTGATGAAACAGTGTATATTATCAGAATCAAGTTGTATACTCTTCAAAGTGTTCAATGAACATTGTAGTTGACAGTCCAACACCTATTCCATTCTAATCACATTTAAGAGATTTGGCTATAGATTGAGGACATACCCAATTTTTACCAATGGATGTAAGTCTTCAAAGAAAAGCTTTTTTCCTTTTATGAGAGCACCAAGAGAGAGATGAGTTTTCTTGTTCCTCTATATTTTGCTGTATCTGGACATGACTTAGAATTATTTACACACTATGTTACTTTTTTTTTTTTCCTTTTTGGCCTTGCTACACAGCTTGTGGGATCTTCATTTCCTGACCAGAGACTGAACCTAGACCCTTGCAGTAAAAACAGA
Organism: Bos mutus; assembly: GCF_027580195.1. Lineage (NCBI taxonomy): Eukaryota > Metazoa > Chordata > Mammalia > Artiodactyla > Bovidae > Bos > Bos mutus. Next base: position 17,967,486 of record NC_091628.1, on the reverse strand, counting down.
GTCCTAGCCACTGAACCACCACAGAATTCCCCCCACTATGTTACGAATAGAAAATCTAAGAGCTAAATAGAACCTGGGTCTTTGATGGCATTACAAAAAAATATGGTAGTGAACTAGTTTATTCTTATTTTTTTTTAGTTTGGCTGCAGTGGGTCTGTATTGCAGCATTTGGGTTTTCTCTAGTTGCTGTGCTCAGATTTAGTTGCCTGGAGGCATGTGAGATCTTAGCTCCCCAACCAGGGATCGAACCCATGTCCCCTGCAATGGAAGGCTGATTCTCAACCACTGGACCACCACGGAAGTCCTCGGATGTCAAGATCAAGATAGTATACTGACCCACTGCAGATCTCACCTTACCTCTGATTAGGTTCATTAAGCTATTTCCTTCTTAAGTCAGTTTTTATTTTGCTTTGTTTTTACCGTGTTTTCTGTAGCTGTACTGGAAAGAATCCTGACTGATACCAAGTATAAAAGTAAAGTAAATGTGTATCAGTGCAACTTTTTTGAAAAAGAAAGAAAGAAAACACAATAGAGAATATGTGAAAATATGTAACTGCTGGGAATGGCCAGCATTTAAATAAGGTTTGCTGTTGGCTGGGCACTGGGCTAGGTGCTTTATATACGTTAACTCATTTTATCCTCATAATACTTCTAATGAGGTGATTACCATTATCATCCCACTTAACAGATAACAAGCTATCTTTGACAATTTGTAAGTGCTTGGCAGAGCCAGAATTTGATCCCAGGCAGTCAAATTCTAGAATACTCATATGTTATTCTGTATTACCTCTCATATCTCTATATTTCTCTCTCTCTTTTAAAGTGGCTCTTCCAAATAAAGAGTTAAACAACCATGTATCAATATTCCTAACTGCACTTGAAAAGTGGTTAAAGGAGATATGCACACTGTATCCGTTATCAACTGTTGGGTTACAAATGAGCCCCAAATTCTGTGCTTTAAAACAAAAACAGTTATGTATTTTGCTCCTAAATCTTTAATTCAAGCAGAACTCAGCAGGATCCCTTACCTCTGTCCTCACCCCACAGCATCAGCAGGAGCGACTAGTTTGAGCACTAGTGAGTCAAGATGACTCATGCCTGCGGTTAGCAAGTGGGTGCTGGCTTTGTCCTGAGCTCAGCCAGGGCCACGTGTTGCAGCCCTCTGCACTGCTGCTCCACCTGGACCTCCTCACAGTGACTTGGGCTTTCTCACAGCAGAGTGGCTGAGTCCTAAGAGCAAGCGTAGAATGCGATGCACTTATTTTGAACTGAAGCAGACACTGTATTGCATTTTTTTTTTTTTTAACTTAGCCTTGGAGGTCACATAGTATCACTTCTGCCAGAGTCACAAGCCCACCCAAAATCAAGGGGAAGAGCATAGAGCTTATCTCTCAGTGGGAAGAGTGTCGAAGAAAAATGTATTGGATGATTAGGTTGATATAGACAGATTAGGGAAACATAATCTGCCACAAACACGTTTATGCCTGGGACAATAGAGATAGGAAGTCACTGAGTGGGAAAACATAGTCACAAATGTAAAAAAAAAAAAAAAAAGCCAATTTAAAAACTTCCCAAAGAATAAAAGATTTTGTGTTTGGCAAGGCTGAAGGTGAATTGTAAATGGGGGCATGTTTTTTGGAAAGCCACCTGACAGTATTCATACTCTTTGACACAATATAAAAATATTGGATTGAACTCGTGTCCCCTTACTTTATACAATTATCATACAGAATGTAAATCGCCCATATTTACGGACATCTTCTCAGTACATCATACATTCTGTATGATAATTGTATAAGTAAGGCTTCTCTAGTGGTGCAGAGGTTAAGAATTTACATGCTGAGAGACAGCTAAGCCTGTGCACCACAACTGCTGAGCCCACGCGCCCTAGAGCCTGTGCTCCACAAAAGGAGAAGCCGCTGCAATGAGCAGCCCATGCACTGCAGCTAGAGAACAACCCCAGCTCCCTGCAACTGGAGAAAGCCTGAGCACCTCAATGAAGATCCAGCACAGCCCTAAATAGATACAGTTATTTTAAAAGTAATTAGGTGGGTAGTAAAAATGGCAACTTTGTAGAACTCTAAGTATAAGTAAACACATACACTAACATAACAGCACAAAAATAGTATGTATAAAGTATTGCTGCTGCTGCTGCTAAGTTGCTTCAGTCGTGTCCGACTCTGTGCGACCCCATAGACGACAGCCCACCAGGCTCCCGCGTCCCTGGAATTCTCCAGGCAAGGACACTGGAGTGGGTTGCCATTTCCTTCTCCAGTGCATGAAAGTGAAAAGTGAAAGTGAAGTCACTCAGTCGTGTCCAACTCTTCGAGACCCCATGGACTGCAGCCCACCAGGCTCTTCTGTCCATGGGATTTTTCAGGCAAGAGTACTGGAGTGGGGTGCCATTGCCTTGGACTATACCCTTGCCTGAGGAATCCCATGGATGGAGGAGCCTGGTGGGCTGCAGTCCATGGGGTCGCTGGGGGTTGGACAGGACTGAGCGACTTCACTTTCACTTTTCACTTTCATGCATTGGAGAAGGAAATGGCAACCCACTCCAGTGTTCTTGCCTGGAGAATCCCAGGGACGGGGGAGCCTGGTGGGCTGCCGTCTGTGGGGTCACACAGAGTCGGACACGACTGAAGTGACTCAGCAGCAGCAGCATGAAATATGTGTACATATATACTGACAGATTAAAAGTGAACTGGAGCAATAGAAATAGAATTTAATGGCTTTTGTGGTCTTCTGTAAATCTACTTAAACATATAGCATTGATATATCATTTTAATATACTATATAAATTAAATATATCATAAACTCCAACAATGATAAGTACAGAACATTAAAGAAAGAACCCATGAAAATAGAGCCCTGCTACTTCATCATATGTAAGCTAACACATAAGATTTGTTACGAATGTAGAATATTTAGTGAAGAATAACTTAGTCTTTTAGAATTTAGAAGATTCTTGGTAAATTGGAGGATTGCTGATACAAGTTAAAATAACAGTCTATGGAAGTTAATTATCACCTCAACCTCCTTTTTTAAAAATTATGGTAGAACTGTCCGTCTAGAAGATTGATTTCAGATGGAGGACTATAAGGAAAGCTCTCCCTACCCACCTGTTCTAGTCCCTCAAAATTACAAAAATTATAAAGACAAAGCAGAATTCATACTATTGCTTGAAAATAACAAAATATGCTATGATTAGGTCCTTGTGTTTGAAGAATTCTAGAAATATTGAAAGCTTGTATCATTGGATTAGCAGAGCAAACATCAGCTGAAAACCAAATGCCAGTTGTAACCAATGCACCACACTGAGGCGGATGTTGATGGTGGGGGAGGCTGTGTGTGGGGTGGGGAGGGAGTGTATGAGAACAGCCTGTACTTCCTGCTTGATTTTGCTGTGAACCTAAAACTGCTCTAAAGAATAAAGTTTTTTAAAAGAACAACAGCAACTAGACATCCTAGTGCATCAGAGACTCTAGAGGTAGGAATGACTCGGGGAATGTTGGGATGTTCTAAGCTCAGAGGCACTGAATGAATGGAGAGTTTTTTGGGCTACAATTTTCCAAGCAGAGAGGCTTCCCTGGTGGCTCAGATGGTAAAGTATCTGCCTGCAATGTGAGAGACCCAGGTTTGATCCCTGGGTCGGGAAGATCTCTTGGAGAAGGGCATGGCAACCCACTCCAGTATTCTTGCCTGGAGAATCCCATGACATAGGGGCCTGGGAAGCCCCAGTCCATGGGGTCGCAAAGAGTCGGACACGACTGAGCAACTAACAGTTTCACGTTCACTTTCTAAGCAGAAGGCAGTAAGAGCATTTACCTCCAGGACACTTGGTGCAGAAAGGCAGGAATGTTCTTCAGAGCACACGGCATCAGCTGGGGGTGTGTACACTATTGCTCCTGGTGTGGCAAAAATCGATTTGGGGGTGGGGAGAGAAGAAAAACAAAAAACACCTTAAATATTGCAATAGTTTGCAGCCCTCCAAAGAACACCTGATGTGAGGAGCCAACTCATTGGAAAAGACCCTGATGCTGGGGAAGATTGAGGGCAGGAGGAGGAGGGGACGACAGAGGATGAGATAGTTGGATGGCATCACTGACTCAGTTGCCATGAGTTTGAGCAAATTCTGGGAGATGGTGAAGGACAGGAAGCCTGGTGTGCTGCAGTCCATGAGGCTGCCAAGAGTTGGACACAGCTTAGAGACTGAACGACAGCAAAGGACAACAATAAATAAACAGATGTACAGCACATCTGCGGTACTAAAATTCATTGAGCTTAGGCAGTGACTGGGGGGAAGTGTCCTAAAACAGCTTCTTAGAAGAACAACAATGAAAAAGGGGTTGAGAAACATGTTCCAGAGGGTAGTGAATTTGGGGGGAGTGTCTAGGAGGAGGAAGGAGAAGAAGAGGGCTGGAGAGATCCACAGTGACTGTGACAGCTCCCAGGAGCAGAAGCAGCTCCTACAGACAGGGCTGCTCAAACACGAAGACAAGCAGTACACCAAGAATCAGCAGGCTTTTAAGGAAAACCAACACCGTGGAAGACAGGCACCAAAGGCAATAAGTATAAGCATGAATGCCCAAGGAAACAGTTTCTAGAACAAACAATATTTCAAGTTAACTGTGATCAATAACTGCAGAGATATGACAGGATACTACACCTGTAAGAGCAGGCAGTTTTAATTAAAGAATCACCTGTTGCTCTTGAAAACAAACAAACAAACAAAAATATGATCATTGAAATAAAAGTCCTAGTAAGTAAACCAAATAAGGGCTTCCCAGGTAGATCAGTGGTAAAGAATCCACCTGTCAATGCAGGTTTGATCCCTGGGTTGGAAGATGCCCTGGAGAAGGAAATGGCAACCCGCTCCAGGATTCTTGCCTGGAGTGAGTATCCCATGGACAGAGGAGCCTGGCAGGCTACAGTCCATGGGGTCCTAAAAGAGTCAGACACAACTCAGTGACTAAACAACAACAATAGATAAACCAAATAGCAACATAAACACATCAAAGTATATAAACTAGTGAATTTTAAGAAATGAACCAAAAAATTCAGCCACAATAGAGTGTACCAAAGATGAAGTGTAATACACATAAAAGGGAATTTAAAGAAAATAAATTAGTGCATTTTAATCACGTTACTGTATTTTTCTGGGGGAAAAAAAGAAAGCAACTTGTATCTACATATAAATGTGGTAAGCAGTTTTCTAAAATGAATCTTAATGATCCCTGCCAGTAATGTGATCTTGTAAAGTTTTAATCTACTTTTCTATAAGAAGGGAACTTGATAGGCCAACATTATAAAGTGCTAACTTCATAAGATTGGTGGGAGAATTAGTATTACAAAATAGACCTCAGTTGCACAGTTTATCAATTACCACACGTTTCCTTTCCTTTCCCTTCTGATATGGTGCTATTGCCTAACCATGACTAAGTTTTTTTTGCCCCATTTCACAATGGGATCTTAGCATCAATAAGCAGGTTTGAAATGATTCAACAACTTTCTCTAATTTTATTGGACAATGGTAGTGAGTAGAACCCTGAGTCAGTTGGGAAAAAAAAAACAGCATATTTTAAGTCAGGTGAATAAGAACCACTTTAATAATAGTAGCCTTCAAACTGCATATTTACAGTAATTTACAATGAGCAGTTAATTGTAGTAAGAAACTAATTGCCTACATATTACAGCTTAGCAAAGTAGAAAGGCAGAACTTGCATGACTTTCCAAAACCTGTGAAACAGCAATACAATTGGAATATCTCATAATTCCTAACTTTCTGATATTCCCTTAGACTTCTACAAGGGACTTGAGGCTCAGATAGACTTAATTAGACTTAGATAATGAAAAGAGCTAATACCTACTGAGAACTATTATATTCCAGATACTATGATAAGTGTTTGTTGTGTATTACCTCACCAAATCCATCCACTGGACATCTATATGAGGTAAGTATTACTACAATTACTCCCACTTTTTAAGAGAGAAAACTGACATCCAAAGATGTTTGAGCAACTTGCTAAGGACTCACAGCTAGTTAGGTAGTAGAGTCCAGTGTGAACTGGGCAGTTTGGCTCCAGAGCCCACGCTCTTGACTTTATGCTTTGGGGAGACGCTTTGGGGCTGTGGACCGAAAGGGTGGAGGGCTTTGAAGAGTTTTAATGAGGTGGGAGTTGAGAAATGAAGCGTACTATTCAGCAGAGCTATTGATGCCTGGCAGTAAATGCTGATTCTGCTTCCAACAGGCTTTTATCTTACTCGATTACTCTTTCCCTTGACATCTTTTCTTCCTTTTCTCCTGTGGATTCGTATCAAGCTTCAGGAGGGGTGGCCACTGATACGAAGCCAGCCGTCCTCATGTGCAGAACAGTGTGTACACACGGGGAAGCAGAGGGAGGCTCACATATGGTGATCTTTCAAAGCAAAATATGGGAAGCCTAGCTTCATTCATTTGCCATATTGTTTTTAAAATTACATCTGTTATTGGTTTTGTTTTTGTCAAGATTTTCATAGAAAGATATAGCTGTACTGTACTAACTGGTGACTATATTTTTAAAAACTGTGATACTTATATATACTCATCGTAAAAAAAAAAAAATCAAAGAGTTCAGATTTGTGTAGAACAAAAACTTTTAACTTGGATCAGAGACTCAAATGTAAAAATGAGCCCATAAAATAAGTGGAAAAAAATTTGGTGAATTTAAATAATAATATTGAAGTGAAGGAGGAACTCTAAGTGTAAACAATACCCTGAAATGATGAAGGAAAACATCGACACATTACATTGAATGAAGCTTTCTTGTGAAAAAATGTATCACAAACAAATAAAAATGATTAACAAAAAGCAGGAAGACAAAATTTAACACCTATCAAAAATAGCTATTTGAAAAATATATGCAAAGAGATATCTCAAATCAATAAGAAAAATACAATTAAATAGAAAAATAGGCAAAACATATCAACAGTTTACAAAACACAGCAACCATAAAAATATTTTGACCTAGTTCAGTGTAATCACTCAGTCTTGTCCGACTCTTTGCAACCCCATGGACTGCAGCACTCCAGGCTTCCCTGTCCATCAACAACTCCCAGAACTTGCTCAGACTCATGTCCATTGAGTCGGTGATGCCATCCAACCATCTCATCTCTGTCATCCCCTTCTCCTGCCACCTTCAATCTTTCTCAGCATCAGGGTCTTTTCAAATGAGTCAGGTCTTTGCATCAGGTGGCCAAAGTAATGGAGTTTCAGCAACAGTCCTTCCAATGAATATTCAGGACTGATTTCCTTTAGGATGGATTGGTGGGATCTCCTTGCTGTCCAAGAGACTCTCAAGAGTCTTCTCCAACACCACAATTCAAAAGCATCAATTCTTCGGCGCTCAGCTTTCTTTATGGTCCAACTCTCACATCCACATGTGACTACTGGAAAAACCATAGCTTTGACAAAACGGATCTTTGTTGGCAAAGTAATGTCTCTGCTTTTTAATATGCTGTCTAGGCTGGTCATAGCTTTTCTTCCAAGGAGCAAGTATCTTTTAACTTTATGGCTGCAGTCACCATCTGCAATGATTTTGGAGCCCCCAAAATAAAGTCTGTCACTGTTTCCACTGCTTCCCCAATTATTTGCCATGAAGTGATGGGACCAGTTGCCATGATCTTAGTTTTCTGAATGTTGAGTTTTAAGCCAGCTTTTTCACTCTCCTCTTTCACTTTCATCAAGAGGCTCTTTAGTTCCTCTTCGCTTTCTGCCATGAGTGGTGTCATCTGCATATCTGAGGTTATTGATATTTCTCCCAGCAATCTTGATTCCAGCTTATGCTTCATCCAGCCCGGGAGTTTTCATGATGAACTCTGCATATAAGTTAAATAAGCAGGGTGACAATATACAGCCTTGACATACTCCTTTCCTGATTTGGAACCAGTATGTTGTTCCATGTCCAGTTCTAACTGTTGCTTCCTGACCTGCATACAGGTTTCTCAAGAGGCAGGTCAGGTGGTCTGGTATGCCCATCTCTTTCAGAATTTTCCACAGTTTGTTGTGATCCACACAGTCAAAGGCTTTGGCATAGTCAATAAAGTAGATGTTTTTCTGGAACTCTCTTGCTTTTTGATGATCCAGCAGATGTTGGCAATTTGATTTCTGGTTCCTCTGCCTTTCTAAATCCAGCTTGAACATCTGAAAGTTCACAGTTCATGTACTATTGAAGCCTGGCTTGGAGAATTTTAAGCATTACTTTGCTAGTGTGTGAGATATGTGCAATTGTGTGGTAGTTTGGCATTGCCTTTCTTTGGGATTGGAACGAAAACTGACCTTTTCCAGTCCTGTGGCCACTGCTGAGTTTTCCAAATTTGCTGGCATATCAAGTGCAGCACTTCCACAGCATCATCTTTGAGGATTTGAAATGGCACAACTGGAATTCCATCACTTCCACTAGCTTTGTTCACAGTGATGCTTCCTAAGGCCCACTTGACTTCGGACTCCAGGATGTCTGGCTCTAGTTGAGTGATCACACCGTCGTGGTTATCTGGGTCATTAAGATCTTTTTTGTATAGTTCTTTTGTGTATTCTTGCCATCTCTTCTTAATATTTTCTGCTTCTATTAGGCCCATGCCATTTCAGTCCTTTATCGAGCCCATCTTTGCATGAAATGTTCCCTTGGTATCTCTAATTTTCTTGAGGAGATCTCTAGTCTTCCCATTCTATTGTTTTCCTCTATTTCTTTGCATTGATCACTGAGGAAGGCTTTCTAATCTCTCCTTGCTATTCTTTGGAACTCTGCATTCAGATGGGTATATCTTTCCTTTTCTCCTTTGACCTAACCCATGAATAAAATATTAACTCACTAATGAGATGTAATGTTCATCTGATTACCAATGGTTTAGACTTTTTATAATACCCAGTATCGGCAGAGGTGTGAAGAAATAAGTACACTCACATATCCATAATAAGAGTGTAAACTAATAGAACCTTTTTATTAATGAAGTAAACTAATGAAGACAACTTAGCAGTATTTATGAACATTTAAAATTCTCAGACTTATTGACCAAACAATTCTATGAGGAATTTATCTTATGTACATATTAATATAGACACTCCAAAATATGTGTCATTGTGCCACCGTCTGTAATAAGGAAAATCTGCAAACAACCTAACTGTTCTTCCACTGAAGAAAGGAAAAACTCTGACTTTTCCCTTTGAGAAAAGACCGTCCAGCATTTAAAATAGTGAAGCAGGGCTAAATGTTTTCACTTGGAAAGATGTTTAGAATGTATGACTTAGTGAAAAAAGCAATTTGCCGTACAAAATCTATGATATGATCCCATTTGGGTATGTGTGTTTTACAGTATAAGCATGTATTGGTTAGGATGCTTTTGTTGTAAGTAAACAGATAATCATGAAACTGATCAGATCTCATGGTTTGTAGTGTAGGGGCTTGCTGGATATAGGGTTTAGCTTCAATGGCTTAATCTGCTGGCCCAACTCTGTTTCTCTGATTCTCCTGGCCCAACCTCCTCTGTTGACTTCTCAGACTAGTTCTAGCAGTTCTGGGACTTCTCCAATTATAGTTCTCATGAGAGGAACCCCGCCCCTCCCGCCCCCAGCAAATTTCTTCTTGGGTCTTATTGGCCTGAACTGAATCATGGCCGTGACTCATGAGCCCATTCTCAGCTGAATCCCTGGGACAGGAAAATCCCTACAAGGATAGCTTGGGCCTAGCATTCTGAACCAGGTACCAGTAAGGGATGATTTGGGCTTCCCTCATAGCTCAGCTGGTAAAGAATCCACCTGCAATGCAGGAGACCCCGGTTCAATTCCTGAGTCAGAAAGATCCCTGGAGAAGGGATAGGCTACCCACTCCAGAATTCTTGGACTTCCCTGGTGGCTCAGACAGTAAAGGATCTGCCTGCAATGTGGGAGACCTAGGTTTGATCTCTGCGTTTAGAAGATCCCCTGGAGGAAGGGTTGGCCACCCACTTCACTATTCTTGCCTGGAGAATCCCTGTGGACAGAGGTGCGTGGCGCGCTCTAGTCCATGGGGTTGCAAAGAGTCAGACACGACTGAGCGACTAAGCAAAAACAGCACACAAGGGAGGGTTTAGCATGCTTATCTGAGACCAATTAGAGTTCACCCAAGAGGTGAGGTCAAGGTCATCCTACCTCCATCTCCCACCCTTCCCCCACAAATCCCCAAGCAAATGGCAACTAGGCATAGAATGGAATGGAATTAAAGGCTATGGGGAAGAAACAGATTTCTTTTTTCACTTCTTAGCCTTCTACACCATTAATTTTTTTTTTTTTTTAAACATAGCTACATGTGTCTGACTCAGGATCAGAGCAGGAATCCTATGAACAGATGACATATTCAAAAGGGGTTGATGAAGAGACTTTAATAAAGAGATGATTTACACATGTATGGGTGAGGTTAAAGGAAGAATACAAGGGATGGGAAAGCGTGCAGGGACTAGCAACAGCAGGAAGTTGTTCTTAACCCCAGGCCTATGGGCAGGGGTGCAGTCAGAGTGGGGAATGGTGTTAAGGGAGCCTGGAATGAGCTGGTGCTGAGGAAGTGGGATGAAGAGCAGCCACTCCCTGAACTGTGCTGAGCAGGAAGAGAGTGTTTGTGCAGGGGATAAACGAATGCCCTCATGCCCTTCAGGCTCCTGATGGTGCTTCCCATGTGCCAACCCAACTGCAACCAGAAACCAGAGGGTGAGGGGGAAGGCAGTCTGTAGAAGTCAGCCTCCTGGGACTCAGCAGGGCAAGGAGGCTAGAGAATGTCTGATTGGGGGCAGGTGGAACAAACAGCTAGCACAACATACATTACCTAACTGAAAACATCAGTCATTTTTTATGATTAAAAAAACCATGGGAAATCCTGCCTGTGCAAGGATGTGCATGGATGACCCTACAATGTGGATGACCCTTGAGGACATTATGCTAAGTGTAATAGATCAGTCCCCAAAGGACACACACGATTCTGATTCTCCTGTGTGAGTTAACGAAAGTAGTCAGGTACATAGAAACAGAAAGTAGACTGCTGCTTGCCAGAGGCTGGGGGATGGGAAAATGCAGCGTCATTGCCCAGTGGGTATATAGTTTCAGTTCTGCAAGATCAAAAGACGTCTGCAGATTTGTCACACAACAGTGTGAATAAGTACTGCTGAAGGTGTGCACTTAAAATGGTTATGATGGATGGTGGCCATTTTAATAAGCATGCAGGGTATCTCATCGTTTTAATTTTCAACTCATAACATGAAGCTGAACATTTTTTCATGTGCACATCTGCCATCTTTTTACATCTTCTTTAGTAAAGTGTCTGTTCAAGTTCCTTGCCTATTTTTAGTTGGATTGTTTGTTCTGTTATTGTTGAGTTTTAACGGTTGTTTGTATACTTTGGACAACAGTCTTATCACATATATCTTTCACGAACATGTTCTCAGTCTGTGGCTTGTCTTCTCATTCTCTTGCAAGTGTCTTTTGCAGAGCAGAAGTTTTAAATTTTAATAAGGTGCACCATATCCATTCGTCTTTCACTAACAATACCAAATAGTAGTGAAGATGTAGAGCAATAGCAATTCTTATTCGTTGCTAGTCAGATACAAAATGATATAGCCACTTTGGAAGACAGTCTGACAGTTTCTTGCAAAATGAAACATTCTCTTACCATATGATTTAGCAGTCATGATCCTTCATTTTACCCAAATGAGTTGAAGACTCACATTCACACAAAAATCTGCACACAGATGATTATAGCAGCTTTATTCATAATTGCCAAAACTTGGAAGCAGCCAAGATGTTCTTCAGCAGATGAATGGATAAATAAACTGTGGTATATCCAGACAATGTATTCATAATATTAGTGCTAAAAAGAAATGAGCGATCAAGCTATGAACACACATGGAGGAACTTAAATGCATATTACTAAGTGAAAGAAACTATCCTGAAAGGACTACCTACTATAGGATTCCAGCTATATGATATTCTGGGAAAAGCAAAACATGAAGACAGTCAAAAGATCAGTGGTTGTCAGAGGTTGGGGGGAAGAGGGGGATGAATAGGTGGAACACAGCGGATTTTTAGTGCAGTAAAACTACTTGACATGATCATTATGATGTCATGGTCAGATCATTATACATTTGTCCAAACTCATGGGATGAGCAACACCAAGAGTGATTCCGAATGTAAACTATGGATTCTGGGTGATGATGTTGCGTCAGTGTAGAGTCATCAGCTGTAACACATGCAGCAGTCTGGTGGGCGATTTTGATATGGGAGAGGCTATGTGTACATGGGAGAAAGAGGTATTTGGGAAATCTCTATACCTTCACTTCAGTTTTGCCGTGAACCTAGTACTGCTCTAAAAAATAGAGTCCATTTTCTATAGTTTTATTTATTTAGTTTTGGCTGCGATGGGTCTTCACTGATGCCTGCGGGGTTTCTCTAGCTGCAGCGAGCCGGGCTCCTCTTCGTGGTGGTACGCGGGCTTCTCACTGCCGTGGCTTCTCCTGTTGTGGAGCACGGGCCCCAGGCGCGTGGGCCTCAGTGGCTGTGGCTCGTGGGCTCTAGAGCACAGGCTCAGTAGCTGTGGCTCGCGGGCTTAGTTGCTCCGCAGCATGTGGAATCATCCTGGGCCAGGGATTGAATCTGTGTCCCCTGCGTTGGCAGGCGGATTCTTAACTACTGGTCTACCAGAGAAGTCCAATAAAGCCTATTTTAAAAAATTGGTTATAATAGTACATTTATGTTCTGTGTTTTTTAATCACACTTTTTCAGAAAGTGAGAGTCTTTTCCTCCTCACTCCCTCCTCTCAGCAGCAACAAAGACCATTAAAGTGTCCATATTTTTAAACAAGTTTTAAACTTCACACTCTTTTATTTTCTAAGATAATGATTTAAAAGCAATCTTATGCTCAGAGAGAGGTCCTGACTACAGAAGTATAGATTTGTTAGTTACCAGCATGGGTGTGATCCTTCTATCATGGACTGAAGGAAATCTCCAGGGACTGTGTGCAAAGCAGGTAGGAGAGGCTGAGGAGGAACCCAGGAAAACCAAATTAAAGAGGCAGAGAAAGATGGAGAAGTCAGCCAGGAAGCATGAAAAGTAAACAAAGAACCAATGTGAAAGCAGGAACCAAAGACAGAGAGCATTTTAAGAACAAATGCATACATTAAAACCACAGTGAGATACCAGTTCACACTCAATAGGATGGCTATTATTTTTAAAAAGACAGAAAGAAAAATAAGTCTTGGTGAGAATGTGGAGAAAATTCACTGCTGGTAGGGATGCAAAATGTTGCAGCTGTGTGGAAAACAGTTTGGAAATTCTTCAGGAAGTTAAACATAGAATTACCATATTGTAAAAGCAAAGACCTTTGCATTCTATTACAAGTTGATCACTAAAGGGATGTTGCCCTATAAGCTTAAATTATACATAATGGCCCATCTCTGGGAACCCTGTATCCCAGGTAATAAGCATTAAGCTAAAATACTTTGTTTAGCTCCCAGGAAACACCCTGACCAGGCCCACATATGAATGACTCCAGGGAGGAAGAAATTAACACATCTTCTCTTGTCTGGCTGGAACCAGGACTTTTCTCTGTTCTCTTTTGATATAAAAGAAACCTGAATCCTAACTCAGGGAAGATGGTTCTTTGGGACACAAGTCTACCATCTTCTTGGCCTACCAGTTTTCCAAATAAGATCGTTATTCCTTACCCCAACTCATCTCTCAATTTATTGGCCTGTTGTGGGGCAAGTGGTATGAGGGTGTACTCCATAACAACATGACCACGAATGCCACTACTCAAAAGGATTGAAAGCAGGGACTCAAATGGCTATTTGTACACCACTGTTCACAATAGCCAAAAAATGGAAACAAGCTAAATGTCCACTTTTGGATAAACAAAGTCAGTAATCAAAATTTGGTATACGCACACAATGGACTATTATCATTATAAAAGGGAATGAAGTTCTGTTACAGTGTGGATGAATCTTGAATACATTGAAAGTGAAAGTGAAACTTAGTGTCCGACTCTTTGTGACCCCATGGACTGTAGCCCACCAGGCTCCTCTGTCCATGGAATTCTCCAGCAAGAAAACTGGAGTGGGTTGCTATTTCCTTCTCCAGGGGCTCTTCCTGACCCAGGGATCAAACCCAGGTCTCCTGCATTGTGGGCAAACTCTTTACCAACTGAGCCACCAGGAAAGCCTTTTGTACATTGCACTAAGTGAAATAAACCAGACACAAAAGGGTAAATAGTGCTCGATTCCACTTATATAAGGTACTTACAATAGGCAAATTCATAGAGACAGAAAGTAGAATAGAAGTTACCTGGGGCTAGAGGGGAGGGGAGACTGAGGAGTTATTGTTTACTGGGTATACAGTTTCAGTTGGGAAAGATGAAAAAGGTCTGTGTATGGATGGTAGTGATGACTGCACGACAATGTGAATGGACTTAGTGCCACTGAGCTGTATACTCAAAACAGAATAGTACATTTAATGTTACATATATTTTACCACACAAAAAAGAATAAAGGCATAAAAGAAGCCAGACACAAAAGAGTACACGCTGTATGAGTCCATTTATACGAAGTTCAAGAACATGCACACCTAATTGGAAGTGGGGGTAGTGTCTGAGCAGCAACTACCTTAATATATGTGTGTGGGGGAAGAAAGTTGCAGGAAAAGAGAAACACAGGGAACATTTCCAGGGGCTTTGGACAGGGGACACACCAGGTAATGTTAGCTAACAAAGCTTAGAATGAAACTTTTCTTTTTTTTTAGGAAAAAGAAAGTTGAATATATTTTTAGTTTAAGGAACAGATGGACAGGGAAGGATGACAACACAGAGGGGAAGAGACAGGTGACATCCGGAGGTGTGAAGGGAGAGGATGAAGGGGGGAACAGCGGGGGGAAAGCATAGGACACTTCTCCTGCTGTGACTGTGGGACGGAGGGCAAGGATGGGCAAGGATTAGCCAGTGAGGACTTGGAAGAGAAGCAGAGTGAAGGATTCCAAGTTGCACGGTCATGGTTTTGTTTTTTAAATAACCCAGTTTTTAAAAAATATTGATCTATTTTTTTGGGCTGCACCAGGTCTTCAGTTGCAGCACCTGGGATCTTCTATCTTCATTGCGGCATTCGAGCTGTTTAGTTACATCATGCAGGATCTAGTTCCCGGACCAGGGATCGAACCCAGGCCCCTGTATTGGGAGCATGAAGTCTTAGCCACTGGACCACCAGGAAGGTCCCTGCATGGTATTTATTTCACTCCGCTCAATGGGGCTTCCCCTAGTCTGTTTGGTATTACCAATATCCCTCCAAATTCCAACTGTTCTAGTCTATTACTCTCTCTAAAACCCAACTCTATCACTAATCACCACCTTAAAACCTTCTTTGTTGAAGTTTTCCTTGATGAAAGGTATTTGATGAGAAGACCTCTAAGATTTCTTCAAGGCGCAAGATTATGTTTTACCATGGATGTGAATTTTCGAATGAAGCAGTTGAAGAATGTATGTATTTTTAATTTCCTCTGTGTCCCAAATTTAATAAATGCAGCCAAGAAATAGGCAAGAGTACTGGAAGGGGTTGCCATTTCCTTCTTCAGGGGATCTTCCTGACCCAGGGACCGAACCCGGATCTCCCTCATTGTAGGCAGACATTTTTACCATCTGAGCCACCAGGGAAGCCCAAGAAATAGGCACATTTATGCCAAAATTGTATTAGAGGGAGAGTGCTATCTTCCTTCCTTACAAAATTTGGTTGTATTATTATTATTATTTTAAAGTGAGAACTTCCTTTTCATTCTACAATGAAAATTGATTTTAGACTTAGATAACTAAATATATCTACTTGTATTTGCTGTATCAAAATTTGTTAGTAGGAGATGAATAACTGGCCAAGTTTGTCCATCTATTCAGAACTGTAAAGACTTCATTACAGGGTAGCAGCCAGTGATAAGATTCTGGGACCTAAAATGTGTGGTCTAATTAACTCAGAATAGAGGCCTCTGATGAAGGGCAGGCAATAATGCAGTAGGAGTTTGGCTAGAAGACCACTTCCTAAAAATCACTCAGAAAAATCCCTTTGAAAAGGCATGCAGACAATTCTAAAGGCTAAATTATAAATGACAGAGGAAAATGGAAAGCTCCATTAATATTCAAAGGGTGAAAATTTAAATGCCACCCAGATGCCATTTTATCTTATCACATTAATAAGATTTGTAAAATCATACTTTAGGGTAAAGAGATGGGAAATCTCATTGACTGCTTGTGAGAGTATAAATTGGTTTATCTTTTAAAAAAAAATAGAAGAATATGGATCAAAAGCCTTAACAAGTGACTCAAACAGCCATATCTTTTGCATCAATAATTGCAGTGCTAGGATATTATCCTTTAAAAACTTCAGGATAGTGGATAAGAGTATTTTCATACAAAGAAATTCATTGCAGTGCTAATTATGATAGAAGAAATTAGAAACACCTGAATGTCTAACAATGAGGATTTCAGTTATAAAAAATTTACCTGATTTTATTGCATATTTTATGGTCATTTAAAATGTTTATGAAGAATTTTTAACTCTGTAGGGAAAATGTAACATATGGTAAGTGATACAGTATTATTTTACTGTATTGAAATATGTAAACATCAGATCAGATCAGATCAGTCGCTCAGTCGTGTCCGACTCTTTGCGACCCCATGAATCGCAGCACGCCAGGCCTCCCTGTCCATCACCAACTCCCGGAGTTCACTCAGACTCACGTCCATCGAGTCAGTGATGCCATCCAGCCATCTCATCCTCTGTCGTCCCCTTCTCCTCCTGCCCCCAATCCCTCCCAGCATCAGAGTCTTTTCCAATAAGTCAACTCTTCACATGAGGTGGCCAAAGTACTGGAGTTTCAGCTTTAGCATCATTCCTTCCAAAGAAATCCCAGGGCTGATCTATGTATACATATATAATAAAAAAAGGACTGGAAAGTGTCAAAACATAAAGTGGTTATCTCTAAGTGGCAGGGTTTTAAATGATTTTCTATTTTTTTAATACTGCGCTCTGTTTTTCACAATGATCAGCATTTTCAATCAGAATATGAAGTTATTTTTAAACTTATTTTAATTAATGTACTCATTTTGCAAGCCATATAGTTTTTTTTGTGGGGGGGTGCTGTGCTAGGTCATCCACGTGGTGGGTGGACTGTTCTTTGTATGGCATGGGCTTGGTTGCCCCACAGCATGTGTGATCTTACTGCCCCCACCAAGGACTGAACCCCTGTCCCCTGCACTGGAAGGCAGATTCTTAACCGCTGGACCACCAGGGAGGGAAGTCCCAAAGTTATTTTTTTAATAAAGAGAGAAGGTTACCCTTGATCATTTTTGGTAATGGTTACATACCTGTACTCCAGTAAAATGGATCAAGACATCCAGTGGCAGTCAGCTATTCATTCAATAATATTTATTAAGCACCTACTCTTCACCAGGCTCATGATGTGTGCCGGGCATATAAGGATAGAGAAGACATCCAGACACAGGCTGGCCCTCGAGAAGCTTACAATCTGGTAGAAGGCATAGTGCAGTAGTTTGCCAGGGTTGCCAGAACAAAGGACCACAGACTGGGTGGCTTAAAAGAACGCAAGTTTTTATTACACAATTCTGGAGGCCAAGATCGAGATGTTGGAGGGTTGGTTTCTTCCAAGGTCTCCCTCCTTAGCTGATAAGATAATCATCTTCTCCCTCTGTGTTTATATCTTCCAACTGAGTGTGACTGTGTCCAAAATTCCTCTTCTTACAAGTCATATTGGATTAAGGTCCACCCTCATGACCTCATTTCAATTTAATTACCTCTTTCAAGATGCTATCTCCATTGCTTCTCGGCCTTTTGACTAAGAAAAAAAAAATGACCCTATCTCCAAATATCATCACCCTCTGAGGGATCACCTGTACTGGGTTTAGGACATCAGCGTATGAATTTAGGGGAGACAGAAGTCAGTCCATAACAAATGACAATAAAACAAGCAATTGCATCGGGAAGAAGAACTGGAAAATCTGAGACCATAGGCTAGACACTATCATCGCACTCCAAGCACTGGTCATTCCTAGGGAAAGTGTGTTTACTCTATTACAACACTTGCAGCTTTCAGTCTTCTTCTTTTTCAGTGTGTTTGTATGTTTTGGAGCTTCTTTATTTAACAGATTGATAGGAATGAAACAAATTTTCATCTAGTGAGGATGAAATACAACTGACATTTTAAATTTATCTTCTCTTCAGAGTGTCAGAAAATGAATATTTATTCTTTGATGCCTTATATTACAAAGTCATTCATTATCTTTCAGGGACCAGATTGGGTTATGAATTGATACCTGATGAATTCCCAGATGAGCATATGTCATAACTCCCAAGAAGGGCTTGACTAGTTCTAAATCTCTAAAGCTGTAAGCTTTAGAGGTCTGGGGAATAAACTCTTTCCAGTCTAATAACTTTTCTGTGACTCATTTTCAGTAATTTTCAAAATTCAGAACATTTTTTATGGTATCATATATAGAGTCTGCCTAATTCACAGTCTACTTCTCATAAACCTATGTTTCTTGTGGTCTTAAAGCCTTCATGGCATGTGGCCAGGCTAAAAGTAAATTTATTACATTCATTTTTAGTTCATTAAAAATACAGCAAATTCTTCTTCTTCTTCTAATATTTATTTATTCGGCTGTGCCAGGTCTTAGTTGTAGCACAGGGATCTTCAATCTGGGATCTTTAGGTTCTGGCATGCGAATTCTTTCTTGTGGCATGTGGGATCTGGATCCCTGGCTAGCGGAGGAACCCAGGCCCCTTGCGTCAGGAGCTCAGAGTCTTAGCCACAGGACCACCAGGGAAGTCCCAAATATATAACAGATTCTTGAGGTTGTGCAGCTCACAGCTGCAATATTATTTTTTAGATTGCATTCATGTATACACCTCATGGCTCTTCCAGTCCAAGAACAGACACAATTTCACATAATCATTTGAAAAGCAGGAGAAGGTTGGTGTAGCCAAGGGCTTAAGGGCCTGGGCTCTAGGGGCAGCGGCACCACTTCCTACCCCCAAGAGGACCATGAAGATGAAATGAGTGAGCCCTTGGAGAGCCCTTGGAGTAATATCCCGTGCCCAGTGACACGCGCAATCTGTAAGAGCTGCTATGATTAGACTTTGCAGAGCAGACTTTCCATTTGATGGGATCTCTTTCCTACACTGAGTCCAGACTTAGCCCAAGTCTGTTACTCGATTCGACTTGGACTCAAGAGTGAGTGGTCTGTGACAACTTTGAACCTTGCTGACGGTTACATTTTAATAAAGTAAGTGAAGTCGCTCAGTCATGTCCGACTCTTTGCGACCCCATGGACAGTAGCCTGCACCAAGCTCCTCCGTCCATGGGATTTTCTAGCTAAGAATACTGGAGTGGGTTGCTGTTTCCTTCTCCAGGGAATCTTCCCGACCCAGGGATCGAACCCAAGTCTCCCACATTGTAAACAGACGCTTTACCGTCTGAGCCACCACTTGACCTATTTCCAGGTCAGCCTTTGGCTAGCTGAATCCACACGACTGCAGTGATTCCCCTTTCTAGGACTACAGCATTAAAATCTGAACAACTTTGGAAGTGTACTCTTAGATGCCTTTCCAGGAATTTGCAAGTACTTCTCAGTCCCCTGAATTCCTCCAAGTCATCTGTGGATAGTCACCATGTAGGACTAACTTGCTTCCTCTGGAAATTCTTGTGCAGGTTTAGGGGGCTTAGTTGGCTCTAATCTCTGGGGCTCTGTTGTTCTTTCCAGTTTGCAATGCTCCTTTTCCTTTTCATCTGTAATATCCCTCCTTTATTTCCAAATTGGACCCCAAATGTCTGGGATCTTATTGTTTGTATTCCTCTGCCTGATCCCTGATTAATACTTACATATCTTTTACATTATGTTATGTTGCCCTTCTGAATCACTGCTTTAAAAATGTGTTTCTTTCTTATTTGTGCCTTTTGTCTCTCTGTTAGATTGTAGAATCCTTAACAATAAAGTGCATATCCTTCAATTCTTTTGTGGTTTATCCTGTCAAACACAGTAAGTAACACTTACTGCCTACTATGGCCATTTTATCACTTTTTCCTCCTAATCACAGTTTTCTCTTCTCCACTTTGTAACCTAGCCTTTATAGCTGGTCTTCTTATAGTTAACATATAGCATTTAAATGGCCCTTCCTGGTGGCTCGGCAGTGAAGAATCTGCCTGCAATGCAGGAAATGTGGCAGGAGCCATGGGTTTGGTCCCGGGGCTGGAAAGGTCGCTGGAGGAGGAAATAGCAACCCACTCCAGTATTCTTGCCTGGGAAATCCCACAGACAGAGGAGCTTGGTACAGTCCACGGGGTAGCAAAAAGTCAGACATGTCTAAAGGGTTTTCTATCCTCTTGTATTTTTATATTATCAAGTACCTTCTTTTTTAAAACAAAATTATTATTTTCGGCTGCACATGGGTTTTCTTTAGTTGCTGCGAGCAGGGGCTACTGTTCATTTTGGTGCGTGGGCTTCTCACTGAGATGGCTTCTCTTGTGCAGAGCATGGGCTTCAGTAGTTGGGGCACTCAGGCTCTAGAGCTTGAGCTTAGTAGCTGTGGGGCACAGGCTTAGTTGCCTAGTAGCATGTAGGATCTTCCCCGACCAGGGATCGAACCCATGTCTCCTGCATTGGCAGGCAGACTCTTAACCACTGGACCACCAGGGAAACCCTCAAGTATCTTCTGAGACCTTTTTAAAAATAATAATAATTGTATTAATTATTTGTTTTTGGCTGTGCTGGGTTTTGTTGCTGCCTGCAGGCCTTCTCTAGTTGTGGCAGTGGGGGCGACTCTCTAGCTCCGGCTTCTCATTGCAGTGGAGCAGGGGCTCTGGGGCGGGCAGGCTTCAGTAGTTGTGGCTCCTCGGGTCTAGAGCACAGGCTCAGTAGTTGTGGTGCCTGGGCTTAGTCTCTCTGTGGCACGTGGGATCCTCCCCGATCAGGGATTGAACCCGGATCTCCTGCATTGGCAGGCTGATTCTTCACCACTGAGCCACCAGGAAAGACCCTGAGAACTTGTTTTCTCTTTCTCTGTTGCCCAATTTATGTACACATTATACCAGTGAAATTAAAGAGTCTAAATGTTTCTCAAAATATACAAAGGAAAAAATAAGCAAAATGTCCCATTCTGGGTAGAAGTGAGCCCTTCTTCTTTGTGGTCCTGACAGTATTCTTTATCACACTTTTTTGTGTAACAAACAATTTTTATCTTTTCCATTTCTCATTATCATTTATTGACTATTTAGGATTCGACTAAATTCTCCAAAAGCCATGGGTAATTCACCTGTTAGCTTTGGACCTAGGTTTGGGAATTGGGACAGAGGGGTTTTAATTCAGGTAGATTTGATTTATCCATAATTACATTTTTTATTTTTTAAAAAAATTGGGAAAATGTACATAACATACAATTTACCATTTTAGCCATTTTAAAGTGTGTGGATCAGTGGCATTAAATACATCCACACTGTTGTGCAACCATTAGCACTATTCATCTCCAGAATTCTCCTCATCTTCCAGAACTGAAACTCTGCACCTATTAAACAATAGCGCCTCATTCGCTTCTCATGCCAGCACCTGGCAACCACCACCCTACTTTCATTCTCTGTGAGTTTGAGGTGGCCCATTGTATTACGAGGATTCCTGCGGTATTTGTCTTTTTGTGTCTGAGTTATCTCACTTAGCATAATCTCTTCAAGGTTCGTCCATGCTGTAGCGTATGTCAGAAGTTCATTCCTTCTTAAGGTGGAACGCAGTTTTTTTTTTTATTTTAATGGTTGCAAAACATTCCCTTTCTGTTGTGTGCCTTAAGGTGTTTCCTCTTTTTTAGCGATTCTAGTTAACGAAAATCAAGCTCTGCCTTTAAATGTACCTATGTTTTTTGAGGCCTGAAAAAACTGGGAAGTGGAAGAAAACTATTGACAAGTCTAGTATTCAGGAAATCTCATTAAAAATATGTCTTCATGCTTTCAGCGGAAACACACATATTTTAAGTTGCATTTAAGAATTTTTTTAGAAGCAGAGGAAGCCAGTTGTTCAAATGTGTGGCTTTGTTGTTTGCTTCAGCAGTGATTACCACAGCATCTTGGTCAATGTATTTACTGACCACAGAAGGAAAGAAATGTGCAATTCCTTGATAATATTGAGAATGAGTTGGCAAGTGATTTCTGAGCTCCAGGATGGGTTGAAAGGTGAAAGGGAAGATGTTTGAACCTGCCAAGACTTGAGTTAAAGCCTTTAAAACTGTTTCTTTTCCAATAATTGCTAAGATTATTAAATCGCAAAACTGGGTAAGGAAGCTTCTGGCCTGTACTTTATTTCAGACAGCAAGCTACTAAAACAGTGAGAAAAACAGAGAGACATCAAGGACTTAGAAGGCAAAATTACATATAACAATCCTGATAATTTAAAATATATTTTAAAAATATGAATGGAGGCTCTGATCACAAGCCTGGAACTACACCAGGTACGGATGTTCTCTTTTTCTTACAAGAAAGGAAACTTTACATTGCATTTGATTACCCCAGGAGGAAGAAACATTTTTGTATTCATTATTTATACCCTGTCTACTACAAAAATTATTTCAGGCAATTGAGAAAAAATTAAAGAATGTGATTTAAGAAATCTGAATATAAATTCTGTCTTCTGCTTCTTATCTTTCCTTGTTCAACCGTTGACCTTTTCTTTGAAAAGGTTAACAGAAATCTTAACAAAAAAACAAACTCCAATGACGGGAAACAGTCTAGCGGCCTCTCAGATGTGTGGCTGTGTCTCGTCTACCTAGGGTTGGTGAGTTCAGCCCTCTCTTGTATTAGGTTTTTCTTGGCCCATAAATAGAGTAACCATATGTTCTAGATTTTCTGGTACAGCCCCAATTAAAAATATTCTTTCCTGTTGTCAGACCATGTGTCGAACCATGTGTCCTGATATTTTTATGGAAAATGTGGTCAGCTTCCTCAGAGTTTTCAGTGTTTCTCTAATGGGCCTTTCCTTGCCTGGTGTCCGGAGGCCTCTGCGCCTGGTATGGGCTGTACATCCATCCTACTCAGTCTGTGAGAATCAGCTGATGTCTTTGCATCTCGCAAGACCCCAAACTGCCTTTTCCTACCATGTGCAGAGACCTCCCATCTCATTTATTGTTACTTATTGTTACATTCTACCTAATATTTCATTGCACCATGGTCTTATGCTTTTCTCATTGTTTTATTTGGGTTAGTTCATCTCTTCAGCTAAATTATACCGTCTGGAGGAAAGGCCAAGGCACAAGAATTTCTTGCACAACCTCCACAGTGCCTCATTCGATGCTGGGCATGCAGTAGCTCCTGTGAAAGAAAGAAAGGGAGGGATGGAGGTAGGAATTATGGGAAGAAAGAAGAAAGGAAAAAAGGAAGGGAAGGAGGGAGGGAGGGGAAAAAAAAGATTCATTGAATGTTTTTGTCATTCAAGGCAAAAAATTTGAGTGCTTTTTTGAAAAAATCTTTACCTGAACCCTGTCATGAAGCCATACATACATACATTAGGCCATTGGTCTATATCCTTGTCAGAATTCAAATATAGATTTTTAGCATCTGATTTCTATTCCAAGGCATTGATAATAAATATATACATACATATGTAGAGGAGGAGGGGTATAGAAACCCGGATTTGATGTGCAGAGTGCAAACGATAAACTTCATGGCCTCGTTAGGCTTCTCTTCCTTCTGTCTCTTTGATCTGGGTGTCCTCCCAAGCCTCGGTGCTCTACTCTCTAAGCATTTGCTCCATGGGAGTTGCTTACAAGGTAGATGCTATCAAGGTGATAATATTAATATCAAATCAACATTTCTTGAAGGAGCTTTTCCCTGAGCTCCAACCTGTGATGCACAAGCAGGTTGAGGATGCAAGATGTGAGATTATGGGACTGGAGTGAGGGAGAGGGAAATTTGGGGAGACTTGGGCAGCCTCAGGAATCAGGGAGCCTTTTCAAAATATTTGCAGTATTTGAGATTGAGTAGGTCTGTGCTGGAGCTTAGGCATGTGTATGTTGAAGGACTCCTGTGAGTCTAATTTCAGGGAACCTCAGTCCCAAACCTCTTAATACCAATTTCATTTTCTTTTTTTCTGGCCGTGCTACACAGATTGTAAGATCTTAGTTCCCCATCCAGAGACTGAACCTGAGACCTAGTCAGTAAAAGCACAGACTGAACCACTGGACTGCCAGGGAATTCCCACTTAGTAAGAATTTTTTATGGCACATCTTTTAAGGCCTTGCATTGGCATGCCTTTATTACACCACCTTCTCTTTCCAATTTCCTCATTCCTTTCAGTATTAACATTCTTTTTTCCAAGTAAGTAAAATGCCTCAGAGAATTTAATTTGCCATATTTATGCATTTAATGCATTCAATTAATAAGGGTTATTTAAGTATTTGGGGAAGCACTCATAAGGTTATAAATTTGCTCTGCAGGCTTTTTGAAATGTTTATAATAAAAATTGGCTCTATTAAATTTATAAATGCAGTTTAAAATGTTTAAGGGGATTTAATTATCCAAGCTTGTACTGATTATTTAACCTAATTTAGTTTCTTAGTGTGAGCAAACCAAATATCAATCAAAGAAAAGTGAGAGAATAATTTTAATTTGCATAACAAGATCACTAATTTAAACTCAAGGAAAACTAAAATTTTAATTTTGTAACTAAAAAATAGAGTATCAGTTTGATATCCTAGTCAGTGTAAATAGTTTTGTTCTACTCCTAACGTTTCTTTCCTGTCCAAGACAAAACAAAAAAAAGCTACCAAATAAACATCTGACAATATTAAAAGAGAGGCCCTAAATATGTTTAAAGTAAATGAAGCCTTATTCCCCACAGTCTCTTTGCTCCTTAGGGTCCTGAAATTGGAATATAAATGATCCACATCAGCCTTCTTTAATCTAAGGAAGGGAATTATTAGCACTTTAAAAAACTTCTGTTAAATGCCACATTCCTTCAACCATTAGGCATGTAATACGCAATATGTGTTACAAAATGAAATTTGCTCACTTGGTTTGTGAATGATCTATGTTAATCCTTGGGGCTTAATCCAAGCCTATTACTAAATAAATTACAAAAGCTCTTCTACAGCTGGAAAGAAATCTCAGACCTGGAACCTTCTTCTCTTCTCCCCTTGCCTGCCTTAGTTTCTCTTCTTGGGGGCAATTCAAGTAAAACAAAGAATTGTGATGTCAGCAGATTCGAACACAGACACAAAACCTAACGTTTTTGATGTTGGGAAAGCTGAAACTGTACACTGCTCTTTTTTCACTAGGGAGTGGGCACATCCGCTCGTGTAAAACTGCAGCTGTAGCCAGGGCCCCGCGCAGGCGCACCGCATTAGATTAAGTGCCTGGCTGGACTCCAGAGCATCTTTCTAGGCTTGCTCATCTTTCCTGCGCTTGCTCTTCACACACCGTAGTGACTGCGCTTTAGCAGACAACCTACACCATGGCCCAGCATGAAAATCTCACACTACAGGTGTCTGCACAGTTATATTCCCTGGAGGCTTCTGGCCATTCATATTTTTGTTAAGGAAAAAAAAAAAATTTCTGCCACTCTTTGTGGATTAGTTTAATTGAAGAGTGCCTTGTGATGGTTTGTGATGGGCTTCTCTGATGGCTCAAAAACTGAACAATCTGCCTGCAATGCAGGAGGCCCTGGTTCCATCCCTGGTTCCATTCTGACCCCAACCTGGGTCGGGAAGATCCCCTGGAGAAGGAAATGGCAACCCACTCCAGCATTCTTGCCTGGAAAATTTCATGGACAGAGGAGCCGGGTGGGCTCCAAGTGGGTGGGGTGGCAAAGAGTTGGACATGACTGAGTGACTAACACTTGTGATTGCAGGCCAACTGCAAAATACAAAATAAACAAAAATTACCATATGTAAGTATTTATCTCTGTGAATCATTGTATGAGGATTTTCTTGCTACATAAAACCAAAATAAAATTCAGAAATGAATTGGACAGTTGAGTGCTAAACCTAATATAAGATGTAACTATCTTCTCATCCCAGAGTTAAAATTTTCGGCTTTATTTAATCAACTTCCTTTATCTTTGCTTTGACATTATTATAAACATATTATATGTTCAAAGCCATAAAATATTCTCCTAATAAAAGAACCACTTTTTAATTTTTATTTTTGCTTTATGTGTTGGAATTTCACATACGATTTCATATTTAGAAGGGATTTCCTGCTAAGGAAAGTTTGAAAAGTCACTGGTTTACCTTGGGCTAACAGCTCCCTAGTTTTCCTCTGGGAGTTCAGCCCTTTCAGTCTTGTGTAACATACCACCAGCAACAGCACATGCATTTCCTAAAGATTTCCTGGTATTTCTTGCCTCTT
This sequence comes from Bos mutus, assembly GCF_027580195.1. Classification (NCBI taxonomy): domain Eukaryota; kingdom Metazoa; phylum Chordata; class Mammalia; order Artiodactyla; family Bovidae; genus Bos; species Bos mutus. The sequence goes on along the minus strand of NC_091628.1, from coordinate 17,941,061 downwards.
CAAAAATTTATAAAGGCTCCTATTTGAACTACTAAACTAAGTTCAACATTTTCTGCCTGGCTTTCCAGGTAGAAATAATCTGACCTTACTTCAGTTATCCAAGTATGTTTTTTTTCAGTCACACACATGAGAGAGGTAACCGGGGAGCCCCACCCCCACTTCCTTACCTCCTGCCCTTGACAGATCTTGCTAATTCCCCTGCGCTGAGCCACCATCAGTCTATTAGAGTTGACATGTGAAACGGAAGCCCATTTGCCATCAGTTCTTTTCTATACCCTGGTGTGCTCCGCATCTTGGTTCATCATGTCCTTAAGTCTGAGAGTTTTTCCCCTCTCTTTTCTTCATCCTGGGCTTCCCTTGTAGCTCAGCTGGTAAAGAATCTGCCTGTAATGCAGGTGACCTGGGTTTGATCCCTGGGTTGGGAAGATCCCCTGGAGAAGGGAAAGGCTACCCACTCCAGTATTCTGGCCTGGAGAATTCCATGGACTGTATAGTCTATGGGGTTACAAAGAGTCGGACACGACTGAGCGACTTTCACTTTCCCTCATCCTAATTCCTCCTTAACCTTCACAGTCCACACTAGACTCTACATTAACTCCCTGAGTTCATGGTGATCTCTTCTTCCCTCAGGTTTAGAACTTAACTTTGCCTAACAGCTTTCATTGTTCTATGATCTTCCCACCAGCATAACAAACTTTTGTGTTTCTTCACAAGCTTTGGATAATTAATTGCAGGGAAAGCTTTTAGAACGATGGAAAGAGTTCTGAACTGCAATGATAATGACCTGAATTCAGCTGTAATCCTATCTGTAACTTACTGATTCTGCAGTTTTAACCAGATCACTTAAATTCATATAGCCTCATTGTGCCCTTTGTAAAACAGGGATAATAATATCAGTTGTATTTTAGAAGAGGATGGAATGGTCTGCTGCTTGTTTTGGCTAGGTAGCTGACTGGGGTCACCATGGATGTAGAGATGATTATCAAGTCCTTTGGGTTCAGAAACCTGATCTTATTAACCTACCCAGAGTTGACAGATTGTAAGAATCTGACTCTGGAGATTCTCGTGGCTTGTCTTGTCTATGTTTTTTCCCTAGGTGAACTTTCTAATCCCAAGGTTTTAGATGCTTTTTATATACCACTGACCCTCAAATGTCCAGAAAACTGGGTCTCTCTACTAAGACTCCTTACCATACATTAAAATTGTCACGTGACACTTACTTCCCCTGGGAAATTTCACGTCCTTTTCAAACTTAACATACTCAAACCAAACTCTTCTTCACTCCCTAACATCTATGTTCTGACCCAGAGCCACATCTAATCTTTGCTCATTTTAGTGAATGGATGGCAACTCTTCAAGCTTCCCTTGTGGTTTAGATGGTAAAGAATCTGCCTGCAATGCTGGAGACCTGTGTTTGATCCCTGGGTTGGGAAGATCCCCTGGAGAAGGGAATGGCAACCCACTCCAGTATCCTTGCCTGGAGAATTCCATGGACAGGGAAGCCTGGCAGCCTACAGTCCATGGGGTCACAAAGAGTTGGACGTGACTGAGCGACTAACACACTATAACTCTTCAACCCGATTACTCAAGCCAGAATTCTTCAGGTTCTTCCCCTACATCCACTCTATCTCCAAGCCCTTGTAACCCTGTCTCCTAAATATATTGTACTTCTGTCTCTTTCTGTCTGCTGCCAATATTCTCATCCATGTGAGTATTGTCTCTTGACTGAGTGATTGCACATTTCTCCTACCTGGTTTCTCCGTTTCCACTTTCAGGCCCACTCCAATCCATTCTTTACATAGCAACCAAAAGGGTCATTTGAAAGGACAAATGTCACCATGTCTAACATTATCTTCGTATTTTGTACTCAAATCCAAGCTGCCCCTGAGTGGCCTCCAAGGCCCTTGTGATCTGGCTCCTGCCTACCTCTCCAGACATATGGCCCTTCTCTTCCTTGATACTTCCAATCTGTATTGGCCTTTCAGAGTCCCGAACACACCAAACCCTTTACTTCCTTCGGCCTGATAGCTTACCCTCATTCCATTGTCTGGTTAATTCCTAGGTTCACTTAAAGTGTCGGAATTAAGCCTTAATTATCTAGTCTAAGATAGCACTTAGCACAAGATGCAGTTATGTATTGTTTATGTGATTTCCTTCCTGTCTTTTCTGGACTGTAACAAGGAGGCAGGAGCTACCTACCGCTAACACCACTGTATGGGGCCTGCCCTACTCTAGCAGCTCAGTAAGTACTCAACGGCTGAGAAACAATGCATACATTTATTCCTTAAAGTGATTAATATCCAGTTTATTCTTTTTCCTGGTTCCTGCAAAACTGGTCAAAGGCAAAATATTTGCTTGATGAGTGTGGACTATTAGGACGAAAATATTTGCAAAGTAGGAGAAGAAATTTATTCCATGAGTTTTACCTCCCTTGCCTCACACAAGTATCTCTCTTAATTGGATTGTGCTGGATAGATATCACCTATTTCTTCCTTCCCACTTCAATTCCTCTGCTCGGCTAATAGGTCCTTGTGATTACAAGCAATTGTGTTGCTTCAGACAGTCAGATTACAATATGTACTATTGACTGGGTAATAGAATTACTGTACTACTAATAACAGTCATTACAGCCACAAACATTTATATCATACTTTACAATTTTCTAAGTGCTCCTAATGTTCATTATCTCATTTAATCTGGACCTGAAGATGCTCCCTTGATTCATTTGGATGGTTCCCAAAGCTTTATCTGTAGCAGCTGAAGGAAGGACTACTCAAGTTGAGGGCTGAATTTATGTTTTTTTATGTTGACTTTTGATAGTTCCACTTCAAGACAATGATGTTTTCCTCAGCACATCCTCAAACTCTGGAGACTCTTACTGTATATATACCTTAATTTACTGACTATAATTTTTCCTAGGATTGCTGGGGCAGGCAAAAGAGATAATAATAATACCTAATATTTGTTGAGTGCTTACTGTGTGCCAGACAATGTCCTAAGTGATTTACACATACTAATTTATTTAGTCCCCATAACTGACCCAAGTTATGAGGAGCAGATAGCATTGCTGTATCCACTTAGAAAGATGCAAAAAGTCTAAATAATTTGTCTCCTTGCTAGTAAGTAGGGAAGTTGGGGTATGAACCCAGCAGACAGATCCCAGAGTCCATATTGTTAAGCAGCATATATGTGAATGTTTATTCTTTAAGACATTTCTTCTTTAATGACATTATTCTCTAATATATTTAATTTACTTAAAATATTAATATTAATAACATATAACATGTAAAATACAATACTTAATATAAATGAATGGAATTTAATATATTTATCAAAATTTTAAGGAGAGCTTACTGCTTCCCTAGTGGCTTAGACAGTAAAGAATCTGCCTATAATGCAGGAGACCCAGGTTCCATCCCTGGGTCAGGAAGATCCCCTGGAGAAGGGAATGGCAACCCACTCCAGTATTGTTGCCTGGAGAATTCCATGGACAGAGATCCTGGTGGGTGGGCTACAATCTATGGGGTTGCAATGAGTCAGACATGACTGAGCAGCTAACATTTTAACATTACTGTGTGCCAAGCATTAAGCTTAGTGCAGGGGTGTAGCTTACTTTCTAGTAGGAAAGATGGACTTGAATAACTAATTATGAGCGTGATATGTGCTGTGAAAGCGAAGGAACATTGTGCTATGGGAGAACAGGACAGAGAAGCTGGTCTAATTGGGCTCAGGGAGAGCCCCCTTGAGAAAGGGACAGTTTAGCTGAGGCCTGAAGGACACACACACAGAGGCTAAACAAAGGGGAAGTGAGGGCCATCAGCAGCCGGGCACACCCTTCCCCGAATGCTTGAGGAGCTAAAGGAAGTCAGTACAGCTGGAGTTTTGAGAGCGGAGAGGGAAATGAAGTGAGGTGATGATGGAGAACAAACCGGTTTCTATAAGAGAGGGCCTCGGGTGCCAAAATAAGGATTTGATATTTTGGCAACTGTTGAAAAGATTTGAAGTGCAGGGTTTTTAAGATTGTTTCAGCTGCAGTGAGGAGAAGGGGAAATCAACGGGAGATTGTTGTAGTCTTCCAGGGGAGAGGGGCTGAATGGGATGGGTAACAGGGATATTAGGAAGTGGATGGCGTCAAAATGTGGCCAGGAAGTGCAATGAATAGAGATCTCGGTGACTGGATGGATGTGGAGGATGAGAGAGAAGGAGGAGTCAAGGTTTCTGGCTTGAACAAGATTTTGATCATGGAAATAGACATGGATAATAGGAACAGGACAGATTTGGGTGAGGGGACTGATGGCTTAAAGAATGAAATTTCAGGGGTGCTCAAATGGAGGCAGTCGTGCCTGGCAGGCAGTTGGACTGTAGATGTCTAAAGGTGAGAAAGAAGTAATGGGCTTAGAATTTAATCCTAAGATGGACATTTTGCGCATTTACCATTTCAAAAACTAGAATGGGCCTTTAGAAGTTTGTATATTAAAAATAGTGTTTTCATGGTGAATTATAACTGATGGTGTCAAAGCCGAGGATGTTTTGTAAAATAAGAATAATCTGTGAAACCATAACTACTTTGTATTTCATGGTGTTTTGAGGAATTAGAGGAGGAAAGCCTTTAACACACTCTTTTTACAAGAAAGATTGTATTTAGTGAAAGTAAAATTCAGTACTAGCACTAAGTTTTGGCACAAATGCCAAACTGGTGAAGTTCAACTTAATGAGGCTTGACCATAATTGTTAAGAGGCTTGAAGCGTTTGTTCTTTTTAAGTAAGTCCAAATCATTCCTTCCTCCATTTCTACCTCCAACACAATTTTTCCTACACCATTAACTTGATTAGCAATCTCTGTCTCCACATTACAAAAGTATGCTTTGTCAACCTTGGATAGAATAATGTGTCTTTAAATGATAGGAACTTAACAGGATTTTAATGTGGCGTATTTCCTACCCCTGGATGTAAAATGCTGTCTTTTCACGTAGTTGTGGCAGTGTTCCACTTACCATCACCCCAATCCTTGGCCCTCTAGATGTAGATGAGTTAAAGGAAGAGTACACTTAGTTTAGAAGAAGAAAAGGACTCATGGACATCCTTTTCTCAAATTCTACATCATTTACCATCCGTGAGGTGTTTTTTGGCCAATATATTATCTTCCATTGTGAATTTAATATTCATTACTGCAAGGAGATCCAACCAGTCCATCCTAAAGGAGGTCAGTCTTGAGTGTTCATTGGAAGGACTGATGTTGAAGCTGAAACTCCAATAATTTGGCCACCTGATGCCAAGAACTGACTCATTTGAAAAGACCCTGATGCTGGGAAAGATTGAGGGCAGGAGGAGAAGGGGACGACAGAGGATGAGATTGTTGGATGGCATCACTGACTCAATGGAGATGAGTTTGAGTAAACTCCGGGAGTTGGTGATGGACAGGGAGGCCTGGTGTGCTGTGGTCCATGGAGTCACAAAGAGTCAGACATGACTGAGCAACTGAACTGAACTGAACTGTGTATTTAACCTTCAGCAACCAGAGTTGCTCCCTATAATCCTTGGTTCTAGCATCTTTCCTGGCTTCCCTCTCCTTTTCTACTAGAGCTTTCTGGATCTTTCAACTAAGGCTCTCCAGATCTCACATAGACTACTTCTTAGTACAATCAATGCTCAAGAAGACTCAAAAAATACTTTTCTTTTTATTGTGGTAAAATATACATAACATAAAACTTGCTATCTTAACTATTCTTGAGTGTAAATTCAGTGATGTTAAATATATTTATAATGTTGCACAATCATCACCACCATCCATATCACAAGGAAACTTTTAGAAAGTAATCTTTGCCTTCTAACTTGCTCTATGAGGCGAGCATTACCCAAACACCCAAACCAGAAAAAGACATTTCAAAAAAGAAAACTACAGAAAAAAAGAAATAAAAAATAACAAAGAACTGGAAAAAGACAAAAAATAACAAAAAAAGCAAACTACAGACCAGTATCTTTCCTGGATACAGATGTAGAAATCCTCAACAAAATATTAGCAGATCAAATCTAACAATGTATAAAAAGAACTATGTACCACAACTGAATTGTATTTTTTCCAGATATGCAAGGCTGATTCACTATTTAAAAAATCAGTCAATGTAATCCACCACATCAACAGGCTAAAGAATAAAAATCAGATGATCGTATCAATTGATGCAGAAAAAAGCATTTAACAAAATCCAACACTCATTCAAGATGAAAATTCTTAACAAATTAGGAATAGAGAGGAACTTCCTCAACTTGATTTTAAAAAATCTACAAAAAAACCTACAAATAACATCCACTTGGGAATCCCCTGGTGGTCCAGTGGTTAGGGAACTAAGATCCTGCTAACTGCATGGATAAATAAATAAATAACATTCCACTTAATTGTGAGAAACTATATACTTACCTTTAAGGTTGGAAAAAGGCAAGAAGTCCTCTGTCATCACTGCTATTCAATAACGTACTGAAGGGCCTAGCTAGTGCGATCAGACAAGAAAAGGAAATAAAAGGTAAACAGGTTGAAAAGGAACTAAAACAAACCTTAACTAAGAAACAAAGATAAGCACCTCGAGTCCGTTTTAGAATTGGTAGACTTTCTTTACTGCATATGTGTTTTCTATTTCAGAGATTTCTACACTTATCTTTATTGTAGCCTTCCATTTCCTTTGGGTTTAATTTGCTGTTCTTTTTCTAGCTCCTTAAGATGGAAGCTTAGATCATGTGGATTTTCAGTCTTTCTTCTCAGATATATACATTTAAAGCTATAAATTTCCCTGTAAGCCTTGCATCAAAAATGTTTTAATATGTCATATTTTCATTATCATTTATCTTAAAATATTTTCTAATTTCATTGCAGTTTTTTCTTAGACTTACAAATCTATTTAAAAATGTATCCCTTAATTTCCAAACATTTGGAGATTTTCTAGTCTTCTTCCTGTTATTGGTTTCTAGTTTGATTCCTTTGTAGTTGGAGAACATAGTTTGTATGATTTCAGTCCTTTGAAAATTTTTGAGACTTGCTTTATGGCCCAGGCTTTCCTCATAGCTCAGTTGGTAAAGAATCTGCTGCAGTGTAGGAGACCCTGGTTCTATTCCTGGGTCAGGAAGATCCCCTGGAGCAGGGATAGGCTACCCACTCCAGTATTCTTGGGCTTCTCTTGTGGCTCAGCTGGTACAGAATCTGCCTGCAATGCGGGAGACCTGGGTTCAATCCCTGGGTGGGGAAGATTCCCCTGGAGTAGGGAAAGACTACCCACTCCAGTATTATGGCCTGGAGAATTCCATGGACTGTATGGTCCATGGGGTCACGAAGAGTCAGATACTACTGAGCGATTTTCACTTTCACCTTACGGCCTAACATATGGCCCATTTTGATAAATATTCATATACTTTTGAAAACAACAGTATAACGTCATTGTTCATTGTAAATTCTATGTATGTCAATTAGGTTAATTTGATTACTTGTGTTATTCAAGTCTTTTCCCTTTTTCTGCATCTTTTTTGAGGCTTCCCTGGTGGCTCAGAGATTAAAGCATCTGCCTCCAATGCGGGAGACCTGGGTTTGATCCCTGGATGGGGAAGATCCCCTAGAGAAGGAAATGGTAACCCCTCCAGTATTCTTGCCTGGAGAATCCCATGGATGGAGGAGCCTGGTAGGCTACAGTCCATGGGGTCACAAAGGGTCAGACACAACTGAGCGACTTCACTTTCACTTCTTTTTTTTTTTCAAGAGGATATTAAATCTTTTATTGATTACACATGATAATGGATGGTAACAAGCTTCATTCCCATCTATAACTTTATCTGGTACCATAATTCAATTTAGATATATTGCATAGGATGTGCCAACAATCATTAATAACCAAAAAAAATAAAAAAAAACTCCATGACTTTGCATGGGTGACCCTTTTAATGGTGAACTCCAGGTCACAACACAGTAACTGTCAGTTCAACTACACCAAGATTCTGAAGACAACAGCTTCTCCACCAAGCAGGTTGTAAATAAATTTCAAATGGAACCTGGCATCACCCTGAAGGAATTCTAACTTCACACTGTTGGGGTAGTTTACCAAAATGGCTTCAGAGTAGACTAACTTTACACAGCACATTAAAAAAAAAAAAAGACATTTATTCAGCGTCATGATCAGACTATTACATTTAGCAATCAACAGCATGGGTGCAAAAAAAAAATCTACATTAAAACCCTTTGTTGGAATGCTTTACACTTTCCACAGAACAGAAACTAAAATAACCTGTTATACAATTAGTCACAAGTACAGTCCTGGAGTTTTTTGCCCATACACATGAGTATTGTCTAAAACATGTCTTCTTTATAGCAGCTAGGCCCCGCCACCACTGTGCTTGGCTGAGTTCACAAATCTGTTGTAACCTGTAGCTTCCCTGTCACTTCTCTGGCTCTCCTCTCCTGCTAAGCTTTGTTTCCTGGCAGTAATTAAAACCTTCTGCCACTGCCATAGCTACTGCTGCTGCTGGAGCCACCATAGCCTCCTTGGTTTCGTGGTTTGGCAAAGTATTGGCCTCCACCACCATAGGGGCCAGAACTTCTGCCTCCAAAGTTTCCTCCTTTCATGGGTCCAAAATTTGAAGATTGATTGTTGTAATTGCCAAAATCATTGTAGCTTCTGCCACCTCCAAAATTGCTTCCGTCATTACCAAATCCATTATATCCATCCCCACTGCCACCATATCCGCCACCACCACAGCTGCCACCAAAGCCACCTCGACCACTGAAGTTTCCTCCACGACCAAAGTTGTCATTCCCACCAAAACCACCTCCACGACCGCCACCAAAGTTTCCAGAACCACTTCGACCTCTCTGGCTGGATGAAGCACTAGCCATCTCTTGCTTAGACAGGGCTTTTCTCACTTCACAGTTGTGGCCATTCACAGTGTGGTATTTCTGAACGACAGCCTTGTCTATGGAGTCATGGTCATCAAAGGTTACAAAAGCAAAGCCTCTCTTTTTGCCACTGCCTCAGTCAGTCATGATTTCAATTACTTCAATTTTCCCGTACTGTTCAAAATAATCTCTCAGGTGATGTTCTTCAGTGTCTTCTTTAATGCCACCAACAAAAATCTTTTTCACAGTTAAGTGGGCACCAGGTCTTTGAGAATCTTCTCCTGAGACGGCCCTCTTTGGTTCCACAACTCTTCCGTCCACCTTGTGTGTCCTTGCATTCATGGCCGCATCCACCTCCTCCACCGTGGCGTATGTGACAAGCCCGAAGCCTCTGGAGCGCTTGGTGTTTGGATCCCTCATTACCACACAGTCTGTGAGCGTTCCCCATTGCTCAGAATGGCTCCTCAGACTCTCATCGGTTGTTTCAAAGCTCAATCCTCCGATGAAGAGCTTTCGCAGCTGTTCGGGCTCTTTGGGAGACTCTGATTTAGACATGATGGCAGTGGAGGCGGGGAAGACTTCAACGATGCTTTCTCGGAGGCGTCCACAGGCAGAAAGCCACTTTCACTTCTATCAGCTAATGAAAGAAGTGCTAAAATCTCCAATAATGATTGTGGATTTATCCATTTCTTCTTTTAGTTGTCAACTTTGCTTAATATATAATGAAATTTTGCTATATTTTTTATAAATTACTTATACATTCTTTAGTGTGTTACAAACTTGCGACTATTTTATTTGATCATTAATTGACACTTTTATCATTATGAAATGTCTCTTTTAATCTCTAGAAATATTTCTTCCCCTAAAACCTGTATTGTCTGATATTAATATAGCTACACTAATTTTCTTTTGGTTAGTGTTTCAGTTCAGTTCAGTTCAGTCGCTCAGTCGTGTCCAACTCTTCAACCCCATGCATCGCAGCACGCCAGGCCTCCTTGTCCATCACCAACTCCCAGAGTTCACTCAGACTCACATCCATCGAGTCAGTGATGCCATCCAGCCATCTCATCCTCTGTCGTCCCCTTCTCCTCCTGCCCCCAATCCCTCCCAGCATCAGAGTCTTTTCCAATGAGTCAACTCTTCGCATGAGGTGGCCAAAGTACTGGAGTTTCAGCTTTAGCATCATTCCTTCCAAAGAAATCCCGGGGCTGATCTCCTTCAGAATGGACTGGTTGGATCTCCTTGCAGTCCAAGGGACTCTCAAGAGTCTTCTCCAGCACCACACTTCAAAAGCATCAATTCTTCGGTGCTCAGCTTTCTTCACAGTCCAACTCTCACATCCATACACGACCACAGGAAAAACCATAGCCTTGACTAGACGGACTTTTGTTGGCAAAGTAATGTCTCTACTTTTGAATATGCTATCTATGTTGGTCATAACTTTCCTTCCAAGGAGTAAACGTCTTTTAAGTTCATGGCTGCAGTCACCAAAAGTCTGACACTGTATCCCCTGTTTCCCCATCTATTTCCCATGAAGTGATGGGACCGAATGCCATGATCTTCGTTTTCTGAATGTTGAGCTTTAAGCCAACTTTTTCACTCTCCACTTTCACTTTCACTTTCATCAAGAGGCTTTTTAGTTCCTCTTAACTTTCTGCCATAAGGGTGGTGTCATCTGCATATCTGAGGTTTACATGACATATTTTTTTTCAATTCTTTTTTGTTTTTTAATCTTCTGTCCTTACAATTGTCTCATTAATAGCATAGAGATTTTGATTTTTTATCCAAAAGCAATTTTTTCTTTTAATTGGAGTAATAATCTATTAACATTTAATGTAATTATTGAAATGTTTATATGTACTTTCTTGTTTCAATTTCTGTTTTTTATTACTTTATTTCTCCTTTCTTCTGTTTTTTGAGGGGAGGAATAAAATACTTTTTATTATTCCATTTTTCCTCCTATTTTAGCATACTGGTTATTCACTCTTAGAGGCTCTGTATTATTTTATGTTCCTTCTAAAAGGGAGGCAGTTAATACAGACAAATCACCTTAATATGTCAAGGGTTAATTTATTAGCTTTGGTCTCTTTTGGTTTTGGCTTCAGTACCAGGATGAGGTCTTTCTGAGGTCTGGATCAGAAGTCTGAGTGTTGCTATTTCACTTTGGTGCACCTTGTACTCCCACCTCATTAATACCACACGGCTGCAAAAACTGCACAGTGCATCAGTCTCCCAGTTGCTGCTTTCTATTAGGTTTGTTGCAGTCTCTGCTGTCTTTGCTCAGCTTAGGAGCTGTCAGACAGCTCAAGGGGAGATTGCATCTAGCCTTTGGGTTCACTTCTCTGAAATTTCCTTCTCTCTGGGATTTTACCACTTAAGTCCCAGCCACTTTGGCAACTTCAAACACCAATCTGGCTTCTTTGTGCAACAGACTAGTAAAGTAGCAGCCTCGTACTCTGTTCCTTGCCCTGTGAGTTGAGCCAGGGTGAATATGGAGGTCATGTTGATGTGCCCACCTTCTCTTAGGGATCATCTGTGTTGGTCACTCCCCAAATTCTTTCAAATGGTGTGTTAAATATTTTGTCCAGCTTTTAACAATTTTCATTTTGTTTAATGAAAACTACCATGTTATGGCTAGAATCAAAAAGCACCCCCCCCCTACTTTTTTTGGCCATGGCATGAGGCATGCAGAATCTTAGTTCCCAGACCAGGGATGGAACCCATGCCCCCTGCTGTGGAAGCACAGTGTCTTAACCACTGGACTCAACGTTTTCCTTTTTTAGATACAAATATTGAATTTATAATGTTGTATACCTGAAAGCATCACTACGAACAAAGCTAGTGGAGGTGATGAAATTCCAGTTGAACTATTTCAAATCCTTACAGATAATGCTGTGAAAGTGCTGCACTCAATATGCCAGCAAATTTGGAAAATTCAGCAGTGGCCACAGGACTGGAAAAGGTCAGTTTTCATTCCAATTCCAAAGAAAGGCAATGCCAAAGAATGCTCAAACTACGGCACAATTGCACTCATCTCACACGCTAGTAAAGTAATGCTCAAAATTCTCCAAGCCAGGCTTCAGCAATACGTGAACTGTGAACTTCCTGATGTTCAAGCTGGTTTTAGAAAGGGCAGAGGAACCAGAGATCAAATTTCCAACATCTGCTGGATCATGGAAAAAGCAAGAGAGTTCCAGAAAAACATCTATTTCTGCTCTATTGACTATGCCAAAGCCTTTGACTGTGTGGATCACAATAAGCTGTGGGAAATTCTGAAAGAGATGGGAATACCAGACCACCTGACCTGCCTCTTGAGAAATCTGTATGCAGGTCAGGAAGCAACAGTTAGAACGGGACATGGAACAACAGACTGGTTCCAAATAGGAAAAGGCGTATGTCAAGGCTGTCTATTGTCACCATGCTTATTTAACTTATATGCAGGGTACATCATGAGAAACGCTGGACTGGAAGAAGCACAAGCTGGAATCAAGATTTCTGGGAGAAATATGAATAACTTCAGATATGCAGATGACACCACCCTTATGGCAGAAAGTGAAGAGGAACTAAAAAGCCTCTCAATGAAAGTGAAAGAGGAGAGTGAAAAAGTTGGCTTAAAGCTCAACATTCAGAAAACGAAGATCATAGCATCTGGTCCCATCACTTCATGGGAAATAGATGGGGAAACAGTGGAAACAGTGTCAGACTTTATTTTTTTGGGTTCCAAAATCACTGCAGATGGTGATTGCAGCCATGAAATTAAAAGACGCTTACTCCTTGGAAGGAAAGTTATGACCAACCTAGATAGCATATTCAAAAGCAGAGACATTACTTTGCCAACAAAAGTCCGTCTGGTCAAGGCTATGGTTTTTCCTGTGGTCACGTATGGATGTGAGAGTTGGACTGTAAAGAAGGCTGAGTGCCAAAGAATTGATGCTTTTGAAGTGTGGTGTTGGAGAAGACTCTTGAGAGTCCCTTGGACTGCAAGGAGATCCAACCAGTCCATTCTGAAGGAGATCAGCCCTGGGATTTCTTTGGAAGGACTGATGCTAAAGCTGAAACTCCAGTACTTTGGCCACCTCATGCGAAGAGTGGACTCATTGGAAAAGACTCTGATGCTGGGAGGGATTAGGGCAGGAGGAGAAGGGGATGATAGAGGATAGATGGCTGGATAGCATCACTGACTCGATGGATGTGAGTTTGAGTGAACTCTGGGAGTTGGTGATGGACAGGGAGGCCTGGCGTGCTGTGATTCATGGGGTCGCAAAGAGTCGGACATGACTGAGCAACTGAACTGTACTGATACTTGAAACTAACTTGACATTATATGTCAATTATATATCAATTAAAAATAAATGAAAGATAACATCTAATTTTTTTCTTTTTTACATTTTGCATACTCTATAAATAAAAAATCTAAAAGAACTCAAGTGACTGAAATAAGGAAATTACAAAAGCATAAAATTTGAATTATAGATCACAGAACTCTAGTCATAATCTAAGACTGTCCTCAAGTCTTCTGGACTCAACATTCTGCCCAGATCAGATACTCTTCCTGTTGCATCTTCAGTTTGGTTCTTTGGCAGAAGCTTTGTACTCAGAGGAAGCTAACGCTTGTTCTCTGAATGTCTATGTAAAAGTTATGTGATCCTGGACAAACCTCCTCCTTTTACCACTTTAGGTTTGTCGTTAATCAAGAAGAATTACCATCAAGGTCCACCTGCCGTAAGTCTTTTCAGGAACAAGCCGGACAAGTGCTTGCCCTGGCTTCCTAAACAGAGGCTGGTATGAGATCAGTGTAGCTGAGAAGGCAAAGTTCACAAAGGTGCCACCCCCCTACAGATGTGGGTGCTTTAGCGATTTCCCAGCTCTTGGACAGTTTCTCCTTATGCTCTATTTTTCTTTTCTCCCCTTAATTGGAGTTGTAGGTTAGTCAAAAATATGATTTGTCTTTCCTTGTTCTTCTGGATCAGACTGTTTTGATCAGACTGATTCCCAGAATGATTAAGAATACAGATGTTTGAGTGGAAAGTTAGTTTGGGGAGAGCTGACTGGCCAGGTGAGCCCGACCAGAGAAGATTCCTTATAGACAGGCCACAGAGGAGCTCAAACTATTAGAGAAATTTTGTTCAGTGTGTAATCTGAATACAAAAAATCATTACTGAATGGCATTGAATTTGGACAGCCAAATGGATATGTTATGATCGGAACTCCACAGCCTATTCAGGACTTTCTGCCTTAATTCATGTTTCTCCTCCTAGAATTCCATCTGTCCATATTTATTGGACAGGTACTATGTGCTGAGAACACATAGGAAGACAAGAACATAAAGCCTATAATCTAGTAAGAGTGTAGATCCTGCCAGGGAAGCTAATTTAACAATATTTTTCATCTTCCAAATGTACATAACTTTTGACCAGCTATTCTACCGATTAGTCACATGTATACATACAGGCTATAGACTAACTAGGAAAAGTGACAAATATACAAATAAATGCAAAGTACATAACCCTGAATTGAGATAAGTACTGTAAAGGGAAAACAGGTGTGTCTTTCAAAGTTCTGTAGGAGAAAAAAAAACAGAAACACACACACACACATATATAGGGGAGAGGGAGGTGTTTATCACAAAGAGTTGGCTTATGTGATTGTGGGGCTGGCTCGGCAGATCTGAGATCTGTAGTGCAGGCCATCAGGAAGGGCAGGCTGGAAAATCTTGGGTAAGAGCCGATGCTGCTCTTTACAGGCGAATTTCTTCTTCCTCAGGGAAACTTCAGTTTTGCTCTTAAGACCGTTCAGCTGACTGGACAAAGCCATGCAGCAGATTGTGAAGATAATCTTCATTTACAGCCAAGTGAAGTAGATGTTAATCATATCTGCAGAATACCATCACAGCAACACCCAGATTGGTATTTGATTGAATAACTGGGTGCTGTAGCCTAGTCACATTGATACACAAAATAAACCTGCCCAAGAGGGTTAAAAATGTGTTGCTTAAGATTCATTCAATGCAAGAAGCTGAGAAGGGCGTAAATAGTGAATGTACTGGTTTTCAGCCCAGGAAAACCAGAAGTAGGATGGGGTGCTTAGGCTCTGGCTTTGACCCTCCCCTCCAAACTCAGGCTGCTTGACCAGATGGCACAGCTGCTCTAGCCTCATCTCTATGAGGAAGAGAGAAACAGTCTCTTCCTGCCATTGTCTTTGAAAAGTGGGAAACTTTTGAGATGCTTCCAGCGAATGTCCTTTACATCTCATTGGCCTCAACTGGAGCTCCAGAATGCTCAGGGCCCATCTGGCCATACCAAGGGATAAATCTTTTTCTGCACAGCAATGGGGAACCGCGATGTGTTGGGTTAAACAATCAGGACACACGCGCTGGGGATCGGATCCATTCCCAAACTATGAGAGTTCTACTCAATCGGGGAGGAGTGGAGTGGCTATTGAGGCCACAATGGGCAGTAAGGAGTGGGGACAGGAAGCATTTGGGCATCAAAGATGTTTCTCGAGGTGCTGGTTTCAATACTGGAGAGATGCCGGTTGTATAATGAAGCTGGGTTGTGCTGGCTCACTAGAGCACACTGTGTGTGTCTTGTCCCAATTCTTTATTCAGTGTTGGGAATATTTATAACACAGAAATCGACAAAGGCTACAAATCAGTGTTGTTTTTTTTTCCCTAGGGAGGCTTGCCTGGAAAATCCCATGGACGGAGGAGCCTGTAGGCTGCAGTCCATGGGGTCACTAAGAGTCAGACACAACTGAGCGACTCTACTTTCACTTTTCACTTTCATGCATTGGAGAAGGAAATGGCAACCCACTCCAGTATACTTGCCTGGAGAATCCCAGGGACGGGGGAGCCTGGTGGGCTGCCGTCTATGGGGTCGTACAGGGTCGCACACGACTGAAGCGACGCAGCAGCAGCAGGGAGGAATTTGTTAAACATTTACAACACATAGGATAGTACCATGCCCCAAGACAGAGGCCTACCAGAAGAAGACCAGGCTTGGTCTCTATTTCTTTGTCGGGATCCTGCTCTTTTTTTTTTTTTCAATTAAGATGAAATTCTCAAAGCATAAAGTTACCATCCTCTTCATCATTTTTGAAGTTCACTCAAGCTCATAGGTTGTTGTCTCTTTTTTTGTTGTTATTCTTTTAGCCGTCCCATGCAGCTTGTGGGATCCTAGTCCTCCCACCAGGGATCGAACCTGGGCCCCCTAGAGTGGAAGCACAGAGTCCTAACCACTGGAATGCCAGGGAATTCCTATATTTATTCTTTATTGTAATATTTTATTTTGAGGACAGTGATATATTGACATGGTTTAAAATTCACAAGGTACAAAAATATATCCAGTAAAAAGTCTCCCTGCCCCTACTGTCCCCCAGCCATCCAATTTCCTTCCCTAGAGAATACCAATGTTATGAGTTTTTTGGTATACTTTCTGAAAATTCTTAAAGAAATAACAAGTTCTTAGACTACTTAAACACACACATACACTCTGTTTTTCTTCATGTAACAAAATATGTTGAAGATGGTTCCATCCCAGTGCATACAGAACTTCCTTATTCTTTTTTACAGTTCCATGTAATCCATATACACATAAAACATTGTTGTGAATTACTTTGAATATACTTCCTTTTGTGTATATATGTGTAGGACCAATTCCTACAAGTAGAATTGTTGGTCAAAGGTTATGCCTATTTGGAAGCTGGAAGCCATTGTTAAATTGACTTCTGTTGAAACTGAAAGAAAGTGTTAGTTGCTCAGTTGAGTACAGCTCTTCGGGACCCCATGGACTGTAGCCCGCCAGGCTTCACTGTCACTAGGATTCTCAAGGCAAGAATACCGGAATGGGTTTCCATTTCCTCCTTCAGGGGATCTTCCCAACCCAGGGATCAAATCCCAGTCTCTTGCATTGCAGGCAGATTCTTCAGCATCTGAGCCGCCAGGGAAGACCTGTTGAGACAGTACTAATTTACACTTACTAGCAATGGGTAAGATGCTTGTGTCCTCACAGTTCGGCCTACAAAATATGTCACCCAACTTTTGTTTTTGTCAATCTGATAGGGGGAAAAAAATCTGTCAGGGCGGTTTAAATTTCCTTTCTTTTTATTATGATTGAGGTTGAGCATCTTTTTGTGTGTTTATGAGTTATTTCTGTATCCTTTTTTGCGAGTTCTCTGCTTGTATCCTTTTTCTGTCTTTTTCTATTGGGTTTTGTTATCCTGCTTATTAATTTTAGGTGTTCTTTTTGAAACAGACTTACAGATAAAAGGGCTTCCCAGGTGGCACTAGTGGTAAAGAACTTGCCTGCCAGTGCAGGAGACAAGGGAGATGCAGGTTTGATCCCTGGGTGGGGAAGTTCCCTTGGAGGAGGGCATGGCAACCCACTGCAGTATTCTTGCCCGGAGAATCCCATGGACAGAGGAACTTGGCAGGCTGCAGTCCATAGGGCTGCAAAGAGTTGGACACGACTGAAACAACTTAGCACACACGCATCGCACAGATAAAGAGAACAAACAAGTGTTACCAGTGAAATGAGGGAAGGGGGAGAGGCAAGATAGGGGTGAAGGTTAAGAGGTACAAATTACTGTGTGTAAAATGAATGTTACAAGGATATATTGCACAGCACAGGGGAAAATAGTCAATATTTTATAAAAGTATAAATGGAGTATTACTTTTAAGAGTTGTGAATCACTATGTTGGACACCTGAAACTTATATAATATTGTAAATCAACACTACCTCAATTAAAAAAAAAGTTAAGAGTTCTTTTTACCTGGGGGAATTATCCTCTTGTGACAAGAATTGCAGGCACTTTCCCCCAGTTTATCATTTGTCCTTTGTCTTCGTCTCTGGTCGTTTTTCTCATTAATTTTTAAAATTTTATTTTATATACTTCAATCTACCAGTTTTCTATAGTTGAACCTTTTATGGCTTCTTGGTTTTATGTAATACTGCCTCACTCCCAAAACTATTAAAAAACCATTAAAAATTTTAAACCATTTTTCCTAGTACTTTTATAATTTCCTATTTATATTTAAATCTTTGCTTCATATGGGTTTTATTCTATTTTTTTCCCATGTGGCTGTATGGTTGCCTCAATAATATGTCTTGGATAATCCGTCTTTTCCGCCACTGTTTTGAAATGCCGTGTTTAGATGTTAACTTATAGAAGAGAAAGCTGGAAGGATTGGTATCTGCCATTTAGACGAAAAAGAGCTCTTCCTGTCTTTGGGAAGTGACAGTAGAGGCGTGCATTCACCTGCTTGTACTAGTAGATTTCTAGGTTTGCTCTAATTTACTGTTTAGAATTCTGACTGTAACAAGGGTGGGACAGGGGACACCAGCATTCTTAGGACAGGTGGGAAACCGAGTTCACAATTTGTTGATTTTGCTATTCTTGCTGTTCTTTTTTCAGAGAGGAGGGAACTGTTAGAAATGAGAGGAGGAATTGAATGCAGAACTAAGCTACTTCCTGAGTCTCCGCTTTCAACTACTTGGTTACTTCCTCCCTTTACCAAGAAGTTCCTTGTCTATTTCTTGGGTAGCATCGATTTTGCTATCAACTATAAACATACAGAAAACAGGAATGGTGACTAACAGATTTTGTCATCTGTATCAGAGAAAGTCAAGTTCCTGCTCATACAGTAAAGCATTCTGACCACTGTTTTGGTGAACGTAGAATTTTTCTCTTAACCAAAACTAAGTGTGGCTCAGAATCTGTAGATAGCGGGATGCATCAACGGTCATTGTTTATCAGGCCAGGAAAAGGAAAAGAAAGGAGGAACTGCAGACAGCTGACAGAGTGACCGGAGGTTGCGGCTCTGTCACACGCTGCTCCCTGGAAGCAGTGTAAAACCAAGAGCCTCGTCTTCCGTCTGGGAAGGCGAGAGGCCCAAGCAGCTTGCTCTTTCTTCATTGCACTCTTCAGTGCACATCGTGCACTCAGGATGCAGTGCGGAGCTGCTGCCTGGAGCCAGGAGGTATGACAGGCAGCCTACACAGCACACAGGGGAGAAGAGGACTAGGAAAATAAAAGTAACTTAATCCTCTAAAGTTCTCCTAAATGCCTAAAGAACCTGAAGTGACCTTCCGCTTCTTCTAGCCAGGGGCTCTGCCTGCATGGGCCTGTGCAGTTTCTTTACCCTTTGTGGGGTCCTTGGTGTTAATTTCAGTTTAATTTCACCTGCCTGCGTGGAGGTGGGGAAAAGGAGGCCAATGGGCAGGAGAGGCACAGTTATGTTCTCCCAACCCTGGACAGTGACTCTGGGCTCCAAGCACATCTCCACCCGAGGGAAATCTGAGGTAGGGTATAAGTAGTGAGCGGCCTGAGGGACCTTGGACTAACTGCTTCCTCCTTGTAGATTGCTGACGGGAACTGACTTTAGCATAATGAAGCTTGTTCTTTGCAAAACTGGCAGGTAGGGGCATCTTGTCTTGCTTTTTTCAACCTCAACTTACTCCTTACTGCCCTCTCACATTCTTTAGGGGCTCCTGCGATGTCACCACCTGATACATGATTCCTTTACTCTGAAGGTCATAAAACAAAGATAAGGACTTTTTTGTTTTGTCTCAGCCACTGCCCCATCAAGTAAGAGAGGCCAACACAGTGAAATAACTACATCTCCAAGTGAAATATTAAACCCATGTAATATAAAGAAAGTACAAGACAAGTGTATGTATAATACAAACACACATTACATTCCTAAAATGTTTACCCTAATATGTGCTGGCAGAGAAAGTAGGGAGAAAAGAAAGAGACGGGCTTTGAGAGGGACCGTGGATTCAGTGCAGGAAGAGTGACAGAGTTGATTACTGTCTGTACTTCCCTTTGAAGTGTCAACATTTTACAAACAACTATTTCCAGTTTTCATTGCTTTCTTCCTTAATTATAGAGGGTCAGTTCTGATTGAAGCAACCCAATCATCATCTACGGTGGAAATCATTTTCTAACCTGCACAAGTAGGTCAACTACCTATTCTGAACTAAAGTTAATTACCCCAAGGTCCTATCAAAAGCCAGCTATTATGAGCTGAATGTTTGCATGTTCCCTCCCGCCCCTGCAAACTCATGTGGTTGGTGGTTTAGTCGCTAAGTCGTGTCCGACTCCTGCGACCCCATGGACTGTAGCCTGCCAGAATCCTCTGTCCATGGGATTTTCCAGGCAAGAATACTGGAGTGGGTTGCCATTGCCTTCTCCAGGGGATCTTCCCGACCCAAGAATCTCACCCGGGTCTCCTGCATTGCAGGCAGATTCTTTACCGACTGAGCTATAAGGAGAGCAAATTCATATACTGTATAGATCAAATTCCCAATGTGAGGTTATTTGGAGGCGTGGCTTTTGGGTTATCATTAGGTTCATATGAAGTCATGATGGGATAAGTGTCCTTATAAGAAAAGGAAGATAGAGAGGTCTTGCTCTCTCCATGTGCACAAGCAAATGAACAGAGCTACACAAGGAACAGCAAGAAGGTGGTCATCTACAAGCCAAGAAGCATTCTCACCGCAAACTGTTGGCACCTGGATCTTGGACTTCCACCCTCCAGAACTGTGAGAACTAAATGCCTGTTGTTTAAGTCACCCAGTCTCTGGTATTTTGTTATAGCCTGAGATGACTAAGACACCAGACAACTGGAGACCCACCTATTGGCTAAAGGTCATGGTCATAGTAGGGGCTGGGGCGATGGAGTATGTATGTGTGCGGCGCCAGCTGTCTGCATTAAAAAGTCATCTCAAAGATTCTGATTTCAGCAAGAAATACTGGCTGGCCTCATATAAAGAATGTGCATTTTGATACAGGCCCCTTAAATTCCAGGTTGCCTACAGTACACATTGACATTAGTCACTAATGGTGGAATTCCAGGTGCTGCTACAAGTAAAGATTTGTTTCCCTGGGGAGAAGAAAAATATTTTCACTTTTCTCAAAGAAAAACAAATTTTTTTTTAATTTTCAAATTTGCCATAAGTGAGAGGTTATTCTTTCTGTAAGAGATCTTTTCTGGACACATTTATGTCAAAATATTTCCCCCTTATTTCACATAAGCTTATACACAAGCTTCAGTTCAGTTCAGTTGGCTCAGTCATGTCTGACTCTTTGAGACCCCATGAATTGCAGC
Organism: Bos mutus; assembly: GCF_027580195.1. Classification (NCBI taxonomy): domain Eukaryota; kingdom Metazoa; phylum Chordata; class Mammalia; order Artiodactyla; family Bovidae; genus Bos; species Bos mutus. The sequence continues at coordinate 17,920,082 of NC_091628.1, read as the reverse complement.
ACACCAGGCCTCCCTGTCCATTACCAACTCCCAGAGTTCACCCAAACTCATGTCCATCGAGTCAGTGATGCCATCCAGCCATCTCATCCTCTGTCGTCCCCTTCTCCTCCTGCCCCCAATCCCTCCCAGCATCAGAGTCTTTTCCAATGAGTCCACTCTTCGCGTGAGGTGGCCAAAGTACTGGAGTTTCAGCTTTAGCATCATTCCTTCCAAAGAACACCCAGGACTGATCTCCTTGAAAATGGACTGGTTGGATGTCCTTGCAGTCCAAGGGACTCTCAAGAGTCTTCTCCAACACCACAGTTCAAAAGCATCAATTCTTTGGCGCTCAGCCTTCTTCACAGTCCAACTCTCACATCCATACATGACTACTGGAAAAACCATAGCCTTGACTAGATGAACCTTTGTTGGCAAAGTAATGTCTCTGCTTTTGAATATGCTATCTAGGTTGGTCATAACTTTCCTTCCAAGGAGTAAGCGTCTTTTAATTTCATGGCTGCAATCACCATCTGCAGTGATTTTGGAGCCCCAAAAAATAAAGTCTGACACTGTTTCCACTGTTTCCCCATCTATTTGCCATGAAGTGATGGGACCAGATGCCATGATCTTCGTTTTCTGAATGTTGAGCTTTAAGCCAACTTTTTCACTCTCCTCTTTCACTTTCATTGAGAGGCTTTTTAGTTCCTCTTCACTTTCTGCTATAAGGGTGGTGTCATCTGCATATCTGAGGTTATTGATATTTCTTCTGGCAATCTTGATTCTAGCTTGTGCTTCTTCCAACCCAGTGTTTCTCATGATGTACTCTACATATAAGTTAAATAAGCAGGGTGACAGTATACAGCCTTGACATACGCTTTTTCCTATTTGCAACCAGTCTATTGTTCCATGTCCATTTCTAACTGTTGCTTCCTGACCTGCATATAGGTTTCTCAAGAGGCAGGTCAGGTGGTCTGGTATTCCCATCTCTTTCAGAACTTTCCACAGTTTGTGATCCATTCAGTCAAAGGCTTTGGCATAGTCAATAAAGCAGAAATAGATGTTTTTCTGGAACTCTCTTGCTTTTTCCATGATCCAGCAGATGTTGGCAATTTGATCTCTGGTTCCTCTGCCCTTTCTAAAACCAGCTTGAACATCAGGAAGTTCACAGTTCATGTATTGCTGAAGCCTGGCTTGGAGAATTTTGAGCATTACTTTATTAGCATGTGAGATGAGTGCAATTGTGCGGTAGTTTGAGCATTCTTTGGCATTGCCTTTCTTTGGAATTGGAATGAAAACTGACCTTTTCCAGTCCTGTGGCCACTGCTGAGTTTTCCAAATTTGCTGGCATATTGAGTGCAGCTCTTTCACAGCATCATCTTCCAGGATTTGGAATAGCTCAACTGGAATTTCATCACCTCCACTAGCTTTGTTCGTAGTGATGCTTTCTAAGGCCCACTTGACTTCACATTCCAGGATGTCTGGCTCTAGGTGAGTGATCACACCATTGTGATTATCTGGGTCGTGAAGCTCTTTTTTGTACAGTTCTTCTGTGTATTCTTGCTACCTCTTCTTAATATCTTCTGTTTCTGTTAGGTCCATACCATTTCTGTCCTTTATTGAGCCCATCTTTGCATGAAATGTTCCTTTGGTATCTCTAATTTTCTTAAAGAGATCTCTAGTCTTATACACAAGCTTAGTGGTGCTTATTAAGTAGCTCTTGCTGGGAAAGGGAGAGGTTGTATGTGTGTGGGGGGGCGGGGGCCCTCCCTTTCTTCAGCTATCATCAGCTTCTCTGGCTCTGCCTCTGTAGAATGAGGAGTCCCACCCACTGTGACTAACACTCTATTAAAGCACTTAATTGCTGTCCTCCTGAAGCATCGCATAGCATAGGCCCAAGTGTGATACACTGTCCCCTTCCTCCCACTCCAACTGATAACTAAGGAAGCTTGGGAGGGGGTGGTATTGAGGGTGAAGCTGGAGAGCAAGTTACTTTGTACTCATTTCCTGGGACCTTCCACAGCAGAATGCCCTTAGAGAGCTGGCTAATGTAGGCTCTTACAGTCCATGAAGCCATTGACAACTTCATTAATTTGGGGGCAATGATTTGCATTTAATGAAAATGATCCTTTTCCACAGCCTCTAGAAAACACAATTTGGCTCTATTGTGGTGGAAGGGGCTTACTTGCTTTCATATCATCCCAATGAAGTTTTCAAATATCAGAAGCTTCCCTCACTCTCCATGCATTGGTAACTACAGATGGAAATTCCCGAGGCAGTGGGTTGAGGAACCAGGCAAGGGTAACCAGCACTCTTCAAACAGGAGGAACTGGTTTTCTGTAGCCGCTTTTTTATGAGGAACAGCAGTGGGAAAACTGATTACCCTCCAAGTGGAAGCACGGCAGCTGGTTGGCTCTGGACTGTCGAGCCTGCTGCTTCTCAGACCTTGCCTTGTGTCAGCTGCAGTCTTGTCTCTCGGTTACAATTCGAGAAACTGCAATTTCCTGAAACGGCTCTTCTCTGACAATCTGGGCGCCTCCGGCTGCCTCTGGCCACACCTTGCTTAGAAGGCAAATAAGCAGCTTTAATTTGGGCTCCCAAGTGGAAATAACAGATAATCATCAAGAACAGCAGGCTCTTGCCTGGGCTTGCTCAGAAAATCCCTTTGCAGAGGAAGGCACAGCTGTCTCTCCAGTTCTCTGGTTATACATCCCTTGTCAAATTATCAGGAAGTTTCATACTGTCAAATATGAATATTAACCCTTGTCCTGAAGGCTTCGGTTGGTTTAATGAATAGAGCGGAGGGTAGAAGGTAAAAGAAAAGAGAAAGAGCGTGCAGAAAGCAAGAGAAACCAAGTAAGGGAGGATCTGAAGGGGAAGGGGAGAGAATATTAGTCTGAGGAACTTTCAGTTCAGCCCGCTCTAGGGGGCTTCAATGTCACTATCTGCTCTGAGCATGTGCACCAGCTGTCTCATCACTTGCAAATTTGTCATAGGAAAAAATAGAATTACCAAGTGAGAAAATAGGTTAAAAATAGCATGTATAGCATATATTTTAAATATACTTTTAAATATATGTTGGCATAAATATCTGTAAGGCTATAAATGAAAAATTTAAGAGTTATCTTGGAATGGTAGGATTCTAGATGAGTTTTAATTTTCTTCTCTTGTCTATATTTTCAAAAATGAATGTCTATTGTCTATAATAGAAATATCAAGATTATACTAAAAAGTGAAGAAAGAGGACAGATACAGAGGAAGAAAAAGAGCTGAGGGAAGGAGACAAAGTTTTTTGAGGTCTGTGATAATTCAGATATTTAATCAAGCTATACATTTCCCAATTTGCAACTCAGGGTAGATGTTTGACAGTTTCTTAAGGCCTCTGATTTTTAAGTCTTGTCTTAACCGGAAGTGTGCATGGGAATCATCAGGGAAACTTTTTCAAAATATCCTTGCCAGGGTCCCATCCTCAGAAGTCCTGATTCAGAGTGCCCAGCTGGGCCCTGGACGGGAGGCTTTTGAAAAAAATTTCCCAGGGGTTCTGATCCTCAGCTCATCCTGGTTGAAAATTCCATGGTATGCAAGATGATTCATTGAGATACTGAAGAAAAATACTAGGATTCTAATTTTATTTTCTATCATCTCCTTAAAAAAGACTCTACTTATATATACTAATATTGTATATGATAATGCTATAGGAAGACACATATAATTTGTAAATAAATTAATTTGCATATTCGAGGGCATGGTAAAAATGTGTTTCTTATGAGTGTCAATGAAAAAACTTGGAGACAACTGCTTCAGAGAATTCATTATGAGTGGAGTAACTCAAACATCCAACAACTCCAGGCTGAGACAAGGAAATGCCTGTCACATGACTGCTGATGAGTCGTTTGGACCCACGTAGTTTCCTTCTTAGGAGTGTATTGCTATTTACTGGTCTGGGGTCATCAGCTGTGGGTGTATGATCTTCCCCGGGTAGGCTGCAGCTGTCTCAACGACGGTAGGTATACATGCACATACAAGCCCCTACTACACAGGTCAGCATTTGCAAAGCTCTCAAAGCCCTAGAAAAGCCAACCATTATTTCATAGTCTCTATGAGCTATACTCTTTCTTCTCTAACATTTAGTTTCTTAATTTTTGTACATTGTTTATTTATTTATTTATGGCTGCACTGAGTCTTCATTGCTGGGCATGGGCTTTCTCTAGTTGTGGTAAGCCAGTGATTCTTCAGTTGCAAGAGCATTGGCTTCTCATTGTGGTGGCTTCTCTTGTTGGGGAGCATAGGCTCTAGGGCACATGGGCTCAGTAATTGCAGCTCTTGGGCTCTAGAGTGCAGGCTCAGTCGTTGTGGTGCACGGGCTAAGTTGCTCCATGGCATGTGGAATCTTCCTGGACCAGGGATCAAACCTGTGTCCCCTGCCTTGGCAGGCAGATTCTTAACCACTGAGCTACCAGGGAGGTCCTGTGCTATACTCTTTGAAAAAAGCAACTAGATGGTTTTAACTTGAAAAGCAAAACAATGAATGATAATTTGTAAACAAATATTGGTTAAAAAAACTATCGGAAAATGCAAAGAGTAAGAAGTAAATCTTCCTGAACAAGTATACATCTTCATTTTCTCTTTTTAGAAATCTCATGCAAAAGATGCAAATGAATTTTTTAAGGGAAGAAATAATAGCAACAAAAAAATGTTTAACTTCCCATAGCAACAAAATTTCAAAAGCTCGAAAGTAAGAAACATGGCTAATGACAGGGCAGACAGGGGAAAACTGAATCCTAAACCAGCAGTGGAACAATTCAAGAAGCCATCCAGAATTCCCCAAAGGCTCATGAACAGGCTGCACCAGGCACCTTCAGTAAAGAAGTGGCGGCATGAGAAAACCAGAGCATCAGTTCAAAGTTCATTTAGGCAGCAATTAGCGCATTAAAAAGCGGAGACGTTACTTTGCCAACAAAGGTCCGTATAGTCAAAGCTATGGTTTTTCAAGTAGTCATGTATGGACTTGGGCTTCCCTGGCGACTCAGATGGTAAAGAATCTGCCTGTGATGCAGGAGACCTGGGTTTGATCTCTGGGTTGGGACAATCCCCTGGAGAAGGGAATGGCAACCCACTCCAGTATTCTCGACTGGAGAATTCCATGAACAGAGTAGCCTGGCAGGCTACAGTCCAAGGGGTCAAAAAGAGTCAGTTGTTAGAGGACTGAGCGACTAACACTTTCACTTTCACCTCTTTCATGTAAGGATGTGACAGTTGGACCGTAAAGAAGGCTGAGCACTGAAGAACTGATGCTTTCAAACTGTGGTGCTGGAGAAGACTCTCGAGAGTCCCGTGGACAGCAAGGAGCTCAAACCAGTCAATCCTAAAAGAAATCAACCCTAAGTACTCACTGGAAGGACTGATGCTGAAGCTGAAGCTCCAATACTTTGGTCACATGATGTGAATAATTGACTCATTTGAAAAGACCCTGATGCTGGGAAAGACAGGGTAGAAGGAGAAGGGGTTGACAGAGGATGAGATAGTTGGATGACATCACTGATTCAATGAACATGAGTTTAAGCAAGCTCTGGGAGATGGTGAAGGACAGGGAAGCCTGGCGTGCTTCAGTCAACGGAGTCACAGAGTCAGACACAACTGAGCAACTGAACAAGACTCCCAGATCTCCTATTTCTTCAGAGCCTGGTCAGTGCCCCTTCCCCACTGCAGAGAAACCAAAACAGAGGTCTGCAGATTGGAGGACACCAGGCAGAGTTGAGGACTGGGTGCTGTAGCAAAAACAGAGGGGTTGAGTGAATAAATGAAGACCCAGGGCTCTTTCCCTGTTGTGCTCCCACAGTGCCTGCAGCCAGAATTATATCCTCTGGGCATGAGCTTGGAAGAGTCCTGTCTGGGGAATTTGGACTCCCAAAATCTTTAAGTTTTTTAAGGAAAAACAGGAATTGGTGATGGACAGAGAAGCCTGGCATGCTGCAGTCCATGGGCTTGCAAAAAGTCAGACACGACTGAGCGACTGAACTGATGTGGGCATCTTCCAACCAAACAGCCCCACTGGAACACACAGTGGATCTTCTGGTCACAAAGCCCTTACAGGTTCAGACTTTCCACTCAGCTCTTCAGCTACCACACCCACCCCCGTCGCCCCCCATTTTAAATAAGAGCAGACAATCCACATTTCCTAGACACTGTGGATGCCTCTCACATGAGTTACATAGACCAAAATGAATAGAAGAAGGCAACTTGGAGAAAAGAGAGACAGTGCAGGTTGAATAAAATATAAAATATCCTCTGATTAATAACCTCAGAACTAAGATGTATAGCCATCAAAAAGAATATGGCATCAGAAAAAGGAGCATTCGGGGAGCAGATAAGACCTCTTGGAAATCAGAAATAGGATAATATAAATAAAAATTGAGGGCTTCCCTAATAGCTCAAGCAGTAAAGAATCGCCTGCAATGCAGGAGACACAAGAGACCTGGGTTTGATCCCAGGGTCGGGAAGATGCCCTGGAGGAGGAATGGCAATCCACTCCAGTATTCTTGCCTGGGAAATCCCATGGACAGTAGAGCCTGGCGGGCTACAGTCTGTAGGGTTGCAAAGAGTCAGACATGAGTGAATACATACTCATAAAAATTCAATAAAGGAGTTAGAAAATAAAGGAGAGTAAATTTTCCTGAAATTAGAGCAAAAGAAAAAGAAATAGACAAATGAAAGATAAGAAAACTGAGTCTCCAGAACAGGAGATCTAATATATGAAAATAGATTTCCAAAAAGTGAGAACAGAGAAATCAGAATAGAGGAAGTCATTAAAAATGTAATTCAAAACTATTTCCTAGAACAGAGGAGCATGTTTCTAGAATGAAAGGGCCACCAAATACCCACATAGAATTGAAAATAGGCTCATGCCAAAGCACACCAAGGTGAGATCTTGAAACAATGAGGACAAAGGAAAGATGCTACAAGCCTTCAAAGAAGAGGAAATAAAGGGTGGTGAATCAGAACAGATTCAGACTCTTCAGCAGCAACCCTGAAGGACAGATGGCCGCAGCCTTCAAAGTCCTCAAAGAAAATGATTTCCAATATAGAATTCTATATGTACCCAACCCCAACCATCTATCACGTTGTCGAGATAGATTAAACACGTTTCAGACATACAAGTTCTTGAAAATTCATATCTTGTGCCCCTGCCTCAGGAAGTCTCTAGAACACAAGTCAGGAGATGGAACAAATAAAGAAAGAGGACCCAGAATTTACCCAGGAGGGAGGTGTCCCTGGGATGAGGGGAAAAGAGGGCTTAAGATGAGAGCCCTGTCTCAGGTCCAGGTGGTAGCATTTTCGGAGGCTTTGGGAGACACTGCTGAAATTAAGAGAGTATCTGAATGTTTTCCATAACCTTGAGAGCAAATACAGACCAACAGCAAATATAAATATGTAGAAAGGGAAGTCCCTGGAAGTCCTGTGGTTAGGACTCAGTGTTTTCTCTGCCGAGGGCCTGGGTTCAATCGCTGCTCAGGGAACTAAGATCCTGCAAGCTACATGGTTCTGCCCCTCCCCCAAAAAAATTGAAAATAAATAAAAGTGTAGAAAATAAAAAAAGAAGAAACAAGACAGTTACTAGTTCCAGGGACCGAAAAAAAAGTATACGAGAAGGGAGGATGTATCATAATTTACTATAGTTCGTCTGTTAATAGTAACACACTGAATATTCACCTAACAGAGATTACAGGGTTGCTATGTTGGAAGAGTGGGCGATGGGGGAGCAGGCGCATATGTGTGGGGCACAAGAGGAAAGACACCAAATCCTTATTTCTGCGGTGGGGACAACTCAGACAATAGCCACCATTGAAAGAGCAAGGAAAAGTATTTCAAGCATGTGAATTTAGAGATCTGAAGACTAGAGAATCATCTAGAAGAGGTGAGAGTGTGGAAAATGGTGAGGAGGGATTTCTAGAGGATTTGTGTTTTTCACAACACACCTTGTAGAACTGTATTCTACACGTGTATAAGTTTTAGATTATACACACGGGGACTTCCCTGGTGGGCCAGTGGTTAAGTCTCCGTGCTTCCACTTCAGGGGCATGGGTTCAGTTCCTGATTGGAGAATTAAGATCTCAATTGCCACCTGGTGCATTGCAAAAAATGAATAAACAAACTAATAATAGATCATACAAATATATAACTCTGGGAGTGGGGGGAACAGAAAAATCAAAACAGAATCTATTGATACTTTCTTCAGGAAAAATCAAAGTAAATCTCCTGTCCTCTTGGGATTCGAATCCCCCCAGCCTTGCTGGCTAGAGACCCCTCATTGCTCCTTGTGAATCCTCAAAATACCCAATGGCTGCACACCTGTGCTTGCAATAGTGAGTCTTGTGATCCTCTGTGATCTCTAGCCAGGACTCTTGAAGCTGACACGTCTAGGCTACTTTCGTTTTCTGAGGCTCCCAATACATTAAGAAAGGAAAAGTTGCAAAATAATGGGATCATAAAACTGGGCTTTACGTTAACAAATGAACGCCTTTATCAGATACCAGCATGATGTCAGAATTCTAAATTTCAGGGGCTATGTGAATGCGAGGCCCAAGCCAAGTGGCCTTCCAGCACCCGCCCCAGCACCACCAACTCTGTGATCAGCCTTACTACAGGATCCTTCTCTAATGTCACAGTCTGCTCCCACCCTGCCTGTTGCTGTGCCACTTCCTTCCCTTCCACAGAATGTGTATTGTTCTGTGCTTGCCTTCCCTGACCTTCATTCTGTTCCTAGCAACTCCTCCAGCACTTCCTCACCCTGCTGTTACCTGTCCTTTGAATCAATATGCTCTCCATCCAAACAAGCCTCATTAATTAATTAAAATGCCTTCCTCTGTCCGCCTGTTTTCCATTTTGGTACCACATTCACATTTAATGAGCATGCTCACCATTTCATTATTCAGGTCATTGATGAAATGTTACATCACCAGGCCCAGTCTCTGTGGACGCCACACTGTTATGCCCTCTCAGGTTAATAATAATCCAGTGTGCTCATTCTCCAGGCATGCAGTCACTCCTAATTACGTGGTTTAGAATTTAACATTTTAGCCCCGTGGTTTGCAAACCTGGCTGTCAACTTAGAGATACCAAGGGAGATTTTTAAAATATGGATCCTGGATCTTGGCCCAGTAAGCAAGCCTGGTTATCTTAGATATAGAATCTTCTCTGTCTCTTCAAAGAGAAGAAAAGTGAAATGTTCGAGATGGCTTGCAGGGACTTGTGATAAGAAGACACGACAGACTGTCAGATGTGAAGTTCTAGTTCTTCTTTTCTTGAGTTCTAAAGAAAAAAAATTAAGAACTTGGTCATAGGTGTTCTATTAGTTTCCTATTCTTGCTGTAAAAATAAAATCTGTGTTATTTAAAGCCTAGATTTAGTGGCTTGAAATTTATTATTCTGGAGGTCAGAGTCTGACATAGGTCTCTCTCAGCTGACATCAACGGGTCAGCTGTGGTCCTTTTGGTTCCCTTTCTAACCTCCTCTGGCTTCCAGAAAAGTGTGAGGGTGTTACTCGCTCAGTCGTGTCTGACTCTTTGTGACCCCATGGACTGTAGCCCGCCAGGCTTCTCTGTCCATAGAATTCTCCAGGCAAGAAGACTGGAGTGGGTTGCCATTCCCTTCTCCAAAGCAACTTTCTGACCCAGGGATCGAACCGAGGTCTTCTGTATTATAAGCAGATTCTTTAGGCTTCCAGAGGTTACCCACATTTCACAGCCTGTGGCCCCATTCCTCCAGCAACATGGAGTCCTCCTCACACAGTCAGCTCTCCTGTATTATAAGCAGATTCTTTTTTTTTTCTTTTTTTTAAATTTTATTTTATTTTTAAACTTTACATAATTGTATTAGTTTTGCCAAATATCATAATAAATCCACCACAGGTATACATGTGTTCCCCATCCTGAACCCTCCTCCCTCCTCCCTCCCCATACCATCCCTCTGGGTCGTCCCAGTGCACTAGCCCCAAGCATCCAGTATCGTGCATCGCACCTGGACTGGCATCTCGTTTCATACATGATATTTTACATGTTTCAATGCCATTCTCCCAAATCTTCCCACCCTCTCCCTCTCCCACAGAGTCCATAAGACTGTTCTGTACATCAGTGTCTCTTTTGCTGTCCCATACACAGGGTTATTGTTACCATCTTTCTAAATTCCATATATATGCGTTAGTATACTGTATTGGTGTTTTTCCTTCTGGCTTACTTCACTCTGTATAATAGGCTCCAGTTTCATCCACCTCATTAGAACTGATTCAAATGTATTCTTTTTAATGGCTGAGTAATACTCCATTGTGTATATGTACCACAGCTTTCTTATCCATTCATCTGCTGATGGACATCTAGGTTGCTTCCATGTCCTGGCTATTATAAACAGTGCTGCGATGAACATTGGGGTACACGTGTCTCTTTCCCTTCTGGTTTCCTCAGTGTGTATGCCCAGCAGTGGGATTGCTGGATCATAAGGCAGTTCTATTTCCAGTTTTTAAGAATCTCCACACTGTTCTCCATAGTGGCTGAACTAGTTTGCATTCCCACCAACAGTGTAAGAGGGTTCCCTTTTCTCCACACCCTCTCCAACATTTATTATTTGTAGACTTTTGGATCGCAGCCATTCTGACTGGTGTGAAATGGTACCTCATAGTGGTTTTGATTTGCATTTCTCTGATAATGAGTGATGTTGAGCATCTTTTCATGTGTTTGTTAGCCATCTGTATGTCTTCTTTGGAGAAATGTCTATTTAGTTCTTTGGCCCATTTTTTGATCGGGTCATTTATTTTTCTGGAGTTGAGCTGTAGGAGTTGCTTGTATATTTTTGAGATTAGTTGTTTGTCAGTTGCTTCATTTGCTATTATTTTCTCCCATTCTGAAGGCTGTCTTTTCACCTTGCTGATAGTTTCCTTTGATGTGCAGAAGCTTTTAAGGTTAATTAGGTCCCATTTGTTTATTTTTGTTTTTATTTCCAATATTCTGGGAGGTGGGTCACAGAGGATCCTGCTGTGATGTATGTCAGAGAGTGTTTTGCCTATGTTCTCCTCTAGGAGTTTTATAGTTTCTGGTCTTACGTTTAGATCTTTAATCCATTTTGAGTTTATTTTTGTGTATGGTGTTAGAAAGTGTTCTAGTTTCATTCTTTTACAAGTGGTTGACCAGTTTTCTCAGCACCACTTGTTAAAGAGATTGTCTTTAATCCATTGTATATTCTTGCCTCCTTTGTCAAAGATAAGGTGTCCATATGTGCGTGGATTTATCTCTGGGCTTTCTATTTTGTTCCATTGATCTATATTTCTGTCTTTGTGCCAGTACCATACTGTCTTGATAACTGTGGCTTTGTAGTAGAGCCTGAAGTCAGGTAGGTTGATTCCTCCAGTTCTATTCTTCTTTCTCAAGATCGCTTTGGCTATTCGAGGTTTTTTGTATTTCCATACAAATTGTGAAATTATTTGTTCTAGCTCTGTGAAGAATACTGTTGGTAGCTTGATAGGGATTGCACTGAATCTATAAATTGTATAAGCAGATTCTTTAGGCTTCCAGAGGTTACGCACATTTCACAGCCTGTGGCCCCATTTCTCCAGCAACATGGAGTCCTCCTCACAGTTATCTCTCTGGCTCTCTTCTACCTCCCTCTTGCATTTTTTTAAGAGCCCTTGTGATGACATTAGGCCCACGCAGATAGTCAGGATAATCTCCCCATCTCAAGGTCAGCTGATTAACAACCATCTATTTCTGCCTTGTGACCTGACACAGGCCCACTTTCAGGGAGTAGGACGTGGACATCATTGAGGGTGGGGTCATTGTTCTGCTTGCCACAGGGGCAAATTCAGTTTTCCCCTAATGATTTTTAGGGAACATGGGAGCGAATACAAAACCCGTTTCTTTGAATTCTAGATCAAGTGCACAGCCTCTTAAGCACAGTCACAGCCCTGGCCTTGTATTTAGAGGTCTTCTCCAGGAGCTGAGGAACCTACAGCCACCAAGGTCTGCCTCTACACTGGACTGCACAGCAGTGGCCCCTCGCTTGGTTCTGAGACCTCCTTATTAGGCCAGTAGCCCACCCCATCCTTCCCCTCCCCCGGCCACCCGTAGGATCACTGTGTTCAGCTTAAGCTGGAAATACTTCCTTCGTGCACTGGGTGAGGGGCAGCCAGGGACAGGAACAATAAGATCGTTTCTGTGTTAATGCCCATGTGCTCAATTTCCATGGCTGCACAAAAGTTTCTAAGCCACAAGCTGTCATCAGGAGTCCCCAGCCTTCCCATGTTTCCTTTTGACTCAGAAGCTCAAGAGGTGGGACACAGGAATCTGTTTTTAACACTCCCAGTTTAATTCTATGTATAGTCAGTTTCCCTTTGGGTTGGGAAGATCCCCTGGAGAAGGAAATGGCAACCCACTCCAGTATTCTTGTCTGGAAAATCCCATGGATGGAGAAGCCTGGTTGGCTACTGTCCATGGGGTTGCAAAGAGTCGGACATGACTGAGCGACTTTACTATCTACTATCTATCTGTAGTCAGTTTTGGGAAATTCTTGTTTAGACTAAATTTTTTTTAGCTTCATGAATATATTGCAAATATTCAAATTTAAACCTTACCAATTAGGATGTATTAGTAGCATCTGTTTCTGTTTTTGGAAATGTAAGATCTATATATCTATATCTAATAGAAGGAAACCAGATTAAAAGGATGCTCTATTTAAGAAAATCAAGGGATTAAAATCAAATTTTCAAAAATAGCGACAATAGCAATAGTTATTGTTGTTCAGTTGCCTGGTCATGTGACCGCATGGACTGCAGCACACCAGGCCTCCCTGTTCCTCACCATCCCCCTATGTTTGCCCAAGTTTGTGTCCATTGCATCGGTGATGGCATCCAGCCATCTCATCCTCTGACACCCTCTTCTCCTGCTGCCCTCAATCTTTCCCAGCATCAGGGACTTTTCCAATGAGTCGGCTCTTCGAATCACATGACCAGAATACTGGAGCTTCAGCTTCAGCACCCGTCCTTCCAACGAGTAGTAACAATTAGGGAGTAATAACTAACATTACAAAAAGCATTGACTGTGTTATTTCCTTTAAACAACAAATCTCTCTAGGTCTCTTTACGTGTCAGTCAGCTTACAAACTGCTTACTGCTTTTCAGGAGCTGAGTCCTGAAGGAGTGGCTCTTTCGGGGTGTAGGATGCAATGGCTCCGTAGGGTCTGCTGCCCAAGTCTTCGCCCCATAGTGCCCACGTGCTGGTCTCACACAGCTGCGCTCTGTTGGCTTGTTTCTATAGTCCCGCTCCCCTGACCCTACCTCAAGGCTCAGCCCTGGGATGATCCTGAGGTCACAGGCGTCTCAGGATCCCTAGCTCAGCACTGAAAACAAGCACCCAATCGCCCTGTGGTCCTCCCTTCTGATGACTGGGCTCTCTGTTTTCTTCCCCAGGTCTACAGTTTGAGTTTTGCTTGGGTTTTCTGCCTCCCTTGGAGCCTTCTTACTGCTCCTCTCAGTGGCAGACTCTGAGGGTATTTAACTTGAAACCTGAACCATGTGCAGACACAGAGCTTTTCCCTGACAGGACAGACCCAGACTCACCCACCAGGGGCCTATGAATGGAGGCTGTGATGGCCTGGCCATTATAGTACCCTCACTACTCATTATAGACTCTTTAAAAACAAAACAAAACAAAACAAAACACCATTAATTAGTTTATTTGACTGCACTGTGTCTTAGTTGCGGCACACAGGATCTTTAGTGGCAGTATGGAAACTAAAAAAATTGTAACCAAATAAATGGGAACTTATGTTCATACACAAACCTACACGTGTAGCAGCTTTGTTCATAATTGCCCAAACTTAGAAGCAACCAAGGCATCCTTGATTAGATGGATGGATAAATAACCTGTGGTATATCTAACAATGGCATACCATCCAGTGATTAAAAGAAAAGGAAAGAAATGAGCCATCGAGTTATGAAAAGACATGAAGGAACTTTAAATCCATATTGCTAAGTGAAAGAATCAAATATGAAAAGGCTACACACTGTAAGATTCCAACTCTACAATATTCTGGAAAAGGCAGAACTGTGGAGACACTAAATAATCAATAGCTTCCCAGAGTCCAGGGGGATGGGTGGGTCCAAAGGTGAGGGATGAATAGGTAAAACACAGGGGATTTTTAGTGCAACAAAACTAGTCTGCGTGATACTGTCACTGTGGATATATGACTTCGTGCACTTGTAAACTCTTAGATTTGTACAACATGAACCTTAATGTAAACTATAGCTGATAGCTAAGTCACTTCAGTGGTGTCCAACTCTTTGTGACCCCATGGACTGTAGCCAGCCAGGCACCTCTGTCCATGGGATTCTCCAGGCAAGAATACTGGAGTGGGCTTGCCATGCCTTCCTCCAGCGGGATCTTCCCAACCCAGGCATCAACCCTGAGTCTCCTACATCTCCTGCACTGGTAAATGGGTTCTTTACCACCAGCGCTATGCTGCTAAGTCACTTCAGTTGTGTCTGACTCTGTACGACCCCATAGAAGGCAGCCCATCAGGCTCCCCCGTCCCTGGGATTCTCCAGGCAAGAACACTGGAGTGGGTTGTCATTTCCTTCTCCAATGCATGAAAGTGAAAAGTGAAAGTGAAGTCGCTCAGTCATGTCTGACTCCTAGCGACCCCATGGACTGCAGCCCACCAGGCTCCTCCATCCATGGGATTTTCCAGGCAAGAGTACTGGAGCGCTATGGACTTTAGTTAATTGTGTATCAAAACTGTACAGTTGGTTCATCAACTGTAACAAATATACCACACTAACACAAAATGTTAATAAAAGAAGGAGCTGTGTGTGAAAGTAGAGGAGGGGAGGCGAGGCTATGGGAACTCTGGACCATCTGCTCAATTTTTCCGTAAATCTGACACTGTTCTAAAAAATAAAGGCTATTAATTAGATAAAAACAAATTCTAAAATAGGATTCATACCACAAAAATGTGGTTTATTTTAAATATCTCCATTTAAAAATGCAATGATTTTGAAACAAATGAAAATAAATAATTGTGCTCCCATAAGGTAATTGTGGGATTATAAATATCTTAATTCATGACTGACGAATGATCTAGTAATAAGAGACATGTTCCAAACTGTATGAGGCAGGTTTCAAGCTTCAGTCCTCTCAGCGTGTCTCTGTAATGTGTGTGAGACTTGCCAACAGCTAGTGCGGAGCCCTTCATACACGTGCGGCTTGTTAAGTGGAGCCCCGTGGTGGGCCCCGTTTGACCTTAGCTTTGTTCTTCCAAGCGCGTCTCTGACTCTGCCAGTTCTGCTCTTCAACCTGAGTTGAGTGGCTGCCTGCAGGTAGACTTTTCTAGTGCTACTGCCTACTTACCTAGACTTCCAAGTGTCACCTTATTCCTATCCTCCTACCCAACCCCCAGAAATCTGCCTGGGCCACCGATTCGGATCAACTACCATGGTTCTGCTGCTGCTGCTCTTGCTGCTTAGTCACTTCAGTCGTGTCCAGCTCTATGCAACCCTATAGACTATAGCCCGCCAGGCTCCTCTGTACATGGGATTCTCTAGACAAGAGTACTGGAGTGGATTGCCATGCCCGCCTCCAGGGGATCTTCCCGACCCAGGGATCGAACCCGCCTCCTGCATTGCAGGCAGATTTTTTACCACTGAGCCACCAGGGAAGCCCACCATGGCTCTAGCCACTGTGTTTTTGTCTGCTACACTGGACTTCCTCCTTTATTGGAGCACTTTGGGTTAGTAGCTCCCAACAGAGAGGGGACGAGAGATTGAGAAAGAAGAAACGGTTTCATCATAAATAAGGTACTAGCTTGTACTTCCTCTATTCCCAGGGATGGGCCTAGTTCCAAGATAGAAATGAGCACACTGACTGACTTTCCTTTCCTTCCACTTTTGTCAAGTTTTTTCTAATTATGATGGTAGTAGATACTCCTCTAGAAAATTTGCAAGTCACAGAAATGCAAAAAGAAGCACAGGAAAAAAATAATCCGAGTCCTGTATTACCCAGCTGCTACTGCTGCTAAGTTGCTTCAGTCGTGTCCGACTCTGTGTGACCCCATAGACGGAACCCGGAAGCAACCACTAATATTATTTCACTTGTGTCATTTTTATCTCACTCTGTGTTCACTCCTGAACCAAGCACAGTTGGATTTTGCCTCCTCCATTTCCTTAGAACTCTTCTCCCAAAGGTCGGTGTCTATCAGAGGCAACCTTCCCAGTGTGCTCTGGGTTCTATCTCGTCTTCTGTCTCAAAGACTCTGCCTCTGCAGTTGTTTACTTTTTTCTGCATTATCAGTTTCTCCCCTTTATTGAATCACCCCCATCAATCTGTTAAGCTGACTTAATATTGCTCATCTTAATCTCTTTCTTAACCCCGTTACCTCTTCTTTGTTCCCCTTTATGGTAAAACATCTCAAAAGAGTTGTCTACATCTGCCCTTTCCACATTCTCACCTCCCGTTCTTTTGAATTTGCTCCCGTAGGGCTTGTCTTCATGTCTTCATCACTCTACTGAAGTGGTGGCTCATAAATGACGTCCATCTTGCTAAATCTTTTTTTCTCTATTTTTTGTCTGTACCACATGGTGTGTGGGATCTTAGTTTGCCAACCGGGGATTGATTGAACCCACACCTTCTGCACTGGAAGCACAGATTCTTAACCACTGGACCACCAGGGAAGTCCAATTTTGCTAAATCAGTCAGTTCTCTGTCCTCATTTTCCCTTCCCAGTAGTATTTGACGTAGTTCATTCCGCTATCCTTCCAGAAATAATTTCTACTCTTAGCCTCTGTTGGCAACACACTCTCCTGGTTTTCCGCTTACTTCATTTTTTCCTTTTCTGTCTTCTTTGCTGGTCCCACCTTCCACGTGTAATTTCTGAGCCTTAATTCCAGGGCTTGATCTCAAGCCTGATCATCTCTACAGTCTTTATTTGGTAATTTCACCAGTCCCGTAGTTTTAAATACCATCTATATGATAGCATGCATGCATGCTCAGTCACACAGTTGTGTCTGACTCTTTGCCATCCCGTGGACTGTAGCCCAACAGGCTCCTCTGCCCATGGAGATGTCCAGGCAAGAATACTGGAGTGGGCTTTCCACTTCCTACTCCAGGGGATCTTCCTGACCCAGGGATCGAACCTGCATCACTTGCAACTCCTGCATTGGCAGGTGAATTCTTTACCACTGAGTCACCTGGGAAGCCCTTATCTATGTGATATTGACTCTCAAATCTGTATTTCCAGTTATAACCCTTAGGGTTAGTTTAGTTTGAGTGTATCAGAAAAAAAAAATAGTGGCTTAAAATATGTTTGTTTTTATTCAATATATGAACATTTTTAAGGAGAGCAAACTAGACTTGTTTGGGATACAGTGGCTTAATAGTCATCAGAAACCCAGGGAACTTCTCTTTATTTGTTTTATTATCCTAACCCTTGGCTTCCATCCTCAAGGGCACCTCCTTATTTCAGAATGGCTGCTGGAGCTCCAGCCAAATCATCCACATTCCAGACTGCGGAAAAGAGAAAAGAGAGATGACAAATTGACCCAGCTGAGTCCATTTTCTTGAAGGAACTTTTCCAGTTTCTTCAGAAAACTTCTACTTATATCCCATTGTCCAGAAATTAGTCATATGGCCAAACTTAACTGCAAGAAAGGCTGGGAAATGCAGTCTTTCCTCATAATTCACCACTTGCATCTCCATCCTGACCCGTTTCCTGAGGTACCAGCTCTAACTTCTGGGGCCCTCTTTGCACCTCAAAAGAACTACCTTCCAAACAAATGACTTCTCCCCTTTCCTCCCTGGCACAAATATATTCCTCGTCTTGTGTTTCCTATCTCACTAATGACACCACTGAGCCCTAATCACTCTTAAGAGTGACCTTTGCCCTGTCTCTGTTTATCAGCTCCCACAGCTTGTCGGCCTCTGCTGGTGAATTTGTCCCCTTTATTCTCCTGACAACAGCCTTCAAGACTGTATGTGCCCTGACCCTCCCCGGTCACCTCACCCCTCTCACTGCTCTCCCTTTGATCACTCTGCTCCTAGCCTCCCTGACCCTCCCTGGTCACCTCACCCCTCTCACTGCTCTCCCTTTGATCACTCTGCTCCTAGCCTCCCTGACCCTCCCTGGTCACCTCACCCCTCTCACTGCTCTCCCTTTGATCACTCTGCTCCTAGCCTCCCTGACCTGGCTGTTCCTTGACCAGGCCAGATGCAGCCCTGCCCAGGGTTTTGCCCAGAACACTTTTTTTGAGGTGTATTTCCCATCTTCTTCACATCTTTGCTTCAATGTCCCTGCCCTACCTTTCCTTTTTAAAAAATATTTATTTTCAATTATTTATTTGGCTGTGTTGGGTCTTACTTGTGGCATGCAGGATCTTCCATCTTCGTTGAAGTTTCAGCACGTGGGATCTAGTTCCCTGAGCAGGGATCCAACCCAGGGCCCCTGTCTTGGGAGCACAGAGTATTAGCCACTGGACCACCGGGAAAATCTCTGCCCTATTTTTCCTGATTCACCCTATCAAATGCTGCTGCTGCTAAGTCGCTTCAGTGGTGTCCGACTCTGTGCGACCCCAGAGATGGCAGCCCACCAGGCTCCCCGTCCCTGGGATTCTCCAGGCAAGAACACTGGAGTGGGTTGCCATTTCCTTCTCCAATGCATGAAAGTAAAAAGTGAAAGTGAAGTCGCTCAGTTGTGCCTGACTCTTAGCGACCCCATGGACTGCAGCCCACCAGGCTCCCCCGTCCATGGGATTTCATAGACAAGAGCACTGGATTGGGATGCCATTGCCTCCTCCTTATTAAATGCTAAAACCTGACAACTGACTCTCCTTAACTCCTTCCATTGTTCTATTTTCTCCATAGCTGTCCAACATACTGTATTATTTACTTATCCTTTTTATTTATTGTATCCCCCTCTCTGCACCTTGTAGTCCGCCACCAGCGAATGTGTGTACCATGGCGACAAGAAATTCTCTCCCTAAGGCTCACAGAAGTGTCTGGCTCATAGTAAACATTCAACGAGTGTGTGCTTAATGAATTAATTAACCACCAGATCTCTCCCTGACATCATTTAAAAAAAATTATTTCAAGACATTTTATTTGAAAAGAGGTCACAGCCCCCAGCTTTTGGCCCATTCTGCTGTTGCACAAGCTACAAAGCCTTCCTCAGAACTGAGGGGCACTCTTCACTAGCATGTCTGAAGAGTCAGTAAAAAATTCACATGAAATAAATGTTCAAATAGTTTCCAGAGCCTTCCATTCTTGCAGTCTCACTACCCTGCTGTATCATGGGCGTATATTTCTGACCTGCAAGGAGAAGTCACAAGTCTGGCCATTTGGAACTGCCTCTCTGGCACAGGTTTTCTCTAAGAAGCTCTGTGTCTTGGCCCTTCTCGGCCATGGAGGGCTTAAACTTGTCAGAAAGTCTTGTAGTGTCTTAGCTACCCCAACCTTTCTTTGTCCTTGCCACAGTATCCTGTGGCAGTATCCTGTCCCTTCTGGAAAAGCCGGGTCCCATCAGGTTCCTTGAGGAGTACAGTGGAGATGAAATCCTTTAAATCTCCATCATCTTTTTCTCTTAGTTTCTACTCACTCCGAAGGCTTTGTCACTCCCTCTTTCCTAATAAATAAACATCACTTTAGGATGATTAAGCTTTGTTTAAAACCATGTTGTATTCCACTTTTTTTTTTTTGGTGGGGAGTAGGGGTGTGTGCCACGCTGAATGTCATGCATGATGTGGGATCTTAGGTCCCTAAACAGGGGTTGCACTGGTGCCCTCTGCAATGGAAGCATGGAGTCTTAACCACTGGACCATTAGGGAAGTCCCTCTGCTTTAATTTTTTGTAAGCATTTTTCCATTATAAGAACAACACATGCACATTTCACTAGAATTTTTTGTTTAATTTACTTATTTTTAATTGAAGGATAATTGCTTTACAATATTGTGTTGGTTTCTGCCATACATCATCATTAGAAATTTTTTAATGTAGGGGAAAAATATCCCCCAAAGATAATCGCTGTTCCTATTTTGCCATTTCTTTCTATGAATATTTTTCACATGAATATATATTTCTTTTTTTTCAGTTAAGATTCTAATATAACAATATATCAATGTTAATATAGTTATATAATTCTGCATAGGGTATTAGGTTAAAGTACTTCATCTAATTTAAAATAAAACAAATAAGTTATTAAATAAAATTATGACACTTCTTTTTTTCTTTTTCAAATTCTCCTAAATTTGACACAGATTTGCAATTTCTTGCATTAAACTAAAATTGAGATTAACTTCTTTGTGCCATGTGAATTTTCCTAACATAGGGATTATTGCCTTAGATTGCAGTTCCAGAGAGAAGCTGAGGAATCAGAGAGTGGAAATGATTGTAAAGCTCTAGATATCTGCAACCTAACTTCTTTTCAGAGGTGTTTTCCTGAAGTACGTTCCTGCATGCAAGGAATTACTCAAGTTCCCTCAGTCATTGGGAAGTTTGTAGGAATGAAAGCTGTAGAAACATTCAGGGCAGGAATCCAAGCCGTAAAGCCAGAGCTCCTGTAACATCACAGAGTGAACAAGAGCTAGCTGAACCACACAGGCTGCAGGTGAAGGTCATTCAGGATGTAGGAGAGCTCTGGGGACCAGCCTGTCCCCTTGTCACCGGTCAGCAGTTGCCGCCCAGGAAGCTCTGCCCTCGAGATGCCATTAACAACTCATCTATTTCATTATCTGCTCACAGTACCCATTTATCTACTTCCTTTCATATTTTCAATTCATTTTCCCCATGACTGACTCAACTGATAGTCATCATGCCTATTAGGTTGAATTTTTACTTCAGGCTACATCCTTGGTCACTCGAACAGATTATCCTTGGCTGCTCTGGGTTAAATGCCCAAGTCTGTCTCAATCTTTTGTGGGTTTAAGAGAAGCAAGAAAAAAAAAAAGAGAAGCAAGAAAGTATGAAAGGAAGTAGATAAATTGGTAATGTGAGCAGATGATGAAATAGATGAGTTGTTAATATGTTCAAATTACGGTAATCTGCATGTAATTATTCAAAATACTTAACCACTAAAAAAAAAAAAAAAAAAACTTAACCACTAATGGCAGAGGCCCTAGCTGATGTGCCATGGTGGAGTGTCCCTGCCAGACTCCATCTCTGGATAGGAGTCCAGCAGGCTCGTTGGTCAGTCTGCTCAGTACCAGTTCATATGCCCATCAAAAAGGTGGCTGATCATAGCAGCACATTTCACAATAGCCAAAAGAGAAAAACAACCCAAGTGCCCATCAACAGACGACCAGTTTAGTCAAGGTGTGGCATACACAGGTAGCCAAACAGTATTTATTCATTAAAACAAATCATATATTGATACAAGCTACATTGTAGATTGACCTTGAAAAGATTATGCTAAAGTGAAAGAAGTCAGA
Organism: Bos mutus; assembly: GCF_027580195.1. Taxonomy (NCBI): domain Eukaryota; kingdom Metazoa; phylum Chordata; class Mammalia; order Artiodactyla; family Bovidae; genus Bos; species Bos mutus. Next base: position 17,898,655 of record NC_091628.1, on the reverse strand, counting down.
CACCAACTGCATATTGTGTGATTCCATTTACATGAAATACCTAGAATAGGTAAATCCACAGAGACAGAAAGCAGATTGTTAGCTGTGAGGGGCTGAGTGGGGAAGAGAATGGGGAGCAATTGCTTAACGAGTATGGCCTTTCTTTTTGAATTGATGAAAATGTGTTGGAACTAGATGGAGGTGGTGGCATAGTGTCGTGAACATACTAAATGCCACCGACTTGCTTACTTTGAAATGGTTAAAGGAAATGGTTCACTTTGATGGTCTGTGAATTTCGTTTATAAAAGAGTACTCAGCAATGCTACTTCTGGGGCTATATCCAATGCACTGAGTCTTAGTTGCAGCATTCAGGATCTTTAGTTGCGGCATGAAAACTCTGAGTTGTGGCATATGGAATCTACTTTCCCAGCCAGGGATGGAACCCAGGCCTCTGCATTGGGAGAGAGCGTGGAGTCTCAGCTACTAGACCACCTGGAAAGTCCTGCACTGATCTTAACGAGAGAAAGTGGTGGCTTGGGCTAGAATCGTGACAGTGACAATGGTGATTATATTGACAATGGAGACAAAATGACACTGCTTTGCAGTATATTGGACTTGGGGGTATAGCAGAGGAGAAGCTAACAATGCTTTCCAAGTTTAATATTTTTATCTGCTTTTTAAATTTTTTGCTAGACTATTCATATTCATTGCTCACTATTTATTGAGTAGTTTTAAGAGTTTCCTTTTATATGAATTGGATGTTAAAGACAATAAATCCTGTTTGTTTGCCTTTATTTCTTTCCAAGTGCAGAAATTAAAAAGTTTTCATACAATTAAATATTTTCAATGGTGTTATGTTTTCTTATAGCCTTATTTAAAATTCACTCAGGTTTTCAAAATTCTTTTGATTGAAGACTATTATAAATGGTTCTGAAATGAATACACATGAGTTTAAGACTCATAGCTAATAAGTAAATACACTGGCATTTTAAAAAGGTGTCAGGGAATTTCCTGACAGTCCGGTGGTTAGGACTCCACCCTTTCACTGTAGAGGGCCCAGGTTCAATTCCCCATCAGGGAATTAAGATCCTGGAAACTGCATGGGGCAGCCAAAAACAGACAATCTCAGTCCCACCTCTGAGTCCACTCAGGGCCTCCTCCCTACAATCACTTTCATTCATTTTCAGAACCTATTTATGCAAAAATAAGCAAAACAAATGATAATGTATGTTCCTTTTCTTCCTGCTTATTTTTAAAATAAAAAGTATTCTGTACACAGTGTTCTGCACCAAGGTATATTCACTGAAAAATATATCTTGTGGCCATTTCCATACCAGAATATTAAGCATGCCCCCAGTTTTAGAGCTGTATAATATTCCATTATATGGATATGCCCATAATCTGTTCAGCCTACTGAATTCAATCTTTTTTCAAAACAATTTGGGACTGAACAAACTTGCACACTTATATCTTTCTTTTTCTCCTTTGCTTTTCACTTCTCTTCTTTCCACACCTATTTGTAAGGCCTCCTCAGACAGCCATTTTGTTTTTTCGCATTTCTTTTCCATGGGGATGGCCTTGATCCCTGTCTCCTGTACAATCAATGCAAAGAAATAGAGGAAAACAATAGAATGGGAAGACTAGAGATCTCTTCAAGAAAATTAGAGATACCAAGGGAACATTTCATGCAAAGATGGGCTCGATAAAGGACAGAAATGGTATGGACCTAACAGAAGCAGAAGATATTAAGAAGAGGTGGTAAGAATACACAGAAGAACTGTACAAAAGAGATCTTCACGACCAAGATAATCACGATGGTATGGTCACTCACCTAGAGCCAGATATCCTGGAATGTGAAGTCAAGTGGGCCTTAGAAAGCATCACTACGAATGAAGCTAGTGGAGGTGATGGCATTCCAGTTGAGCTATTTCAAATCCTGGAAGATGATGCTGTGAAAGTGCTGCACTCAATATGCCAGCAAATTTGGAAAACTCAGCAGTGGCCATAGGACTGGAAAAGGTCAGTTTTCATTCCAATCCCTAAGAAAGGCAATGCCAAAGAATGCTCAAACTACCGCACAATTGCACTCATCTCACACGCTAATAAAGTAATGCTCAAAATTCTCCAAGCCAGGCTTCAGCAATACGTGAACCGTGAACTTCCAGATGTTCAAGCTGGTTTTAGAAAAGGCAGAGGAACCAGAGACCAAATTGCCAACATCCACTGGATCACTGAAAAAGCAAGAGAGTTCCAGAAAAGCATCCATTTCTGCTTTATTGACTATGCCAAAGCCTTTGACTATGTGGATCACAATAAACTGTGGGAAATTCTGAAAGAAATGGGAATCCCAGACCACCTGACCTGCCTCTTGAGAAATCTGTATGCAGGTCAGGAAGCAACAGTTAGAACTGGACATGGAACAACAGACTGGTTCCAAATAGGAAAAGGAGTATGTCAAGGCTGTATATTTTCACCCTGCTTATTTAATTTCTATGCAGGGTACATCATGAGAAACGCTGGGATGGAAGAAGCCCAAGCTGGAATCAAGATTGCCGGGAGAAATATCAATAACCTCAGTTATGCAGATGACACCACCCTTATGGCAGAAAGTGAAGAAGAACTAAAAAGCCTCTTGATGAAAGTGAAAGTGGAGAGTGAAAAAGTTGGCTTAAAGCTCAATATTCAGAAAACGAAGACCATGGCATCCGGTCCCATCACTTCATGGGAAATAGATGGGGAAACAGTGGAAACAGTGTCAGACTCTATTTTTCTGGGCTCCAAAATCACTACAGATGTTGACTGCAGCCATGAAATTAAAAGACGCTTACTCCTTGGAAGGAAAGTTATGACCAACCTAGATAGCATGTTCAAAAGCAGAGACATTACTTTGCCAACAAAGGTTCGTCTAGTCAAGGCTATGGTTTTTCCAGTGGTCATGTATGGATGTGAGAGTTGGACTGTGAAGAAGGCTGAGTGCCAAAGAATTGATGCTTTTGAAGTGTGGTGTTGGAGAAGACTCTTGAGAGTCCCTTGGACTGCAAGGAGATCCAACCAGTCCATTCTGAAGGAGATCAGCCCTAGGATTTCTTTGGAAGGAATGATGCTAAAGCTGAAACTCCAGTACTTTGGCCACCTCATGCGAAGAGTTGACTCATTGGAAAAGACTGATGCTGGGAGGGATTGGGGGCAGGAGGAGAAAGGGACGACAGAGGATGAGATAGCTGGATGGCATCACTGACTCGATGGACGTGAGTCTGAGTGAACTCTGGGAATTGGTGATGGACAGGGAGGCCTGGTGTGCTTCGATTCATGGGGTCGCAAAGAGTCGGACACGACTGAGCGACTGAACTGAACTGAACTGAAACTTGCACAGGCCTGTACAAGAACAACTCTAAGATAAATTCCCACACTTGAGGTTTTCTAGTGCATTGGATGATTACAAAGAAAGCTTCATGTTGTATGTACCCTGAGGATTATAATTCTGTGGATCTTCGTTAAGAAAAAGAATACAAAATTATCCAATTCAAAATTGGATGAAAATGAATATTTATATAGAAAGAAAATCACAATAGACTACTAATTTTGAAAAGCTAAAAAAAATACCATGAGTATTCTGAAAAGTAACATAATAGTTTTACTAATTAACTACCTGAGACATCTCCATAAGGCTTTCTTTCTCTCTTTCTTTTTTTTAATTGGCTGCATACACTTTGATTACCTCTTCATGTAGCTACAATGTTGTGATATTTTAAAGAGAGAAAGCAGAAAGATAATTTAGGCTCTGCTTTAGTGTGGTTAATTTACATTTTAAAAATTATTTTTTGACAGTTGGCGTGCGTGAAGCATTCAAATCTTGCAAACATTTGCCATTTGTACTGCTGCTATAGATTTGCGCCCTGCAGTCCAGACATTCTGATAGTCTGTTTCACATGATTCTCATTTCAAAAATGATTATAAAACATGGGCCATTTATAATTGCTACATTGTGAAGTACATCCATTTTGACTAGATACTGGTTAAAAGCTAAAGAGTCCACTTATAATTTTACATATCTAACAAGTAAAGTAATTTTCCATAGATTGGCTTCAGGCTTCATATATTTTAAACCTTGTTTTTTTTCCACTCACATAATTCTGGTATCAGGCACCATAAAACATGTTTGTATTTCAGTAGAACTTTTGGCCCTGTAACTTCTAGTCAGGATAGCAGGTAATTGGCAAAGTGGGTGATAGGAATATTTCTGGAAACGGTTCTTACAGCAGGACATCAGGCAATAACTTGGCTATAATGGAAGTGACTGCATACCACAGATGGGTATGCTACTAAATCCAGGCTAAATGTATCTACACATCAGCTTTCTTTTAGCCTGACGCCAAAAGCTCCTGATGCCATTTTGGTGCCACACTTCACAAGGGAAAGTGGAATAGAGAGGGAGTCTCGGTGGAAAGGGAACAGTGGTCTTAAACAATCGTGATGAAAATATCTAATTTTTGGAAAGTTTTCGAAAACAACATAATATGTTGAAGAATTACTGAGACTCTTTCCAGGCCCTGGAAACAGATCTGTGCAAGCAAGGGGTCCTAAAACTTGCCTTCGGTTGTGTGCCTTTGTAATTTTGATAGATATTTTTATATGGCTGTCCAATTTTATTCTTCTACACATAATGCTTTCCTTCTCAAAGTCTTAGCTATGGAACATGTTATCAAATGTGTAGGTTTTTGCCCATCTGATGGGTAGGGCAAAATAACTTGGAATAGTTATATCTTACACTTCTTGAAGATGCTCGAGTTAAAGTATCTCCCATACGTGTTTCTTTATCTGTGAACTCTCAGTTCATTTTCTTTGCCTTTTTTCCTACTGGGTTGTTGATCCATTTCTTATTGATTGCTGAGAACTCATACATTGGTACATTTGCTTTTTGTCTTGATATGAATTTCAAACTTTTTTATCTGTTGGTAGTTAATCTTTCATTTAAAAAAAAAATGTGTGTATGTTTTTATTGTTTTTAACTGTTATATTGTTAACCTTATCTAACATTATTATTTCTCTTTGCTGATTTCTGGATTTTAGTTGTAATAGAAAGATCTTCCCCACTTTAAGATTATAAAGAAATTCTTCCACGTTTTCTTCAAATATAAAAATGATTTTATTTTTCATTCCCGAATCTTTGATCCCTGGAAGGATTTTTTTAATTGATGATTAAAAAAAAAATTCTAGGTTCTGTAGAAGATTGAATTCTAAGTATTAATTATGGAAAGGGTACTGTTCCTAAGGCTTACCTAAAAAACACTGTACTAATTAAAGCTTAAATATTAATACGCTTCCTTCATTGAGCTAATATTATGTGCTGAATCATTGCATTTCTCTGTGTTGAAAAATACAATACTGGGCATGAAAGAGTTCTAAATAAAGACTACTCTCAGAAATAGAAAATAAATAAATAAATGTAATGCTCAGTGGGCAGAAATAAAAATTCTTCATACTTCCCAGACATCTTAATATTTATAGCGTTACAGATGGTTCTTCATGGTTGGTGCCACATGCTTCCTGTTTGAGGAACTCATCCTTCCGTGGGGACAAGCAACTTTCCTCTGTGTTGCAGGTAGTTATTTTCCAAGAAAAGATCAAATGCTCCTCTCAGCTAGAGACACCCACTCTTCATGTTCTTTCCAAGGGTTTCTTACTCCTGCATTCTAGACATGTCCAAACTAAACCCCGGTCAGAAAGAGACCTGGCTCTGATTTCCAGGGTAACTTGTCGTTTACTCTAGAGTCAGATCAGAAAAGTATGTTATTCTTGGTTCACAATGATAATTTTATAATAGTGTAATAATTTTACATTAATTAGTACTTTTCAACATTTATCATTAACATAAAGAGTCTTTATTCTTTCCTGGTGTTCAAAGATGACTCACAAACTGAATTCACTTAACACTCAGCTCCATGGTTCTTTCTTTGGTACTTAACAGAGCTCTTTGAGCAGACTTAAGGAACTGGAATCTACTTATTGTTGAAGAAAAGTGCCATCTCTGAAGCATAAACAGAAACGAAGGGACTAAAGCAATGTTAGAACTGAAACGTGCTTTAAGGTACCTTGGTTTAACCCATTACTTTAAAGATAAGAAGGCAGAGATCTAGAGAACTCTGAGCTTAATGACACATTACCTGTATTTAGCCTAAGTCATCACAGCCATCAATAAAAGAGTGACTTAGTCCTCTTCATTTTTATTTGATTAACTCATGTCGTTTATATTTTAGTTTTGTTTCTTTTTAAAACTGTGTAGGTATGAAATGTTGGGGGGAAAAAACCCACGTTTCTCTATCTAAAGACAATCATTGTTAAAAGGCAGCATGACTTTCATTAAAGGGACAAATTTTGGAGCCAGACAATGCCAGAGAGAACCCCATCACTTAACCTATCTAAGTCTCAGTGTCTTTATCTTGAAAAGAGGGATGCTAGCACTTAGCTCATACTGAAAATGAAAGTCTATCACTAGGCAAAACATTCAGTTCAGTGACTGGCATGGTTTTATTCAATTCATGTGACCAATTACTCATATTACAGTTGAGATAACACTCTCTACTTTGTTTTTTAACTTATTTTTTATTTATTTATTTTTTACAGTAGGTCTGTTTTAAATGTAGCAGTGTGCTAACAATAAATCTCAAGATGCATAGAAAAAAAAGCAGTGTGTACATGTCATTCACTCTCTACATTTTTGTATCTTTTTTTTCGCTTACTGTATCATATGCATTTTTCTAGGTAATCAAAGAATCTTTACTAATACACATCTTCTATGTCATGGCCCTCTTTGTAGAGAAAAAAAAATGGAGTTATTTTCCATTTCATACCCAGGGTTGCATATACCTTCTCTTTAGCCGAAGAAAGGCTGAATCAGCAGCTGCCAACTAAAGAGAAAGGAAACAGGGTTAATTAAGAGGAGCTATTGTGGAATAAACAGCTGGATTTACAAGGGTGTGCATGAGAATGCTTTGATGCATGCATTTAGAGAGAAAAGGATATAGAATAATTGGTGGTTATATTGGCAGATCAAAGGGTCTCAAGGGCATTGCAGGCCATGGAGGTAAATCATTTGCACTTTTCCTGCAGTTAGCGTATACGCATTTTGTGAGCATAATAATAATTTGTACTCACACAGGACGTTTCGTCTGGGGAGGAGCTCAAAGCACTTTGAAGATGTTAATAAGAAAAAGACATGCTCATTAAGATTGCTTGAAAAGAAAACTTCTCCTTTCAGCATATGTACGTGATGGCTAGGAAGATTCTGACTTACAGAGATTCGTTATCACAGGCAAGTTATTTCATGTTTTCTTTTTATAACATACCATTGGATTTGGAGTACCAGTAAAACCTCTTTCTCTGGACAGTCACACCAGATGTAACAGGTAATTCAACTGTGATGTGCTTATGTGGAGATCACACTGTTGCCCAGAAAATCTGGAGCTAGAGCAAAAGCAATAAGCATGTTGGGTATTTGTAAATGGATTTTTCAGGTTGCCAGACAAAGTTATAGACTAAACTCAGTCAAGCACGCTTACAAGAAGGACAGAGCATTCCTGGTCCTATATGAGACTGTGTTTGTTAAAGAAAATTCAAAAGCAAAAATCCTAGAGTCCTTTGTCCCAGTCAACAGGATAATTTTTAAGGCTTCTATGGGGATTTGCCTGGTGGCCCAGTGGCTAAGACTCCACACTCCCAACGCAGGGCGCCCAGATTCAACCCCTGCTCAGGGAATTAGATCCCATAAGACACAACTAAGACCCAGTGCAGCCAAATAAATTAAAAAAAAAAATTTTTTTAAGGAGTTTTGCAAGCTCCCATATCAGTTTCCCTACATCAAACACACTACAGCAAATCTCTCCATGGATGAAGCCCGCTTATCAAACCTCCTCTCACCCCAGCTGTCAGTATTGGATAACTCCTTTCTGTATGCTCCCTAGGCAGGGAATATGTTGTATGTTTGAATATCTTACTTGTCCAAGTTATTAGTATTTAAGCCATTTTTTCTTGCGTCAGTTAGATGCTTATAGATCTTCCCCACTAGAGAGCAAACTCCAAGAAGGCAAAAAAAAAAAAAAAAATCTATTTTATTCACCTGAACATCCTCTAGAGGGCTTAGCACAGACAGGGGCTGAACCATAATACAACCTATTAATAGTTATTAATGGGTTAATTAATATCCATTTATTCCCATTAATAGTTACTTCTTTTAATTAAGAATTGCATTATAGCATTTTGTAATCGAAAGAGAAATCGGAAACAACATACACGTCCATCCATAGTGCACTGGCTTTTGGCACGTCTGCACAATGGAACGACCCAGTGTCACAACTAAATGGAATGAGGACCTGGAAAAATGCAATGATTTGTGCAACGAACATCTCAAGTCAAATAATATCTATCTGTTTCAGGATCTCCACTTTTTACAAAACAAAACGACAACAAAAATCCCCTAGCGGATGATTGTGAGATATATGAGATGAAGAGATGGAGAACTAGATGAGTAGAGAGATCAGTTTTTTTGTAATTCATAGAAATCAGAAGCCCTGAAAAGCATAAGTCAATTATCCACAGTATTTCTGCTGAGTGGGGCTGTAGGGAGTAGGCTGGCTGTGAGATAAAAGTGCTTCACTTCTTACTTTTATTTCTGTACTGTTTGAATTTTTAGCAGTGAATAAGTATTATTTGAAGTCATTTGAAAAACAAGAGGAAAATATCAACTTGAAGTTTGGATTTGCTGAAGCTGCCTTCAGTTGGGCAGATGACCCAATATCCCATATTTCTCAATTTCATGGCCTTTCTCCCTGAAAGAGCTTCTGGCACTGAACAAGCTGGAAGGGACAAAGTCTTCCTTTTTCCAGAGTAAGCATTTGGCAGGATTCAAACTGACTCCCTTGGGCATCTCCCTGGGGCATCTTTCCAGGACCTTGCTTTCTAAACTTGGTATATTAATGCGCTGGGACAGACTCCCGGGCTGACTCTGGACGTTGTCAAATCTCTCTGGTAACTTTCCTAGGCTTTCTGGTCTCCAATGAGACCTCGGCCTTTTTCAGTTGTAAATTAGCCTAGATCAAAATTCAGGCAGGAGGCCCCACAGCCCCTGAAATCCCTCCGCTCTTTCTTTCTGACCAGGGCATCTTCATTTTCTTGAAAATCCTGCTCTACCCATGAGGAGTGGGGGCTGGGGTGGGCAGTTGTCGGTGGGGGGTGGGGCGTGTGGGTTGGATGATCTGAAATAACCACCTGGGCTTATTTCTGAAATGACTCCTCTCTTGTTTTGACCAGCAGGAGAGAAGTCATTTGTTTTCTACTGTGTGTGTAGGTTGGCTTGCTGCCAGCACAATTCTCTTCGCTGAAGAAAACTGAACCCTCTCTCAAATGGGAAGGCAAGGGGGAATTTGTGTGAATATTATGAATCAGTGCACTTTCCTGTGATCTGGCCTGGCCCATTTTTAGTAGGGAGCTGGTTTGGGGTTAGTTTGTGGTTCCAGAAACTTGCCTAGAGTCCAGAGGAGGAAAGAATACCCTCTGGTGGTTAGAGCACATTCCTGCACTAGATACCCTGGACACCCTAAATTTCAGCCCCCCACCCCCACCCCTGGCCAGCTTGGTTCTGGGACACATGAGCATTGTCAGTCAAAGGAAAGCACACTTAGAGAAATCAGCTCCACCTAAATCTTCAGTGATATAAACAGATACAGGAAGTAATATTTCTATTTCTCAATTATACTTTTTGTTGTTGTTGTGAGTTACTGGGTTATATGTTGTACAGATTAAAATGATTCATTTTGTTATTTTATTATGGAAAAATTTCTCATCATTATACAAACTATCGACCTGGACTGGATTTTTGTGTGTACCATTATTAATGATGTATCTATCTATTGTTACGCTCATTTCAGGACCATCTGGGTTTTCCAAATGCATCTATTCTTATAAGACATTTTGGGTGCTCAGAAAGTATTACTAGTCCTGCTGATTGCTATGACATTCAGAGGTATTTGTGGTCGTAGATTCCAGTCTTCTTGTTTATCTGTTCTGTGTGTGCTAATTCACTTCAGTCGTGTCCGACTCTTTGCAACCCCACGGACTGTAGCCCGCCAGGCTTCTCTGTCCATGGGATTCTCCAAGCAAGAATACTGGAGTGGGTTGCCATTCCCTTATCCAGGGGATCTTCCCGACCCAGGGATTGAACCCATGTCTCTTGCGTCTCCTGGAGTGGCAGGCAGATTCTTTACCGCTAGCCCAAGCCACTTGAACTGTCACAGTTGGCCTGATTACCCAGGAGCGTTATCAAAGCAGATGCTCTGGAGGGGCATGGAGCAAGCCTGGTGTGGAATGCTCAGCGTGAGACGGAGTTCCTGTGGACCCTGGACTTTTGCCTTCCTGAATCTCCGCCTTTGGCCTCTCCCTTTGGGAATCGCGCCATCAAGGTCACTGTTTCCTGTTCCAAGTATTCCTTTTAGTTTCTGTTTTGTGAGAACTCTGTACAAAGCGTTTTCCCTTGACCGCCTGTCCTCCCAGGCCTGAGATGGCTTCTGTAGTGAGCAGAGCTGAATAAACTCAAGGTTCCTTCTCGAGAACTGGGCATCATTGCCTGCTTCTCCACTTGTCACCGGAGAGTGGAGTGTCCTTGGAGAGGCTGGGGCCCCAGGATTTGAGGTGAGAGAAGATAAAGTAGGTGCAGTCCATTAGTTAAGATTTGCATTTGCTTCTTATCAAAACGCGCATTGGCCACCTGGTAAGTGACCAGCTGTCCAGGTCTGCCTGGGGCTGAGAGGCTGCCCAGGACACAGGACTTTCGGTGTGGAAACTGGCAAAGTTCCAGGTGAGCAGGACGGATGGGTCACACCAGTGTGCCTTTAGGACTCTGTGAACCTGCTGTTTGTTCCTCTCTTTCCCCAGATCTGATGAGGCCTGTTCCTTATGCCTCCCTGAAAAATCCACGATGTTTGAAAACAATCGCACACTAAGGATTTACTGCCTTTTGAAAGTGCTAGCCATGAGAAACTTGTCATTTGAGTTAAAAGTTACACAGACATGAACTTGTGTCAGGCATGCCTAAACCCCTCGACTGCAATGATTTATCATCATTTATAAGCATGTTGTCAAGGCTGACGGTTTCAGACAAAGTCCGGTGGTAGGGCGAGGGGAGTTGAACGGATAAACATATCAACCACAGAAATTACGAAGTGCTGGGCGAGTGGTGTGGGAGGCCGAAGAGCAAAGTGATGACTGTGGGCTGAGACAGCTGGGAGAAGCTTAATACAGGAAGTGGGATGTGGAGAGGGGTGGAGAGGACTCTGTGAAGAAAAGGTAGCTTTAAGTGAGAAGAGCCGCTTCCAGGCAGAGGAAACAGCTGCCCGTAGACCCAGGAGAGCAGTGTGTGGGAGCTGCCTAGGCTCCTTGCCCTGAAGCTGAGCTGTCAGATGGGTGATTAGTTGCAAGAGGGTGTGGAAGACCTTCTCTGTGTTTCTGTATCACGGCTTTTGCAATTATTACAGGCACACGGAGTACTTCTTTCTTCTCCTGTCCCTCTGCCAGCTTTTATAGGTTAGGCCCAGCCTCTCTAAAGAATTACCTGTCTCAGTAAATATTTGGGGTGCAAAGTCCTGGAGCATTGTCAAAACTCTATGTGCCTGCTCCACCCTTCCTTCCATTGAGGCCAGCGCAGGGTGGGGCAGCCCGCAGAGTGTGGGCAAGGAAGCTATCCTTCACCTCCCTGTAAACAGGCTTAGACACAGAGACGCAGAGCATCAGCCCTGGCAACCCCATCCTCAGCAAACACAATGAACGTTTTTTATGTGAAATGGGCCTGTTAATGACTATCTATCTCCCTGACACATAAAACAGGAACTGCTTGGTAGTGGACCTTCAAAGACCTTATCACAGATTGAACATAATGAAGAATCATAGTCTTGCAGGAATATGGGGACAAGAGAGGATGGTCACGTCCCCGGTCTCGGGTGAGTCCCCTGGATGGCCGCCAAGGGAGGGTCCTTGGCTTCCTGCAGGAAAGAATTCAAGAGCAGGCAGAGCGAAAGCGGATTTATTCAGGGAGACAGACACTCCGTACCCGGAGTGTGGGCCACCTCAGAAGGCGAGAGGGCCCGGAGTAAGGGATGGTTAGTTTTTATGGGCTGGGTGATTTCATAGGCTAACGAGTGGGAGACTTATTCCAACTATTTTGGGGAAGGGGAGGGGATTATCAGGAATCGGTCCACAGCCCAATTTTGGCTTTGAATGCTTGTCCTCACAACTGTCATAGTGCCTGTGGGCTTGTCATTTAGATGTTAATATATTACAGTAGGTGTATAATGAGGTTCAGGGTGTACTAGAAGTGGAATCTCCCACCATTTGGGGCCTAGCAGGTGTAACCAGTTTTTGTTGTATCCTCAATGGCTACGCCATTCTTTTAAGGTTGTGATCTGCCCCCTTACCTCCTGTCTCAGTGCTGTGAATTTACCTAAATGACCTTTTTTTCCCACAAATCCCATTGTTCTTTAGTGAAGGGAACCTCTTTCAATCCAGCAAAGACCCTGTGAAGATGTGTCTGTGAACCAGGTAACCACCGTTATAAATTGTGGGAGACAGAGGCAAAAGCAGAAAGTGCCTTCCATGAGATTTGGGAGATGGGATACCAGGAAGGTTTTTGTACCTTGTCCACCAGCTTTTGACCTGAAAAACTCCTGCTCATGATGCTTTAGTCTCCCAAATACTCCTGGGAAGATTATACCTTGCCTTACTTTCACACTAAAAAGTCTGTATCACTATTTTCCTTTTGTGAGGAATAGACAGGGCCTTGAGTGTTTAAAGAGAAGAATCCATAGATACGAAAAAACACTGCCAAGTTTAACACTAACGAGCTGCCACTAACACTAACAAAACACTGGCGAGCCTAGGCAGCTCCCACAAGGAAGTCTTAGCCTCTTAAAACCAAATCTGTATCTCAAGTTTTCTGAAATTTGTCATAGCTTTTATTCGAAATGGTTTGAATTACAGCAGCACTCAGAAAAACTCTCTCTTATTTTTCTTGTTTTGGGTTTGTTGCTCCTTAATGCTATATGATCTTCCCTCTGTCATTCAATTTCCTTCCCTTGCTTCAAACTCTTTCCGTAAACTATTTTAATCTGTCCTATTTATGATCCTGAATTCCCACCTTGGTTCCCACTGCTTGTGTTTATTTTTTAGTTCACGTGATCCTTTCTTGTGTTGAGAGAGCCCTGACTGCCCCAAGATATAACTCTGTCCTTAGAAGACCAAAAATCTGAGGGTAAATCATTGAGTTAATAACTGTATCTATTAAAAATATCGTTTTCACCTCCTGCTTTCATCTGTTTTATTTGAAGACATAGGTTGGTAATTAATATTTCTATGCTTTAAAAAATGGAAGAGAAATTCCACAAGATAGTGTGCATTAATCAGACACATTTTTCTTTTTTTAAAAAAAGTAGCTTTATACTTCTTTTAGGTTTGCTGTTTCTTAATCGTAGCTACAACTGAGACATCTTCTCTCCCCATCCTCTTTGTCTTGGGCATCTTCCTATCCACATCTCTTTATAAATCATTATTATTATTATTATTTAAACAGCTTTCCAATGGTTCTGCCCTTGTGATGTCAATTAGATCACTATCATTTGAATTGAGTCCTAAGGTATGGTGTCTGCTATTAGGTTAAAAGTTTCCTTGGAGTAGATCCAGTTCTTTTTAACCTTTTTTGATAAGTAATAGCTTTCAAAGTCCTGGCTTGAAGATTCTTGTTTTGAATTAGGAATTCTTATCTCTACATAATTTGAACAATCCCAGACTATATGGACATGGCCCAAGTCTACTAGACAGCTGCCCTTCATTATAGCGGTGCTGCTTGAAAGCCTAGAGGAGAATTCAGGCAGCCCTAGCAGACCAGGCGGCCAAACCAAGAACATCCAGCGGCTACTGTGAGACTATTCTACCACTTCTCTTAATCCAAATACAGCTGCCAAGTCACACGGTTCTCTCAGTTAGTCCTGGTTTATGGCTCAACGCACTTTGCATGGATCAGTCCATTAGCCCTTGGCATTCCTCTGAGTCAGGAAGCTGACAAGTGGAACTAACCCAGTTTCCAAATGTGCACTCAGAGGCAACTGCAACAGGATCACTAATTCAGGCAGCAAAGCCATACACACATGGGAACCAAGGCGGTATCAAAACGTTCCATAGGACCCAATGTAACGTCCTCCCAGCACTGGTGTTCTGGTAGGTAGCAAAGACACACTCTGTGACAAGATACAACACCTCTACATGGACTCCTTCTCATTCCAGCACTCAGAAGTAAACAGGCTGACTTTAGGCAACATCATCCAGGTAAGGGAGTTTTGTCTCCTGGGCCATCTTCTCTCCAAATCAGTTTCCTTTCAACTATGGCCAAGAGTTTGAGCAAGCCCTGGGAGATGGTGAAGGACAGGGAAAGTCTGGCATGCTGCAGTCCATGGGGTCACAGGGAGTCGGACCCAATTTAGTGACTGAACAGCAACAATGGCCAGGAGTATGGACTCTAGGACTAGAAATGCCAGAATTCAAGTCTTGGTCTCACCCCCATGACTCTGCTGCTGCTGCTGCTGCTAAGTCACTTCAGTCATGTCCGACTCTGTGCGACCCCATAGACGGCAGCCCACCAGGCTCCCCCGTCCCTGGGATTCTCCAGGCAAGAACACTGGAGTGGGTTGCCATTTCCTTCTCCAATGCATGAAAGTGAAAAGGGAAAGTGAAGTCGCTCAGTTGTGTCCGACTCTTAGCAACCCCATGGACTGCAGCCTACCAGGCTCCTCGGTCCATGGGATTTTCCAGGCAAGAGCACTGGAGTGGGGTGCCGTTGCCCTGAGCAAGTGCTTACTCTCTCTGGGACTCAGCTTTCTCATCTGAAAAATAGGGATTAGTAAGAGTACCTTCCTCAGACAAAGCACTTTGGGAGGGAATGAGTTAATCCATGAGAGCATTTAGAATAGAACCTGGCCACAGGTACTCAGTAAATGTTAGTTATCTCTCTTGTTATCATTTAATATGCTTTCCTTCCTTGGGAAGTCCTCTGGTGCCAGAGCCCTCTCATACTCTTACTTTTTCTTCCTATGGAAATAGCAGAGGATCCAGTATCAGCCATTAACATTTTAGTGAGAAAGAGTTTCATGTTACCTCTGCCAGCTGGCTTGCTTATCAAACGTTGTCTCTAATTGTGGAGATAATTACTGTTTATGGCTTTCTGGCTACCATAAATGTTTTGAGGGAGTGGTGAAAGGTGGGTGATGAGAACAGGAAAAATCTCAATTACCCTTGACCAAAACCCCCTCCTTTTTAAAAAAAAAAACCCTAAATCCCTTTTCCATCCTTATCGTGTTCCTTCCTGCCTTATCATGAATCGCTTTCCCTTCACTCACCCTAGTATTTTATCCAAGACCTTCAATTGCCAGGAATGCAGGGTCTGTTTTCATGGGTCCTCTGCTTTGTCAGTTATTTCTGGTCTAATTTTCTTCACCCCAGCCCTGCTTTGCTGAGATAATACTGTTGTGTGGACCTAAAATGAGAAGACTTAACCTGTAGAAGTATAATTTGCACACATAAAAGTAACACAGGCTACATATATGATTACTTACCAATTATGCCTAATTGTCTACCAGCATAATAATGTAGCTCTGTATTATTAAGTCCTAATAACATTAACTTCATTAGTCTTTATTTGGAAATGGCAAAACTCTGTTCACATATATTGGGCTTTCCTAATTAGTTGCTGTCATAACCTTATCATTTGATTATAGCCTGGTCCATTGTGCCAGGCAAAACACAAAATTTAGGTAATTATTTCATGTAATTAAGCACATGAAATTCAACTCCCAGCTATTTGCTACATGGAAGAGACATAGGGTAAGGAATGGAAAGGAGAAGAGAACAGAGGGGAGGGTATGAAACAAAATTTTCCCCTTAACTTTACCACCCAGAGTTAATATTTTTAAAACACAAGGTTTAAAAGAAGTCAGTGAGTCACAGACTTAAGTTCCAGTCATCTTTAAGTGACAATCTAATTCCAAAGCCTTTTTCTTTTTTAACACAAATAGAGATTACACTTCATGTCACAGTTTTAAATGACATAAATAACTTAACAGAAACAGTAATTTTAAAATTAAAAATTTTTTTAAATTTTACTAATTTTACTATTTAAAAATTAGTAAAAAACTAATTTTTCTTAGACCTCTGAGCAAATTTGACAAGGTTGTTAATCTCTTAGTCTGTTTTCATATCTGCTCATCACTCTATCTTTCTATGTCCTTTGTTAAAGCCCCATTATTTGTATTTGTTTAAATTTTGTTGGAGTATAATTGCTTTACAATGTTGTGCCAGTGTATTTTTTCTGTGAAGGTCACAGGCGCCCAGATGTTTTACTGAGCATCTTACCAACATTCCATTGTTGTTGTTCATTCGCTAAATTGTGTCTGACTCTTTGCGACCACATGGACTGCAGCACACTAGGTTTCCCTGTCTTTCACTGTCTCCCTGAGTTTGCCCAAATTCACGTCCACTGAGTTGGTGATGCTACCTAACCATCTCATCCTCTGCCACCTTCTCTCCTTTTGCCTTAAATCTTTCCCAGCATCAGGGTCTTTTTCAAAGAGTCAGCTCTTCACATCAGGTGGCCAAAGGATTGGAGCTTCAGCTTCAGCATCAGTCCTTCCCATGAATATTCAGGGTCGATCTCCTTTAGGAGGGACTGGTTCGATCTCCGTGCTGTCCAAGGGACTCTCAAGAATCTTCTCCAACTCCACAATTTGGAAGCATCAATTCTTTGGTGCTCAGCCTTCTTCGTGGTGCGACTCTCACATCCTATTATATATGTTTTAAAAGCTTCTGTGTCTATTCACAGTGACTCCAAATAACAGATTTTTATTTCCTCTAACCTAAGGTCTCCTCCTAAGCTGTTTTCCTTGGCACTGTCAATTATGTACCCTTCACATAGGTTCAGGATCATACCAGCTCAGATAAACACCAAATATTAGAAGGAGCTTCAACGGAGCCAACTTCAGATGTTGTCTATGGTTATTAAAGCATGAGTGGGCCAGAAGTATTGAACTCACTATAATCAGGTTAGGACGTATGGCTTTTAGTTTTGGCTGAATAAAGCAATTGTTTCCGAACTACACTCTGTAAAAACTTTGGAGGCTCAACAAGAGATTCTTAAGTTTCTCAGAAGGAAAAGAGTGTATCTGAATATATGTTTTTGATTTGTCTCACGAGTTCACGATACCGGTAATTATGTAGGAAAAATAGCTGGTGGTGATGGTGGTGGTGCTGGTTAAGTCACTAAGGTGTGTGTGACTCTTTGTGACTCCATAGACTGTAGCCCGTCAGGCTCCTCTGTCCATGGGGATTCTCCAGGCAAGAATATTGGAGTGGATTTCCATGCCCTTTCCATGACCCAGGGATCAAACCTTGGTCTCCAGCATTGCAGGAGGCTTCCTGCATTGGCAGATGGATTCTTTACCACTGAGTCACCAGGGAAGCCCAGGAAACTTGGGATTGTTTGGCCAAATGCGATGCAATTCAAATTTTATCATTCAAGCCATATTTTATATGAATGCTAATTTCCTGAGTTCTTATTGTGAAAGTGAAAGTCACTTAGTTGTGTCCAACTCTTTGTGACCCCATGGACTATACTGTGCATGGATTCTCCAGGCCAGAATACTGGAGTGGGTAGCCATTCCCTTCTCCAGGGGATCTTCCCAGCCCAGGGATCGAACCCAGGTCTCCCTCATTGCAGGGGAATTCTTTACCATCTGAGCCACCAGGGAAGTCTGAGTTCTTATTATGCGCCAGCATTTACTTGGATTACTTTCATTAATCTTAACAATTCTGATTGGTGTTCTTATTATCCCCTTCTACAGAAGAAGCAGAGACTTAGGAGGTGAAGAGACTTGCTCACAGTCTCAGAGTAAAAGGCATCTAAGCCTGGATTGAAACCCTAGCATTTGGCTCACATGCTCTTAAAAATGGTGATCTGCTACATCCTTAATGGTTAGAGGTGACAGCAGTAGAATAATCTATAAATTCAAGCTTTCCCTTTGTATAGTATGTTTCACCCCACCCCTCCAATATCCCCCACCCTGTTGAATGTGTAGATTATAAATTTGAAATTTCAGATCTTCATGTGAACCATGTAAAGCGTTGGGGAGTGGAGAGGTTTCCCTTGTACAGATGTATTTGTATCTGCTGCTTTCCATGCAGTTAGTTGAGAGCTGATCTATTTTTTCACGTTCCACCGGCCAGTAGAAAGGCAGAGACTACATTCTCCAATGACCCATTCTTGTGGCACAACCTTCTTTCAAAGGGCCTTGGGTCAGTGTTGCCCAGGGAGGGGACCCTGCAGTCTGTCCTTCCCCACAGCTTTTTAGCTCCTGGCAGTTCAGATGGAAAAGAATCTGCCTACAATGCAGGAGACCTGTGTTCAATCCCTGGGTTGGGAAGATCCCCTGGAGAAGGGAATGGCAACCCACTTCAGTATTCTTGCCTGGAGAATTCCATGGACAGAGGAGCCTGGTGGGCTACAGTCTATTGGGTCCCAATTAACATTTTCACCTTTCGCTGCTCTGCAGACCAGTGAGTTGTCCCTGGAGGCGCCCTCTCCTGGCTGTTTCCAGGTCTGGCCGATTGCGGTTTTTTTAATTACTCTATGTGGACAGGCTCAGTCTGAGATGCCCTGGAGGTGAAAGGTTTATGCTTCCGGTGCCCTGCAGCTGCTGACCGGACCAAATCCCTATGAAATACGGTCCCCTGGCACTCACAATGCCACCCTGAAGTCTTCAAGCCAACCCCCACGGCCTCCACTCCCAAAGCTCCTCCACTCCTTACTCCACCATTGTCCATCCATTATGAGAAGTGACGATTTGGAGGCTGTCATCACGATGACTGTTCAGTGGGCGCTAGAACCCTGTAACCCTCCCACCACAGGCTGATGGAGACTTGCCTCTCAGGATTACAAATCCATAGTCAAGGAGAAGGGCCTTCTGTCCCTCTGGAAAGCCCTGGAGTCCTTCCTAGTTCTTGATCGGCACAAGGCAGCCTCATTTACCCCGTAGCAGCTTTCTTTCTGGAGTTCCAGCAGGACGGATTAGGAGAAACTGGTGAAACCGATCCATGTTTGCTTTTTCTTAAATGACTCTAAAATCATATCCTTCCTCAGCAACTCTTTTGGGCCCCAATCATTCAGTCTGTTTTCCCCTTTAACCTGAGCACCATTTCTGTATTGTTATGGCATTTATTTCTTTGATGTCAGGAACCCAAGATTCATCTGACTACCCCTCTGTCTGTCCATCCACCCCTCTATTCACCGAACCCCTTGCTCACTGTAAGGAATTTACTGAATCTCTCCTATGAGGGGTATTCAAGCAACTGGAATTACAGTGATTAATAATGCACAGTCCTTGGACTTCCCTGGTGGTCCAGTGGGTGAGAATCCACCTGCCAATGCAGGGGATGTGGGATTGATCCCCGGTCCAGGAAGATCCCACATGCCACGGGGCAACTAAGCCCATGCACCACAAGTACTGAAGCCCATGTGGCTAGAGCCTGGCTAGTGCTCTGCAGTAAGAGAAGCCACCTCAATGAGAAGCCGGTGCATGGCAACTAGAGAGTAACCCCCACTCCCCACAACTAGAGAAAGCCTGCTTGCAGCAAAGAAGACCCAGCACAGCCAAAAATAAATAAATTAAAAAAATTTTTTTTTTAAATAAGACACAGTCCTTGTCCTTGAGGAGCTAAAAGTCTATTGGAAAGATTGAAAAACAATCTGGCAGTTACAGTTATCATAATGTAGTAAGTGGTGTTACTGTCTTTCAGAGTACCAGGGG